>NW_004567120.1:2470055-2517218 GCF_000260355.1 Condylura cristata | reverse complement strand
CTCTGTCTCTGGTTAAGCCTCTCACTGCCCCTGAGCCTCTGGCCTGTACCCCAGTTCTGTATGCACAAATAAATAAATCTTAAAAAAAATGGAAGAAGACTCAGAAAAATAAATGAATGTACTTATAATAAAATCAATGAACTGAAAACAAAAACCAAAATTCTAAATAAGGTAAAAGTGGAGTTTCAGGGTTTCAAAAGAGAAATACAGGAGATGAGAAATCCAGGAGACAATCATGGAAGTAGCATAGATCAAGAACAATGAGTCGGTGTAATTGAAGATGCAAATGTACAAAGTATCTGGGTAGAGAAGGAAAGAGAGGAACAAAGTAAGAAAAATGAAAGCACATTCCAAGAACTATTCATATAGTTCTTGGACCACATAAGAATAATGGGATAACAGAGGGGAAGAGCGAGAGAGAAAGGAAAACAAAATATATTTAGAGGAATAATGGTGGAAATTTTCCCAAACTTAGTAAAATGAATAAATGTACAAATCAAGGAAGCTAAAAGAACCCTGGCATACCTATATAAAGGTATATTGACATCAATACATACTAGAGAGAAACGTCTAAGAGTTCAGGACATGGAAAGAACATTGACACTGGTATGGGGGAAGATTTAGCTAACTTATAAAGGTACCCCAATCAGGCTAAATCAGACTTCTCAGAAGACACATTATGAGCAAGGAGAGAATGGAATGGCTTGTTCCAAACACTTAAGTAGAAAAACTGCCAGTTGAGAATAAATGTTCTGAAAGACTGTCCCTCAGATATGAGGGAGGAATAAAAGCCTTTCAGACCTAGAGAAACTCAAAGAATTTGCAAAAACTAAGATAAATCTCCAAGAAACTTTGAAAAGAGCTTACACTTCTAAACCAAAATGAGGAACAAACTCAAAGAACTGATTAAGGAAGTAGATTGACCCACAAAAATTAAGAGTAGAAAGGCAGCAACACATGTCAATAAACACGTAAATTGTTAATGGAATGAGCTCACTGATTTAAAGACACAGAGTATCTAGTTAGTTCAGAAAACAATCCAACCTTCTGTTGTCTTGAGGAGACACACCTAAACTCCAAAGACAAACATAGGCTCAAAGTAAAGTGTTGGAAAACAATCCTACAAGTGAATAGAAATATAAAGAAGGCAATGACAGCCATAGTTATATCAGACAAAATAGATTTTAAGTTAAGAAAAGCAAGACACAGAGAGGGACACTATATAATGAGCAGGAAGACATAACACTCCTGAACGTATTTGCACCAAGTGAAAGAATACCATAACAGATTAGGCAACTACTGAAAGGAAACATGGAAAAAAACACATTTTTTTGGTAGGGAGATTGCAGCATCACACCCTCACCAATGGACAGATTAGCTAGACAGAAAATGAACAGGATGCAATAACTTTAAATAGAGAATTAGGCCTCATGGACCTCAGAGACATAGGCAGCACCCAAATACCCAATTTTCTCAAGCATACCAGGACCTTAATCAGAGTATACCACATTCTGGGACACAAAACAAACATCAAAAAATGTATAAAGACTGAAAGCACACCTAGAATCCTCTTAGAACATAAAGATATCAAACTAGATATCAGCTATCAAAGGAAAGCAGAGAAGCCATTTAATAGATGGAAACTGAATACCACACTACTGAAAACCACAAGGTTAGTGAGGAAATCAAAGAAGAAGTTAAAAAGTATCCTGAGACAAATGAGAACCAGCACAAAGCCATCCCAACCTAATGGGATGCAGCAGAAGCACTACTAAGAGGGAAATACATAGCAATACAGGCACACATCTAGAAACAAGAAAGAGCTCAAACAACCTTCTCCCTCAACTTGGGGATTAGCAAAAGAATAAATACAAAAGTCAGTAGAATAGAAATTTAAAAAATCAAAGCAGAAGCAAATGAAAGAGGAGTTTAAAAGACAGTTCACATGATTCATGAATCCAAAAGCTGGTTCTTTGAAAAAAATAAACAAAATAGACAATATTTACCAAGGTTCACCAGAAAATAAAGGAAAAGTCTTCAATAAATAAGATCAAAAATGGAGAAGAAATTGCAACAAATGTTCAGAAATTCAGAAGATAGAGGTTGCTATGAACATCTATATGCTAAAATTTCAATAACCTAGAAGAGATGGCACATTCTTAGAATTATGCAATCGTTTGAGACTGAATAGAGAAGAAATAGAAACCCTGAACAAACCAATCACAAGGACGGAATTGAAACAGTAATCAAAGCTCCCCCAAAAAACAAGAGTCCAAGACCAGATGGCTTCACAAGTGAATTATACCAAAACTTCAAAGATGAAATAATGTCTACTATGTTCAAACCCTTCCAAAAAATTGAAAAAGCAGGAATATTTCCAAGTACTTTTTATAAGGCCAACATTACTCTAACACCAAAACCAAAAAAGACAACACAAAAAAAGAAAATTACAGACCAACCTCCCTAATGAACACAAATGCAAAAATCCTTGATAAAATCTAGCAAACTGAATCCAACAATGCACCATGATCATGTGAGATCCATACCAGAAACAGAGGGGTGGTTTGATGTTTGAAATCAGTGTTATTCACCACATCCACTAAAAGAGAAAAACCATATAATTATGTCAACAGATGCTGAGAAAGCATTTGATAAGATCCAACATCCATTAATGATGAAAATCCTTGCAAAAGCTGGGGATAAATGGAACATACCTTAATGCAATAAAAGCCATTTATAGCACATCCATTGCTAATATCATCCTCACTGATAGCTTTCACACAAAGATCTGGTAGATCTGGTACAAGCAAGGTTGTCCACTTTCACCATTGCTATACAGCATAGTATTGGAAGCTCTAGCTAGAGCAATTAGACAAGAGAACGATATAAAAAGAATCCTAGTTGGTAGAGACAAAGTAAAGCTATCACTATTTGCAGATGACATGATAGTATAGAGAACCTTCATGATTTCTTGGAAAAACTAATTGACATATGGTGAATTTAGCAAAGTGGCAGGGTATAAAATCAGCATACATAATCCACTTGCCTTCCTATGTACACAAAACTATTTAGAAGAGGAAGAAATTAAGAAAGTGAGTCATTTACAATTACCTACACAGAAAATTTAATACTTAAGCATAAATCTAATAAAGGAGGCATATAAAGGAAAACGATAAGACATTGTTGAAAGAAATAGCAAGTGACCCCCAAAATAGGAAAACATCCCTTGCTCATGGACTGGAGGAGTCAACATTGACAAAAGATTCATCCTACTCAAAGTAATATACAGATTCAATGCTATCCCAATACAAATAGCAATACTTGCAAGCTGACCATAGAGCTGAGACATGTGGCAGGGGAGGGGGAGGGAGAACAAAAGAGATTGTTCTGAAGGAACATAGGTGCTACTGTGTTGGGAGAACTATGACTACAGCTGAGCAGAAAAATCTAATATTTTCCACAAATTAACAATGATTTAAGAAAATAAACATATATAAGAAATTAATGGCATGTCTTCAAATAACTTGCACAAACATTACTGAAATTCATGTGGAATCACAAAAGACCCTGAATAGCAGAAGCAATTGGACAAAAATTAAAGACAATGGAGGTATCATATTTCCAGGCCTAAAACTGTATTATAAAGCTATAATAATTAAAGCAAGCTGGTACTGGAACAAAAACAGAACAATGCAATATAATTGAGAGCCCAGAAATAAACCCACACATATATGGGCAGTTAATCGATGACAAAGGAACTAGAAACGTACATTGGAACAAGGATAGCCACTTCAATAAATGGCGTTTTGAGAACTGCCTGTTCTGCTGCATACAAAAAAAATGAAACTAGGCTATTACGTCACATCATACACAAAAATCAATTCAAAATGGATCAAAGGTACGGGCGTAAAACCTAAGGCCATGAAATACATAGAAGAAAACAGGCAAAACATTTCAAAAATATAAGCTTCATTGATGCCTTTAGGAATTCATCCCAACAGCGAAGAAAACAAAAGAGAATATAAACAGCTGGGACTACCTCAAATTAAGAAGTTCCATACAGCAAAAGAAATCATAATTAAAACTAAAAGACACCCTGCTGAATGGGAGAAAATATTTGTATATCATACATCTGACAAAGCACTGATCAAACATGTACAAAGAACTTATAAAACTAAAAAACAAAACAAACAACCAATTAAAAATTGGGCAAAATAGGCCTTCCCTGGTGGCACAGCGGGTTAAATCACAGCACTAAGAAGCTAAAGCCACTTCAGCATGAGTTTGATCCCTGGCCCCGGAGGTGACCACATGGCACTGCAGACCTCTCCTGACCCGCCTGCTGCTCCCCTCAGCAGTGTGCTTCGTTGATCTGCCTGTTCTGCTCCCCACTCTGTCTCTGGTGAAGCCTCTCACCGCCCCTGAGCCTCTGGTCTGTACAACAGTTTTGTATGCATAAATAAATAAATATTTTAAAGAATGGGCAAAATAACTACATAGATACTTCTCCAAGGAAGAGAGACTGCTAACAAGCATATGAAACAATATTCACAATCACTCATTGTTAGAGAAATGCAAATAAAGACCACAATGAGATACCATCTCATACCTGTGAGAGTTGTCCATGTGGAAAAGACCAGAAACAACAAGTGCTGGCGAGGATATGGAGAAAAGGGAAGCCACCTACTGCTTGTGGAAAAGCAGACTGATCCAGTCCTTGTGGAAAATAGTATGGAGGTGTCTGAAAACATTAAAAATGGAACTGCTATTTTACCCAGTATTTCCACTCCTAAGAATTCACCCCAACTGTTCACAAACTGGAATTCAAAAGGAAACTTGCATTGCCGTGTTTATTGCAGCGCTATTTACTATGGCTCAATTGTGGAAACAACCTGTACTCCCCAGAACAGATGAGTGGATTAAAAAGATGTGGTATATATACACCACGGAATACTACTCAGTGATCAAAAAAGGTAAGTTGATGCCATTTGTGACAAAACACTCCATGATCTAACCTGCAGAAACATCTTTGAGGACTCAAATCCAGTAGCAAGGAAAGATAGCATATAAACAGTTACATCAAAGTAAAAAGTTCCGTACAGCAAATGACATAGTAACCAAAACAAAGAGACACAATACAGAATTGGAAAAAATGCTTGCATATCATACATCTGCTAAGGGATCTAATTTGAAGATCTACATAGAGCTCACACATTTCAACAAAAACAGTTCAAATAACCTAATAAAAATTGGGCAGAAAAGCTAAATAGGTACTTCTTCAAAGGAAATGAAAATAGCCAACAGACATATGAAAAAAATGCTCAACATCACTTATCATCAGGGAATGGCAAAACAAAACCACAATGAGATACCACCTCACACCTGTCAGAATGGCCCATATTAAAAACAAACAAACCAGAAACAAGTGATGACCAGGGTGTGAAGAAAAAGGAACACGTTTACACTGCTGGTGGGAATATAAACTGGTTCAGCCACTATGGAAAGCTGTGTGGAGTTTCCTCAAAACAAAAATGTATTTGCCATACAACCCAGCTAGGCCATGCCTAAGAAACTACTCAAAGAACACAGAAAGACTAATTGAAAAGCAAACTTGCATTCCTGTATACTGCAGCATTATTTACAATAGCCAAGTCATAGAAACAACCTAAATACCTGCAAAATAAGTGACTAGATGAAGAAGATATGTATGTGTACACAATGGAATACTAATCAGCAGTAAAAAAGATGAACTCATGTCACTTTGGGCGACATGGATGGAACTGGAAGGGATTGTACTAAGCGAAATAAGTCAGATGGAGAAAGATAAACCCTGGGTTATTTCACTTCTATGTGGCATACAGAGGAACAAAGCAAAGGGTCAAATAAAACCAAACCAATAACAAACCCTGGAAATCTGACTGTGGAATTGAGACTACAAGACGTGGAAGGGAGGGAGGAAAGTAAAGTGGAGAAGGGGCACAAGGGACTGTGGTGGAGGGCTGAGGGCACCTCGGCGGAGGGTGTGGTGAGGTGATATGCCTCTGAGGAAGTTGGTGCCAACTTTGAATCACATGCCGTGTTGTAAACCAATGCTGCGCCAGTGAAAACTTTTAACAGAGGTTAGATCATTAGAGGTTAACAACGTTGTCTTCGCCTCTCGAATTTCTTTCAGCCTGTTATAGTTAGGCACTGCCACGGATGTAAGGACAAGAAGATTTTGTTCTATGTTTGAAGTTAACTCAGCAACGGTCTGCAGGCGGCATGGGCAGCACGTGCTGGCACAGACAGCGACAGAGGCATTTCGACGCTTCCAAAAGTGGGCTACACAGAGTGCCAGTCACCCAATAGTGCTGGTCATCACTGGCCAGTAGTGCTGGTCACCTGGTCACTTACAGGCCACGTCGAAACATCTTCATTACAATTCTTTGTCAGTTGTTGGCCATGCCAACAGCAAATAGTTGTCTGAGACTCGAGGCTGGGGGCCTCTGGTGGTCCTTGCAGGCCATGCCGGCGGCAAGGCTGAAGGCAGGTACAGCAGCCTGGTCGGCACAGAGCTCTTAGGCTTCTCTTCTTTCTTCAGAGATTGGCTGCTGGATGCTTCTTTCTTCAGCGGCCAGAAACAGAGTTTGTTATAGGCCAGTACCTGCTCTGCCTTATATCCTCTTTCAGGTTTCCCACCCTCCCTGACTCATTGGAACATTTTCAATTCTAAGTGCTCAATCAGGAGTCCTAGGGCTAGTTAAGGTTAAGTAGACAGCTCAGGGACAGTGCAGGCAGGAATTTTGGGAGCGTTAAAGAGGCTACAAGGACAGAGAAAGCCAGGAGCGCTAAAGAGAACAGTAATTTTTTTAAAGATTTTTTTTTTACTTATTTATGCTTACAAGAGCTGGGGTGCAGGGGTGGGGGTAGAGGATTCACTAGAGACAAAGTGGGGAGCAGGACAGGTGGATCTACTGAAATACACTGCTGAGGGGAGCAGTGGGTGAGACAGGAGAGGTCTGCTAGGCCATGTGGGTCAGCTCCCTGGCGGGGGATCAAACTTATGCTGCAGCGGCTCTGTAGGTAGCTTCATAGGGCTGAGACTTAACCCCCTGCACCACGAGGGAGGCTCTGAGGACAGTCAGTTTTAAAGCTAATGAGGACAGTAAATTTTGAGACCTTGGAAAGGGGAGGTAGAGGAGAAACTCTAAGAGCTGGGAAAAGGGCACATCTGCCTGGAGGAGTAGAGCCACGAGGAGAGGCAGCAAGTCACAAAGTAGGATGTTGAGATGTTAGAACAGAGGGAAAGGTTATGCGTCCCCTGGACACAGGCCCACAATGGCTTGTGCCCCTCCCACGTAGAGCACACCGGGGAGCCCTTCCTTTCTTCCTTCTTTCCCCCCTTTTTCCTTTAAATAAAGTTCTTTACATTCTGGAGTAAAGTTTGCTTCTCTGTGTTTAGTTATCTGCAATGTCTGAGGATCATTTTTACTGCTGTGCCGTGCAAATTCCTGGCTTTTCACAGCTAGACCAGGTGAAAAGTAGGGCAGCCCCCACAGCAGCAGCGGGAACAGCGCACACCGGCTGTAATTGGACCATTTAAGGGCCAATCGACCCATTTGGCTCTGAATAATTAACTAGTGAGTTGACGAACATGATTGGTTCATGCACCTCATTGGTCCATTATTCTATCCAGGCACCAAAATAAAACGGTTAGGGCATACTCATCCGGCGACCGCCTTCCCTTCCCAAGCGGCCGGTGCTGCGCCTCAGCTTGGTGGTGCTGCAGGTCTCAGGACAACCTGGTGCCCTAAGAGGCCGCGCTGCGCAGCCAACAGGAAACTCTTTCTCAGGCCTTGTGCTCGAAACCAACTAGTGCCTGGAGGAGTGGCCACAACTTCTGGAGCAGCAGCAACTTCTGGGGAAGAATGGGAAACTCGCCACTGATTTTTCAATGCCCGTACACTGCTTAGTTGGTAGTGGGAAAGAGAGTGAGTTATGCCATGCAGTCCACCCTGTGGGGCCTTGGTTTCTCATCCAGTAATTTTTAATTTTTTTCCATATTTCCTTGAACATAATCACCTCAAAACTTGAAGATTTTACCTTGGAAATATGGGAGGCTGAAGGTAATGAAGTTTTCTTTGTATATATATATATAACATAATTCTTCATTTTGTATTGTTTTTCATCTCTGTTGTAATCCCCATGGACTTCCCACCACCACTTCACCCGTGTGCCATCACCATCGTCTGGTATGCTCTTCCCACTCCAGTTTTGATCCTGTTCCCCTCTCCACCCCCGTAGAATGTCTCTGGTTTATAGCTGTTAGTTGATGCTTATGCTTACTTTATTACAATCACTATATATATATATATATATATATATATATATATATATATATATATATATATATATATATATATATATATATATATTTTATCCTGATCACTTACACTCCTGCTATGAGTGAAACCACCTGGTATTTTTCGTGTTGGCTCATTTCCTTTCCAGCTCCATCCATGTTGCTGCAAATGGCATGAACTTATCTTTTTGATTGCCAAGTAATATTCCATTGTGTATGTGTACCACACCTTCTTGATCCAGTCATCCATTTTGGGGCATTTGGGTTGATTCCACATCTTCCCTATTGTAAATAAAGCATCAATAAACATAGGGGTGCAGGTGTCCTTTTGAAACAATGTTTTTGTGTCCTTTGATTAAATTACTAGGAGTGGAATTGCTAGGGCATATGGAAGCTCCATATTTAGTAATTTGAGGAACCTCCACACAGCTTTCCATAGTGGTTGTACCAGTTTGCACCCCCACCAACAGTGTAGGAGAGTTCCTTTCTCTCTACATCCTCACCAACATTTGTTGTTGCTAGTTGTTTTAAGATGTGCCATTCTCACTGGTGTGAGGTGGTATCTCATTGTGGTTTTAATTTGCATTTCCCTTATTACAAATGATGCTGAACATTTTTCCATATACCTGTTGGCCATCTTCATTTCCTCTTTGGCGAAGTGTCTCTTTAGCTTTTCTGCTCATTTTTTGATGGGGTTGTTCACTTCATATTTGTGGAGTTTTGTTAGCGCTTTATAGTTCTTTGTGATCAGTCCTTTATCATTAGTTTTGTGTACAAAAATTTTCTCCCAGTCATTGTGGTATCTTTTTGTGTAATGTTTCTTTTGCTGTGCAGAAACTCTTTAACTTGATGTAGTTACCCAGCTGTTTATCCTTTGAGAAGGTAATGTTTTCCCTTATTGTTGGCTCTGGGTTCTGTCCTTGGGATTCCCTTTCAAGGAATGCGAAATATCAGATCAGGATCTCTGAAACGGGCAGCAAAATCACAGCAGAGAAAGATGCCAATTGGTGCATCTGTGGAAGCAGAAGGAACAGCTAGCATCAGGGAGTAAAATGCCCCAGGCAAATGGGACAAGTTCTGTCTGCCCCAGACTCCATGCTCAAAGATTTGTGGACAGAGACTCTTTGTCTCCATGGATGATAACCCAGGGTAAGGTGGTCTGCTTGAAGGCACAAAGGGGTATGCAGAAGACAGTGGCATAAGAGCCTAGGAACTTGAAAGGCTTTTGAAACATTTCTTTTGGGGGGGAGGGACTGATTCATTTGGGGAGGAACCTGGCTCCTAGAGATGTTTGGTGTGGTCTATTCAAGAAACAGTTGCCACTGTCCAGAGTAAATTAGTTACAATGAAATTTGTCCTCATTCTGTCTCCTGGCTTCCGGCAATGCCTGAAGCCCAGTCTTGGAGCTGGTATGTACTTTTAATTATTTCAAGAGCTGGCATCTCTTGCCTCATAGTAAAAGTGTCATGAAGTTATTGTAAGGTTGCATGAGTTTGGGCCATAAATCTTACTCACTTCAGTACATCTCATACCTTAATTCACTGGAGTATAAAATGCCATTTACACTGGTTTTACGTTCACTTAATCATAATTAAATGACCTCAGAGGGCAGTAATTTGTTGAGGCTCTGGCTTTGATGTGACACAAATAACAAACTTGGTTTGCCATGTGGATGGGTTCCTCCACACTTTTACGTTGGCCACAGACCTCATGGTGTATATAATGTTGGGTTTTTGGTGTGGGCATGTGCTCTAGTTACATGGAACATATGGGCTACAGATGTGGTTAAGGGGATCAACAGAATGGTCCCCTTTGGAATTTTTTTTTGCACCATCTTCAGTCCCTCTTGGTCCTCCCTTGATTCCTTTAAATTCTCCATAGAATGAGCACGTAACCCATGTTGAGCCTATATGAGGTGACGAAGGCACTCCCTTTGCCAGGTTTTCTTCCTTGTTTTGCTCTCTTAACAAGACTCCCTATGAGTGATCAGTGACTCAAGGGCTTTCAGACTTCATCCACAGGTGTAAGGCTTCCTAAGCTCATTCCCTAATCATAATGTATTACCTGGGGCCCAGATCCTCAAGATCAGTAGCTCCTGGTACAACTGTCATTTAGGCACTCTTCCTAACTTGGTTAAACTTTGTTGTCTACACAACCAAATCGATTCCTCTTGTCTTTGTTATCATCATCACTGCTCTACCAGCTGTATGAGCTCCTAAGTTCTGAAGTTTGGGGTAGGCAGAATAGTTCTTAATAGTTTCTTAGGAATATAAGTGCATATCTGAATCTCAGAATATATAAATATGAATATGTTAAGTTATATGACAAAGGAGAATTAAGGTTGCAGAATTAAAGTTGCTAATTAGCTGACCTGGAAATGGAGACTCTCCAGAATTACCTGAATGAGTCCAGATGTATCATAGGGTCCTAAGGAATAGATGACATCAGAGGGAGAATGATAGGCAGATCTGAATGGGAATGGAAGGCTGAGGAGATGCAATGCTGCTGTCCTTGAAGGTGGAGGGAGGCCTAAAGGCCAGTGGTCCGGGTCACCTCTACAAGCTGCACGTGTGCAAGAAAAGAATTTCCATCCATAGCCTCCAAAAAGGAATACAGCTCAGCTGACACCATGAAGTTAGCTCACTGATAACCTGTATCAGCATTAAACCTACGGAACCATAAGATAACACAAACTAATGTGTTGTTTAAAGCTGTCAAATTTGTGATGATCTGTTAAAGCAGTGATAGAAAACAAGTATAAAGCCCACTTTGACTTTTCTTTTTACCACATCTAATTAGATGAAGCATCTTGTGGATTTTTTTTTTTATAGCCACATCACTCAGATTCTTATTGTCACTTCCCTTCATACTTTCCTCCTGTTTTGCAACCTGGTTTGTCTCATGGACTTCAAGGTTATTTACTCCAATGATCCTACTATGGACACTAGAAGAATTTTTCTCAAATAAAGTTTTCATAATAGTATTCTGATTCAGGAACAAGTTATGGTCTTGTGCATTAGTTCCCAAATTCTTTTTCTAGTCTCCAAGTTTTCATCATTCGAAATAGAATTCATAAGAACTCCATAGAAAAACTAATCAAAATAATTAAACAGTTTAGTAAGGTAGCAGGACATAAAATCAACACACAAAAGTCAGTAGCCTTCCTATAACACAACCAATCAGAAGAAGTGGGAAAAAAAATCCCTTTTCAATTGAAGCAAAAAAAAAAAAATCAAATACTTGGGAATAAACCTAACAAAAGAGGTTAAAGACTTATACAAAGAAAATTATAAAATACTGTTAAAAGAAATACAATAAATCACGAAGAAATGGAAAGGTATCCCATGCTCATGGATCAGAAGAATCAACATCATTAAAATGTCCATCCTACCAAAAGTGATATACAGTTTTAATACTATTACAATAAAAATCTCAATGACATTCTTCAAAGAAATAGAACAAATATTGCTGAAATTTATATGGAACCACAAAAAATACTCAAATAGCCAAAGCTCTCCTGACTAAAAAATGAATAGAGGCATCACTCTCCCAGACTTCAAGTTATACTACAATGCCATAAAAATCAAAACTGCATGTTATTGGAACAAGAATAGATATACACCAGTGGATTCAAATAGAAAACCTAGATATAAATCTGCGGGGGGCTTTGTCCAGCAAGGCCGAGGATTGGGGTCCCAGGGTCGACGAAAGGAAGAAGGCAAAGATGGAGACGAGAGAGGGGGGGAGAGTGAGAGAGAGAGAGAGAGAGAAGAGAGAGAGAGGAGAGAGAGAGAGAACAAATGATACTGGGAAAACTGGGCTGCCGTGTGCAAAAAAATGAAGCTAGATTACTACCTTGCACCATGGACAAAAACCAACTCGAAATGGATTAAAGAATCAGACATAAAATCTGAGACCATAAAATATCTAGAAAGAAAAATAGGTGGGCAAAACACTGCACGACTTACACCCCAGTAACATCTTAAAAGATATTTCACCCTGGCACATGGGTGACTTGGTGATGGGAAACCCACGGGAATTACAATTGAGATGAAAAAAAAAAGTACAAAATGATGTAAAAATAAACATATTATTAAAAGAAAAAAAAAGATACATCACCCAAAGCAAGGATAGTGAAGGAAAGGCTAAACAGCTGGGACTACATCGAATTAAAGAGCTTCTGTATAGTAAAAGGTGCATTACACAAAACAAAGAGACACCCCACTGATTGGGGAGAAAATTTTTGCACACAATACTAATGACAAAGGACAGATCTCAAAAATATATAAAATAGGCAGAATAGCTAAAGAGACACTTGCCCAAAGAGGAAATGCAGATGGCCAACAGGCATATGAAAAAATGTTCAGCATCACACTTTTGTAATAAGGGAAATGCAAATTAAAACCACAGTGAAATACCACCTCACGCCAATGAGAACAGCACATATTAAAACAACTAGCAACAAAAAATGTTGGCAAGGTTGTGGAGAAAAAGGAACTCTCATATACTGCTGGTGGGAATGCAAACTAGTACAACCACTATGGAAAGCTATGTGGAGGTTTCTCAAACTGCCAAAAATGGAGCTTTCATATGATCCAGCAATTCCACTCCTAGGAATCTAATCAAAGGACACAAAACATTGACTCAGGGGGAAACCTGCACCCCCATGTTTAATGCTGCTCTATTTACAATAGGGAAGACATGAAATCCTAAATGCCCAAAAGTAGATGACTGGATTAAAAAGATGTGGTACAGGGCCCTCCCTGGTAGTGCAGTGGGTTAAAGCAGAGCACCAAGAAGTTAAAGCCACTTCCGCATAAGTTCAATCCCTGCCACGCCCCGGAGGTGATCCACATGGTGAGGCAGACCTCTCCTGACCCGTCCACTGCTCCCCTCAGCAGTATGTTTCAGTCTATCTGCCTGTTCTGCTCCCTGCTCTGTCTCTGGTGAATCCTCTCACCACGCCTGTACCCCTGTTCTGTATGAATGAATAAATAAATAAATCTTTAAAAAAAAAAGATGTGGTACATACACACAGTGGAATATTAGTCAGCAATTAAAGAAGATAAACTCATGCCTTTTGCGGCAACATGGATGGAGCTGGAAGGAATCATGCTTAGTGAAATAAGCTAACATGAAAAATACCAGGTGGTTTCACTCATAGCAGGAGCATAAGGGATCAGGGGGAAAAAAAGTAATTGTAATAAAGTACAAATGAAAAACAACAAACAACTATAAACCAGAGACATTTGATGGGGGTGAGAGGGTGAGAGGGTAATAGAATCAAAATCAGGGTGGGAAGAGTGCACAGGACTATGGTGATGGCACACAGGGAATTGGTGGTGGGAAGTCCATGGGGATTACAACTGAGATGCAAAAATGCTCAAAATAAAGAATGATGTAAAAAATAATTATGATCCAGCAATTCCATTCCTTGCTTACTATCGCCAAATAATTTTTATAAATGATAACAATTACTATTATTTGGCCTTGCAATCTCTGTTGATTGCCAATGAGGCCAATATCCTGCTTTCTTCCCTGCCTAGCCAAGTTAGTTTTACACAGAGTGGAATCAAAGATAGAACTCTGTGTCACACATTCCACCATACTACTATTTTGCAAATGGTCCATTTAACAAGAGTCATCTTTTTTTTCCTTCTCTCTCTCTCTCTCTAAATGAACACTTCCTGTTTCAGGTATCTATTGCTGCACAGTAAGCCAGTGTGGCTGGGGGAGAGGGAGTTCTTCTCTTCAGGAATATTTGTTGAGATTATTCTGTCTGACTTCAGCTGGTGGCCGAATTGGAGTTTGGCTCATTTAATTTCTCTTTTATGCATGATGATTGACCTCCAGTCCTTTCTAAGCAGCTTCTTTCTCTTTCCAGCGGGACAGTCTAGGCTTTGTTATAGAATGGCAGCTGGGCGCCAGGAAATCATTCCAAGGAGACAAACCCCTATTTGTATAAACTTGCTAATATCCAATTGGCTAACGTAGGTCACAAGGCTAAGTTCAGAATTACTGTGGGAAGAAATTACATGAGGTCATAAACATTGGGAGCAGTGATTCATTGGGAGCTGCCAATATATGTCTACCATAGTTTCCTTTCTCTATTTTGTTTATTCTTCTTTTTTTAATCAATAGACTATATTTTAGAGAAATTTTAGTTTTATCAAAAAAATTGAGCAGTAGTGCAAAGTTTATATATATTTTCCCCAGTTTCTCTTATTTTGTATTTTACAATAAAACTTGTATATATTTAAGATGTACAACTTGATATTTTAAAATTTCGATTTTTTTCATTTCATGAGATTTTTTTTTTAAAGATTTATTTATTTGTGCACACAGAACTGGGGAACAGGCCAGAGTCTCATGGGCGTTGAGAAGCTTCACCAGAGACAGAGTGGGGAACAGAACAGACAGATCGACAAAGTACATTGCTGAGGGGCGCAGCGGGCAGGCCAGGAGAGGTCTGCCACACCATGTGGTCACCTCCGGGGCAGGCGGGAATTGAACTCATGCTGAAGCAGCTTCAGATTCTCAGTGCTGTGCTTTAACCCACTGCGCCACCAGGGAGGGCCATTTCATGAGAATGTTAAATACTTTTTTTTTTCTTACATCATTGCTAATTTTTGGATAGTACTTGATTTCTCCCCTCAGGTGTGGTACCTGCCATTCTTCCACTATCACAGCACCCAAGATCCATCACCATAGATCTTTAGCTTCTTCCCTCCCCTGTTTTGAGACTCTCCCTCACTCCCTCTGTATACTTCAGCTTGCAAGTTTTGTCGTTCTCCTGACCCTTTGTTTGCTTTCTCTATATTCTGGATATAAATAAACCATCTGATATTTACCTTTTTCCTTCTGATTTATTTCACTGAGAATGATCTCTCCCAGGTCCATCCAGGTTGCTACACATGGCATGAGTTTATTTTTCTGATTGCTGAGTAATATTCCATTGTGTAAAAATACCACATCTTCTTTATCCATTATTTTGTTTTGGGGCATTTAGATTATTTCCATATCTTGGCTATAGTAAATAGTGCTGCACTAAACATAGGAGTGTCAGTTTCCTTTCAAATTAGTGTTTTAAAATTTCCAATCCTTTTCTATGAAAAAATATTTTTTTTCCAGTTTTAGAACTCAGTTACATATATTAGGCTGCATTTGATAATTCTCTCTCCCTTCCCAGTTTTATGAGTTATAGTTGAAATATAGCATTGTATTAGGTGTAAAATACAATGTGTATACTGGAAATGATTACCGTAAGTTTAGTGAACATCTATCACCTTATATAGTTTTTTTTTTCTTGTGATGAGAACTTTTAATATTTACACACTTAACTTTCAAATATACCATACTTTATTACTAACTGTAATCTGAATGCTGTCATTATAGCCATCAAACTTTCTTATAAGTTGAAGTTTGTATCCTTCAACCGCCTTCACCTACTTCACCTACCCTACTTCACCCACATACCGTTAGCAACCAGCTAAACAGAACAATGTTCTGTTTCTGTGAGTTTTCTTTTTTTGATTAAATGTATAAATAAGATTATACACTATTTGTCTTTCTTTGACCAATTTCACTTAGAAATACATATCTTTTTAAACATATTTATTTATTTTATGCATACAAGAACTGGGGTATAGACCAGAGGTGTTGGGGGAAGGAGGATTCTCCAGAGACAGAGTCAGGAGCAGAGAATAGGCAGTATGCAGGTCAGGAGAGGTCTGCCATGTGGGTCACCTCCCAGGTGGGGAATCAAACTCATACTGCAGTGGCTTCAGATAGCTTCATAGTGCTGTGCTTTAACCTGTTGCTCCACCAGGGAGGGACAGAAATACATACCTTACTTTTATAATGCTATGATTTGGGTTGATAACTGCTTAGTTTAAAAAAAAAAACAAACCTTAAACTTTAAAGCTTTCTGAAACATTGCATTTATTATTTTTACTCCATCCTCCCATGTCTTATAAGTCTTATTTTATATCTTTATATTATAGGTATCCCTCAAATAATTTTTTAGCTTTTGTTACTTTTATACTTTCATCTTTTAATCTTTAAATTGCTTTATTAGTGACTGATCCACCAATTTTATCATATAATTACCTTTCCCAGTGAGATTTTTTTCTTTCATGTGTTCTCTTGCTAATGGGATTTCCTTTCAGTTTAAAGCAGTCCTTTTCACATTTCTTGCAAGGCCAGTTTAGTGGTGATTAAAACCTTTAGCTTTGTGAGGGCGTGGGGTAGAGGGTGGGTGAAACCAATAAAAAAAAAAAAAAGCCCTTTATCTTTGGCTTATCTGGGAAACTCTTAATCTCCCATCCAATGCTGCATGTTATACTGACTAGGTAAAGATCAGATGTTTGGAAGTTTTTCCTTTCAGCACCCTTTTTTAAAGCAACAGTGTATTTTGTTTCAAATAGCATCCTATGAGTTACTTTAATACATGCCAGCTTTCATTTATTTTATTTTTATTTTTAGCTAACTGCATGACATTATTTCACAGCCTTGTTTGTTTTTTCATAATGTAGTTTTTTCCCCCTCAGGTGTGGTCACCATTCTTTTCCCAACACAAAAGCACCCACAGTCCTCCACTATACTTGATGGTGCTCTCCTTTCCTCCTATTTTCTCTCATCCCTCTCAATCTTCCCCTTTCTCTCCTCACCTAGATCCCTCTGATCAATGATCAACTTTTGAAAGTCAGTCTCAAATTTTGTCTTTGTCTGATCCTTTGTTTTTTTGTCATCTTTCACATAGAAGAGAAACCACCTAATATTTATCTTTTTCCTTCTGGCTCATTTCACATAGGATTCCTTTCAGTTCTTTCTATGTTGCTAAAGATGGCATGAGTTGATCTTTTTGATTACTGAATAGTATTCTATTGTGTATATATACCACATCTTCTTGATCCACTCACATTTGGAGCACTTAGGTTGTTTCCTTAGTTTAGCTTTAGCAAAAATAGTGCTGTGATAGACATGGTAGTGCACATTTCTTTTCAAATTAATGTTTTTGAATTTTTTGTATTATTAGGAGTGGAATTACTGATCTATTTTTAATATTTTGAGATTCCTGCTTACTGTTTTCCATAGTGGTTGGACCAGTTTGTATTCCCACCAGCAGTGTAAGAGAGTTCTCTTTTTTCCATATCCTCACCAGCACTTGTTTTTTCCTGGTCTTTGCCACATGGCTAATTCTCACAGGTATGAGATGGTATCTCATTGTGGCCTTTATTTGCATTTCTCTAATAATAAGTGATTGTGAACATTTTTCATATGCCTGTTAGCAGTCTGAATGTACTCCTTGGAGAAGTATCTTTTTAGTTCTTTTGTCCATGTTTTAATTGTTATTTTGTTTTTGTGGAGCTTTATGAGTTCTTTGTATATCTTTGTACACATTGATGTCAATGTTTTGTCAGATGTATGGTGTGCAAATATTTTTCCCACTCAGAAGGGTGTCTTTACTTTTACTTGTGATTTCTTTCACTGTCAAACTTTATAGTTTCATGTAGTCCCAGCTCTTTGGTTTTCCTTGCTGTTGGAGATGAATCCTTAAAAGTATCAATGAAGCTTTTATCATGAAATGTTTTCCTATGTTTTCTTCTCTGTGTTTTATGGCTTCAGGTTGTATACCCAAATCTTTGATCCATTTTGAGTTGATTTTGATGTATTGTGTGAAATCATGATCTAATTTCATTCTTTTTCATGTAGCTGTCCAGTTTTCCCAGTCCCATTTATTGAAATGGCTATCCTTGTTCCAGTGTATATTTTTTGCTCATTTGTCATAGATTAACTGTCCCTACATGATTCTATTCCATTGGTCTGTGTGTCTGTTTTGCTCCAGTACCAGGTTGTTTAAATTATTAAGACTTCATAATATAGCTTGAAGTCTGGAAGTGTGATACCTTTATTTTCCTTTTTTGTTACTGTTTGGGATCTTTTGTTATTCCATGAGAACTTCAGTAATAACTGCTCCAGTTCTTTGAAATATGCTATTGATATTTTTATTGGGATTCCATTGAATGTGTACATTGCTTTGGATAGGATGGACATTTTGTCAATGTTAACAGAATTCCTTTTTTTAAAGACTGAAAAATATTATAAAATAATGTTTACTAGATATCACCAAGTTACAAAGCTGTCTATGTTTTAGAAGTATAGGTTCACCCTCTACAAATGTATTTTATTAATGTAATTACCCAACACCATAGCACCTATGAGTCTCTATGATAATTCATTGAGCACCCTTTCCCTTTTGCTTTCATCTTCCTATCTCACCTCTGGGTAACCTCAGTTCTACAGTCATATTTTAATGGCTTGTTGTTTCTTTTCTTTTGTTTTTATATTCCACACAGGAGTGAAATCACCCAGTATTTATCTTTATCCCTCTATTTTCTATAGCACAATATCCTTCAACTACATCCATGTTGTCACAAATGACAAGATTTCATCTTTTTTTAAAAAAAATAACTGGATAGATTTCCATTGCACATGTATACCATATCTTAAAATACTTAACTGTCTTGGAACACTTATGTTGCTTCCATAGTGTAGCTATTATAGAGTTGTAGTGAGTATGGGAGTGCCTATAGCCCTTTGAATTGGTATTTTTGCATTTTCAGGTAGATATGTAGGAGATGGATTGGTAGATCTAATTTTTATGTTTGTGAACTCTCCAAGCTGATTTCCATAAGGGCTGAATTTTCATCTACAGTATATCAGGTTTCCTTTTTCTCCATTGCCTTGCCTTTATTGTTTCTTGACTTTTCGATATGGGTCATTCTCACTGATGTTAGTATATTTGATGTTGGCTTTGATTTGCATTTTCCTGATAAATGATGATGAAAATTTTTTCATGTTTCTGTTGCCTAGATCTATGTCTTTGTTGGAGAAGCTTCTATTTAGCTCACTTTTCTCTCCATTTTTTTTTGATTGGGGTATTCGCTTTTTTATTTTTTCCCCTCTGAGTTCTATGAGTCTTTTTTTTTTTTTTTGTAATCCTGGCTGTTATCTCTTGTCATATGTATGTTATAGATATTTTCTCTTATTGTATAGGGTGTTTTTATTTTTTAATTTATTTTTACATTATTCTTCATTTTGTGCCTTTTTCCATCTCGCTTGTAATCCCTGTAGACTTTCCACCATCAATTCACCTGTGTGCCATCACCGTAGTTCTGTGCACCTTTCCCACCCCATTTTTGAACCCATCACTAAACCCACCCCTGTAAAATATCTCTGGTGTATAGTTGTTCATTGTTTTTATTTTTTCTTTATTACAATTGCTTCCCCCCACACCAGGTCCCTTACGCTGCTGCTATGAGTGAAACCATCCAGTACTTTTTCTTTCTGGCTTAGTTCACTAAGCATGATCCCTTCCAGCTCCATCCATGTTGCAGCAGAAGGCATGAGTTTATCTTTTTTGCTTGCTGAACAATATTCCATTGTGTATATGTACCATAATTTTTTAATCCAGTCATCTACTTTTGGATATTTGGGTTGATTCCATGTCTTCCCTATTGTAAATAGAACAGCAATAAACATGGGGGTGCAGGTGTCCTTTTGAATCAATGTTTTTGTGGGGTGTTTCATTTTAATGATCATTTATTTTACTGTGTGGTGAATGTTTAGTTTAATATAGTCCACTTATTTACTTTGCTTTTGTTTTCCTTCCCATAAAGTGAGTTTCAAAGAGATCTCTGAATCCAACATCTGAGAATGATTTGGCAATGTTTTCATGTCTTTGTTATGGTTTCAGGTATTGGACCCAGGATTTTAATACATTTTGAGTTAATCTTTTTGTATGGTGTAAGATAGTGGTCCAGTTTCATACTTTTGATTATTGTTACAGTTTTCCCACCGCTATTTGATGAAGAGACTTTCTATTTTTCTCCATTATACATTTTTTTACTTCATTGTCATCCATTGGCTGTCCATATAATTTGGGAAGTGTGGGTTTACTTCGGGGCTCTTGGTTCTCTTCCATTGTTCCATATGTCTCTTTTTAGTCCAAAATCATTCTTTTTTGACTACTATAGTTTAGTGGTATATTTTGAAGCCCGGATGTGGGATGTCACCACTCTTCATCTTTTTTGTGAGGATCGTTTTGGCCATTCAGAGTCTTTTGTGGTTCGATATTCATTTCAGTAATGTTTGTGCTGCTTATTTGAAGAATGTTATTGAAACCATAATAGAGAGTGTACTGAATGTATATATTGCTTTTGGTAGGATGCCCATTTTAACAATGTTTTTTTTTTTCCCAGTGTATGAGTAAGTAATATCTTTCCATTTGTTTGTGTTGTCTTCTGTTTCTTTTAAATATGGCTTATAGTTTCCACTGTATAAGTCCTTCACCTTCTTTGTTAAGTCAATACCTAGGGACTAAATTAACTCTTAGAAATTATTTTTGATGGGACTATAAAATGGAATTGTTTTCTTCTTTATTTTTCTTAATTTTTTTGGTGTGCATATGAGAACAGAGCCAATTTTTGTATATTCATTTTTGTAGTCTACCACTTCACTATATTGATTTATTGTTTCAATAGAATTTTAGTGAGTCTTTAGGATTTTTGATGTATATTATCATGCCATCTGCAAATATTGAGAGTTTTGCTTTTTCCTGCAAATTGGATTCCTTTTATATAATTTTGTTGTCTAATTTCTCTAGCTAGAATTCCCAGTACTATGTTGAATAGTAATAGTCACAGTGGATATCTTTGTGTTGTACCTGATTTCAGTGGCAAAATGTTCAGTTTTTCACTATAGAGCGTGATGTTAGCTGCGGGTTTGCATTATGACCTTTATTATGTTTAAGTATGTTCCTTCTACCCCCATTTTAAGGATTTTTATTATAAGTGGATGAACCATCTTGTCAAATGCCTTCTCTGCATCTATTAATATGATCATATGATTTTTACCTTTTCATTTATTGATATGACATACATTTATTTGTGAATGTTAAACCCCCTTGCATCTTTAGAATAAATCCCACTTGTTCATGATGTATGGTTCTCTTAATGTATTTTTGAAATTTTTTGCTGAATTATTGAAAATTTGTATACCCATGTTTTTCAGTTTTTTCCCTGTAATTTTCTTTGTTTTGTGATATCCTTTTTTGCTTTTGGTAATAGAGGAATATTAGCCTCATAAAATGTGTTTGGGAGCATTCCCGCTTCCTCAAATTTTGGGAAACATTTGAGAAGAGTAGGTATTAATTTGCCTCTGAAGTTTTGGTTGAAACCAACAATGAAGACATCTAGTCCTGGGTGTTTGCCTTTTGGGAAACTTTTGATTACTATTTCAAGTTTATTGCTTGTAATTGGTTCATTCAGGTTTTCTATTTCTTCCTGATTGTCTCAAAATGTTATATGCTTTCACAAATTTTCCCATTTCTCCTAGGTTATGCAGTTTGACTTAATGATGTTGATAGTAGTTTCTTATGATTCTATGCATTTCTGAGATATCTGCTTTAACTTCATTTTAACTTATAGGCTTATTATAGAAGTTTTCTGCCTTTATTTATGTGAACCCAGCTAGAGGTCTGTCTATTAATTTTCTGTCTTTTTTTTTTAAAAAAAACAGCAACTTTTGTTTTCATTTCTTTTTTCTGCTTATTGAAATTGTAAGGGAAAGTTATTTATTTTAGTGCTTTCTTATTCTTTTTACACAATTTATTTATTTATGCATACAGAACTGGGGTGCAAGCCAGAGGTGCAGGGGCAGTGAGAGGATTCACCAGAGACACAGTGGGGAGCAGAACAGGCACATTGATGAAGTACACTGCTGAGGGGAGCAGCAGACAACACAGGAGAAGTCTGCTGCATTATGTGGGTCACCTCCCAGCCTAAGGATCGAACTTGTGCTGAAGCATCTGTTGCTAGTTTCGTAGTGCTGCTCTTTAACCTGTTGCACCATCAGGGAGGTCCCACTTTCTTCTTCTTTGATGCAGTCCTGTATCGGCTGAAGCCTCCCCTTAGCACTGCTTTTGCTGTATCCTTAGGTTTTGCAAGTTTTTGTCATCATCTTCATTTCTCTCTGGGTATTTTTTCAATGTGTCCTTGATTTCTTTGTTAACCAATAGTCATTCAGTAACATGTTTTATTAATTTGCACCCAGTAGAAGTTTGTGTGACTTTCTTTTTGTTGTTGATTTCTAATTTTATATCATTGCAATCATAGAATTTACTTGATATGATTTCAGTATTCATGAATTTAATTGACACCTGTTTTGTGACCCAAAGTGATCTATCCTGGGGAATGTTCCATGTACACTTGCGAAGAATGCATATTCAGTTTTTAGGAATGTAGCACCCTATAAATATCTACTAAACACAACTTGTCTAGTTCCTCATTTAAGGATGTTGATCTTTTTTTGTAATTGGCATGATGAAGTCTCCTACTGATGTTGTGTTGTTGTCAATATAATTTTTAGATTCGTGAATAGATACCTTGTATTTTTTTCTTGTTCCTTTGTTTGGTACTTATGTATTAAAGTTTGAAGCCTTAATCATTGCATAGTATCCTTCCCTGTTATTGTGACCTCCTTGTAGCTGAAATTTTACTTTACCTGATATAGGTATGACTTTCCCTGCCTTTTTGTGTTTCCCATTTGCTTGTATGACTGCTCCCCAGCCATTTACTTTGAGCCTATATGACTGTCTTTGGAGCTCAGATGTGTCTCCTAGAGACTTCAGAAGGTTGGGCTTTGTTGTCTGATTCAACAGTCTTTTAGCACCTTTTGATTGATGAGATTAGTCCATTTACAGTGTGATTATTATATATGAAGGTTTGTTATGCAATTTTGTCTTTAGCTTTCTTATCCAATCTATATATCATTTTCCTTTTTCTGGCTGACTTTCTTCTCTTCAATTTAGGTAAGAAAGTTCCTTTCAACATTTCTTGTAGGTGAGGTTCAGTGTTGGCAAATTCCTAGCTTCTTTTTCTCTCTTGTAAAACATTTATTTGTCCATATCTGAAAAATAGCCTTGCAGGATGTGGTATTCTTGATTGATTTTTTTTTATTTTTGAATCTTTTGAACACTCACCCCACTCTCTTCTAGCTATAGATTTTCTTCTGCAAAGTTTGATGAAAGTTTGACAGGAATATAAATTTCCCACCTTTTTCTCCTAGTTGCCTTAAATATTCTTTCTTTTCTTGAACTTTTGGTAGTTTTATTATTCCATGTCTTGATGTGGGTCTCATTGCACTTATATAATCAGGTTCTTTTACTTGCTTGGATTTGTATATTTACTTCTTTCTCTAGGTTTGGGAAGTTTTTCTGTGTTATTATTATTTTAAATTTTATATTTCTGTCTTTTCATCCATCTTGAATTTTGTACATTACTACTATATTGAACGTCAGTAATGTGATCCTCCATTTTGGTCTATTCTACTTCCATAACTTTGTAAACTATGGAATGAGAGAAAGTGTTGACATGCCACACAAATGATAAGGGGTGGATATTGAAGATTTACAAAGAGCTTATACAACAAAAACAAAGCAAGCAACCCACTCAAAAAAATGGGCAGAAGAGCAAAAAGACACTTCTCCAAAGAATTGCAAATGGCCAACAGGTATATGAAAATCTTTTAAAAATACATCTAGCAGTTGTGTTTAAAAATATTTACTTTTCTTGCAGTTGACACTACGATATTATTTCATTATGTCTTTTAGCCTTTGCTGTCTTCCATAGGTCCTGAGGCCCAGTGTTGCAGTTGCTGAGTCAGCAGGATGGGGTGAGTTTCTGCAGGTTTCCAACTACTGGCACAAATGTGCTGGCGTTGGCAAGGCTGGTTTGTGTTTGTAGCACTACCAGTATCCTTCCTCTCTGGGGTTTAAATCCGAGACTGCACTCTCCTAAGGGTGTAAAAACAGAGCTTTTGTAAGTGAATATGGTCACCTGCCATTCTGATTCTTTGTCATCTCCCTTGTTCAATTAATGAGTGAACATGTCCACATTACAGATTGTTTTTGATGCACCTGCTGTGGATAATATGGAAAATCACTGCATAGCATCCTTTATTTCAAGGAGCTTCCAGAAAAATAATTAAATAAATGACAATGGTGAAAGTACAGGACAAACTGTAGTAGATCCCAAGTGAAAGTAAGTGTTGTAGATGTTTGAGAAGGGAGATACCTGTGAAACTAAAGGCGGCAAGTGGGGTTTCCTAGAAATAATGTTTGAGTTAGGCCTTGAAGGATTTATCCAGAATAAAGGAGGGAAAAAAACCATTTCATGGAGTGGTATAATCTAAACAAAACCAGAGGCTGATGTGACTAAGTGAATTTAGATAGCTGTGAAAATCCTATTAATGTAATCACCAAGGGGGCTTCAAATTGTGGAGTTGGTGTTTCCCCTATATTTAAACTCCTTGACTTTTGTCTTCTCCTTCTCTTACCTCAACACAATCAGTACCCTCTAGAGTCTCAATAAAACAGTATTGTGGGAAATTATTTAGTAGAAAGACTATTCTGGCAGGTAGAAAGTTTGTTCAGCCCAAATGCATGCTCCCGAAGGACTACTGCAATCTGGCCAGTAATATTCTGTGCATACTGAAGCATGTATTTATTGTTCATTATAGAAAATGAAATTTCCTAGGGAGGAAGAATGGCTTGACTTTGTAAGCAGTTTGTGGCAGAAGTCAAGTTCTATAGCTAATAAAAAAAAGTCCTGGCATCTTTAAGAGAACATTATGAGTAGCCTAAGGTAAATTCCCATTTATACAGCTGTAGGCTTAAAAGATTAGGGAAATATGCTAGGAAAGGAAACAAGTGGACAGAATATCAGACAAAAAAGCAAAAGCATGGGACTTAATCAGGAGTTAATCTTTATCACCAGCCTAGGTAAATACATAGCATTGTGATGTGTAGAGCTTTTTCTCCATCCATCTGGAACAGGGTAAATGTGGAGAAGACTCACATGGAACTGAAAGAAGTCTTTGCCATCATATTAAACAGATGCAGAACAAGTACTTTAGAAGTTCTGAAATCTAACTGGGGCCTCACTAAGAAAGCCATTCTTCACTTTTTCTTTCTAACAGATGGTGCATAAGTGTAATCTTTATTTTAATATTAGAGCTTAACTTTTTTCTGAACCCACTGAGACCCATACAGTGATTTTTTTCCAGCAATTGTAATTATTATTATTATGTCAGATGACCTGGTCTTTTGGATATTGGGTATTTATTCACTGCCAGGGACCATAGATATTGGTTGGCCCTTCTCTAGTTAGATCTCTGGACGCTAGTATCTCCTCTTCTGGCTCATAAATCCTTCTCAGTATTTCTTTGCTCTGCTTTCCCTGGTAAGGGCTTAGGAACTCTGCTGTTTCCTCTACATTGTACAAATGCATAGTCCTTATAAGATTACTCTCAGGCTCACCCTCTTTGCTCCCAACTTCAGTTCTCACTTCTCTATAGATTGCCGGAATATTTCTTAGGGCATTCGGATCTCACACCATGCCTGTCTGAGGCTTGCAGTTTTCTAGGCTATAGCTGGGGGAGCAAATCTCACATATCAGATGTTTAGATGTTCTTTTATTCCCCCAAACCTACCTGGGGTTCTCTCCTTGAATCTCAACATGGTTTCAATCATTTCCTGCTTCTGTGCCCATCTTTTCCTTCTCCGGTCTAAGAAGACTTCTCTTTTTCTATGGGATGTGAGGTTCCCTAATGTTATAGCTTGCATTCCCTTTTCTATGCTTTTATGGGAGTCCTCTAAGTTTGGTTACTGAACCTTAAAAGCCCAGTCTCTACAGTTCTGAAAATAACATTTTTTCTTTTTAAAAGGCTGACTTACAAAGTCTTTGTGTCCACACTGACTTTTAAAAGTCCAGTTAGAAACTTAAAGCTTAGCAGTGACTGCCACTTCCGGTGCAACCTTTCCTTCTTCACAAGGAGAAGCCACCGTCTGAGCTATAGGATTAATCATGGCAGTCTAGGCCACCTGTACTCAACTGGGGTTGACTTTTCAAAACCACATTTGGTAATATCTGGAGATATTTTGAATTGTCACTGCTAGAGGTTTCTGCTAGCGTGTAGAGGTCAGGAGTGCTACTAAACATCCCAAAAAGCACAGGACAGATCCCTACAATTCTGAGTGGACTTAGATTTAGAAATCACACCATGAATGACCAAGAAGGGAAAAGTGATCTTTAAAAAAGCATTTATTTATTTATTCATGCATATAAGAACTGGGGTATAGACCAGAGATGTGGGAGGTGAGAGGGATTACCAGACACAGGGTGAGGAGCAGAACAGGCAGATCTACTGAAATATACAGCTTAGGGGAGCAGCGGGCAGGTCAGGTCATGCTGCACCATGTAGGTCAGCTACCTGGCTGGGAATTGGACTCATGCTGCAGTGGATGCAGATAGCTTCATAGTGCTGTGCTTTAACCTGTTGCACCACCAAGGAGGGCCCAGAAAAGTGATCTTTTATAATGTTCCCTTGTATCGTTTAGATTGAAATGTTGAACCTGCTAAAGAGGGACCATAATCTAGCAGTCATAGGCAAACAAATAAATGCAGTAACATGTTATACATGTTGTGATCTAATAAAATTGAAGCTAGCAGGTTCTTAAAAAAATAATGATAGTTTATATTTACATCATTTTGTGCATTTTTCCATATAAGTTGTAATCCTCATGGGCTTCCCATCACCAATCACCCATGTACCATCACCATAGTCCAGTGTATTTCCCTCCACCCACTGTTTTTGATCCTACTCCCCACTCTACCCCCATAAAATATCTCTGGTATATAGCTGTTCATCATCATTATTATTATTATTATCTTGCCTGGTCCATTATATTCCAGCTATAAGTGAAACCATTGGTATTTTTCCTTTTCTTTCTGGCTTATTTCACTAAGCATGATCTTTTCCAGCTCCATCCATGTTGCTACAAAAGGCATGTGTTTATCTTTTTTTGGTTGCTGAGTAATATTCCATTGTGTATAGGTACCACATTTTTTTAATCCAGTCATCACTTTTGGGCATTTGGGTTGTTTCCTTGTCTTTTTAATAGTAAATAAAGCAGCAATAAACATGGGGATGCAGGTATCTTTTTGAATCAGTGGTTTTGTGTCTTTTGGGTAGATACCTAGGAGTGGGCTTGCTGAGTCATATGGAAGCTCCATGTTTAGCAGTTTGAGAAACTTCCAAACAGTTTTCCATAGTGGTTGTACTAGTTTGCATTCCCACTGAAGCTAGTAGGTTTTAACTCAAAATGGATTAAAGAACTAGACATATACCTGAAACATAAAATATACAGAAGAAAATATTGGTGAAACACTACATGACATACACCTCAGTAACATTTTTAAAGATACATCACCCAAAGCAAAGATGGTGAAGGAAATGATAAACAGCTGGGACTACATCAAATTAAAGAGCTTCTGTACAGCAAAAGAGACATTACACAAAACAAAGAGATAACCCACTGACAGGGAGAAATTTTTTTGCACAGAAAACTAATGATAGAGGACTGATTACGAAGACATACAAAGAGCTGGTGAAACTCAACAAAAATAAAGTAAACAACCCCATCAAAAAATGGATACAAGAGCTTCAATGGCATTTCTCCAAAGAGGAAATGCAGACGGCTAAAAGGCATATGAAAAAGATGTTCAGCATCACTTGTAATAAAGGAAATGCAAATAAAAACCACAATGAGATATCATTTCACACCAGTGAGAATGGCACATACTAAAAAAAACTAGCAAGAAGTCCGGCAATATAGCAGCAGTGTGAAGACGCCGAAATCATTACGTCCAAGTTCACACAGGAATATAAGATTAAAAACGGACTGTAGACTCACATACTACAAATTTCAACCTAAATGAGAGCATTCTGGACTCACTAGAAGGAAGATAACTGAGGGAGACTCAGCAATTGGGAAGTCTGATAGGAAAACTCCAATCTGGGATCACCCAAGCGCTCAGGTGCTAGGAAGTGCCGTGGACTGCAGGCTTGCTGCTCTTCAGCCCCTCACTAAAGCCTTGGAGGTAAAGAGGGGTGGCTCAGCTTGGTGAATGGAACCCAAGCTGTGGGGAAAGAACTGCTTAGAGTGGGCACATAGAGCCTGGGAGGTGGGGAGGAGGAACTGGCATCTGGGGCAGCTGCAAGACTTGCAGCTTTTCTAGCACTCCCTGCATCCCCCGCCCCCACAGCAGAGGATTGAAACTAGCCTCCATTAAGGCATGGTCAGGACTCAACGCCATTTTTTAAGGTGTGGTCAGCAAGACTCACAAAGCCCCAGAGGTAAAATGGGAAAAAAACCAAAAAACAAACAAACAAAAAAATGGTTAGACAGGACTCAGCCACAGGCCCAATCCTGGGAAACTGCAACAATTTTAACACTCTCCTGACCTTCCACAGGCACATCCTAGCATAGAGAGGTCCTAGGAAGTGCCTCAGACAGGGAGACTTGCTACGGGTCTACTTCTGCTTACTGCACCTACCCAAAAAACCTTTGGTAAATCCCTGGAGTTAGAGACAACTCAGTTCTGTGAGAGGACCCCAAGTGGCGGGGAAAGGCTGCTCAGGGAGAGACTGATTGGAGTGGGCACAAAGAGCCCTGGAGGCGCTGAGGGAGGACTGGTAACCTGTTCAGCTGGGAGGATTGCAGCCCTTCTGGCACTCCCTGCACCCCTGCTCCCCCACCCCCACAGCAGAGGCCTGAAAACTTGTGAGCCAGAAAGGCTCACAGTGCTCAGACAGTAAACAAAACCAATGACTGGCTCAAACACAGGCCCAGCTTGCAGGGAGACCTGCAACACCTCTAACATGCCTAATCCCTTACAGACACATCCAAACATAGAGGCAGCCCGGGACATCAGAAGGCTACAAAGATCAACAGGCATCTTCCAGAGACAAGGATTCAACGTGTTACTGGAAGAAGCTGAACAACACAAGAGACCCCTGACTTTTACTGGCTGAGACGACAGATATAATTCCACACAGTGGGGGCTGTGAAAAGAGGAGATATTGAAACAAAGCACAACTCAGAATATCCTCCACAACTGAAGTGTCTTGAAGTCCCTCAGCCATCCCAGAAGGAACTTCCAGAAAAAATGCCGGTCAATAGTAGCAACACTGTATCTCAATGAATAGAAAGTATTAGAAAATATACAACAGGGAAAAGAAGGCAAACAAATACCCAAGCAAGTCCATAGGGGAAAAATTCACCACAAAAAGATCAGTCACCAGAAAGCACCAAATAAATAGAAGAACTGCTCAGCTTACAAAGAGAGAACTCAGAATTATCATGATAAACAAACAAAAAGATGAGAGGGAGAGAAAAAAATGATATAAGGCAAGCCATCAAGGAATTGGAGAAAGAAAATAAGACATTAAAATAGGAAATAGAAGAAATGCAGGGGATGAAAAGGCCACTAAAGGAGATAAAGAATGCTGGGAAAAGTAATGAAAACAGAACAGATGAAATTGAAGAACGAATCAGCACTCTCAAAGTCACAGAAATAAAGAGAATTGAAACAGAAAAAGAAAGAAGTAAAAAGGAAAAGGAATGAAGAAACACTTCAAGAGCTATCTGTCACCATTAAGAAAGAAAACATCAGAGTTATAAGTATCCCAGAAGGTGAAAATAAAGGCCAAGGAATAGAGAAAATATTCACAAAGATAATAGAAGAGAACTTCCCTAATATGAAGGAGATGAAAGTAGACATCCAAGAAGCAAGAAGAATACCACACTACCATGACGAAAGGAGAAATACAACAAGACATATGATAGTAAAACCACCATATGATACAAGACAAGGGAAAGATAATGAGAATGACAAAAGGGAAGAAACAAATAACCTAAAAAGGGAAACCAATTACACTGACATCAGACTTCTCCGAAGAAACACTATGGGCATGACATGGACCAGCACAGCAGGAGCAGGAGACAAGTTTCAGGGATGGCAATTCTGGCGCAGGGTGGACAAGGATGAGGTTGAGTGACAGACAGACACGACTTCTAGGAGTGCATATTTGAATGTCATTTATTTTTAAGAGTGCAGAGCACTTATACAACTTTTGCAATATACAAGCAAATATAGGGGTACAATGATTCTTTCAATAGAAGCGTGACAGATAATACATTTTTTTTATTGTTTCTGAGATGTGGTCAGGGGCCCGAAACCAACCTGGGGCCCTGAGAAACCATTGTGTATTCAAGGTTCAGTGGTGCTAAACAAATACCCTATCTATCACTATTGCCTTGCTAATCCTTTTAATTGCTCTCTCCATTCTTTTACAAGCCACCTGGTATACAGGAGGTAATAGAATTAAAGATTGTAGCAGAGTTTCTCAGAATTAAATCAGTATGGAGAACAGAGGAGGCTACATTCCTTTCAAGAATATCATTAGAACGAAGCACAGTGTTCATAACATTTCTTTGGTTGAGTACATTGTGTGTCAGCAGAATCAGGAAACAAATCAAAAGTTACAGTGACCATTCGAGAATCAGCCATTTTTTTATTCCTGGAGGGCCACGTATTCCTCCTTTGTGCCCGGTACCTTGACTGTGCCAAGCTCTTAAGTATTTCTCATTTAGGCGCCGAGGGAGGGGACGTGGCAGGGACATACTCAACAAACTCCAAAGCTTCAAATGCCAACCAAGAATACTCTATCCTGCGAAGCTCTCCTTTCTCTATGAAGAAAGAATAAGGACATTTTCAGACAAACAGAAACTTCACAATTTTGTTATGACTAAATCCCCACTCCAAAAAATACTACAAGAAGCCCTCAAACCAAATCCAACAGAAGGATGAACAAGAACACTTCAAAATGAGAAATAAAAATACAAAAGATCCCAAAAAAGGGCAAATATAGGTGCCATTATATCAATATTATCTCTAAATGTGAATGGCTTAAACTCATCAATGAAAAGACAGAGTTACAGAATGGATTAAATAACAGAACCCAATGTTCTGCTGTATACAGGAAACAAATCTAACTACAAAAGATAAGAACAGATTGAAATAAAAGGATGGAAAACAATCCTACAAACAAATGGATCAAAAAAGAAGGCAGGAACAGTTAAACTTATATCAGACAAAATAGACTTCAAACTAAAAAAGGTTAAAAGAGACACAGATGATTAAGGGGACAACACAACAAGAAGACATAACATTCATCAACATATATGCACCAAATGAAGGAGCAGCAAAATATATCAGGAAACTATTGTCATCTATGAAAACATATACAGAGAAAATACATACATAGTAGGAGACTTCAATATGCCACTGTCAACAATGGACAGATCAACAAGACAAAAAATAAGTAAAAACACTAAAGCTCTGAACAAGGACCTGGACAACATGGGTCTAATAGACATCTATAGAATACTGTACCCCAAAAAATCTGAGTACATATTTTTCTCAAATCCACATGGATCATTCTCTAGGATTGACCACATACTGGGTCACAAGATAAATATCAATAGATACACTATGATTGAAATCATACCAACTATTTTCTCTGACCATGAAGGAATCAAACTAGAAATAAGCAATGCGAAGAAAGCAAGAAGCTCACACTATAGGAGGACCATTGGATCAATGAGATCAAAGAAGAAATTAAAAAATAACCTGGAGAAGAAAGACAATGATGACACAAGTCTCCAAAACTCATGGGACACATTAAAAGCAGTTATAAGAGGAAAATACATAGCAATAGAGGCTCACATAAAGAAACAAGAAATAACTCAAAGAAACGTCCTAATCAGTCACCTTAAAGAACTGGAAAAGAACAACAAAATAACCCAAAAGCCAGTAGAAGACAGGAAATAATAAAAATCAAGTAAGAAATAAATGAAATGGAAGTTAGGAAAGCAATGCAAAGAAATCAATGAAACCAAAAGTTGGTTCTTTGAAAAAATAAGCAAGATAGACAGGCCACTAGCCAGGCTCACAAAGTAAAAACAAGAGAAAGCACAAATAAACAGAATCATAAACAAAAGAGGAGAAATCACAACAGATCCAGCAGAGATCAAAAGAAATAATCAGAGAATACTATGAACAACTATATGCAAACAAGTTTGACAATTTAGCAGAAATGGACAAATTCCTACAACTCTACAACAACCCAAAGCTAGATAAAGAATAGAACAACTAAACAGGCCAATTACAAGCAAGGAAATTGAAGAAGAAATCAATACCCTTCCCAAAAATAAAAGCCCAGGACCAGATGGATTTACAAATGAATTTTACTGAACGTTCAGAAAAGAACTAGTGCCTCTTCTACGCAGACTCATCCAAAAAATCGAAAAAGAAGGAAAACTACCACATACTTTCTATGAAGCCAACATGACAATAATACCAAAACCTAACAAAGAAAACACAGAAAAAGAAAACTTTAGACCAATCCCCCTAATGAACACTGATGTAAAAATCCTCAACAAAATCTTAGCTAACAGAATGCAACAATGCATTAAAAGAATAATACACCGGCCCTCCCTGGTGGCGCAGTGGGTTAAAGCACAGCACTGAGAATCTAAAGCCGCTTTCGCATGAGTTCGATTCCCGCCTGCCGCAGAGGTGACCACATGGCGTGGCAGACCTCTCCTGACCCGCCCGCTGCTCCCCTCAGCAGTGTACTTCGTTGATCTGCCTGTTCTGTTCCCCACTTTGTCTCTGATGAAGCCTCTCACCACCCCTGAGCCTCTGGCCTGTACCCCAGTTCTGTATGCACAAATAAATAAATCTTAAAAAAAAAAAAAAAGAGTAATACACCATGACCAAGTGGGCTTTATTCCAGGAGCACAAGGATGGTTCAACAGCAGAAAATCAATTAATGTAATCCATCACATCAACCAACAAAAAAATAAAAACCACATAATCATATCCATAGATGCGGAGAAGGCATTTGACAAAGTTCAACACCCATTTATGTTTAAGGCCCTCGAAATCCTTGGAGTAGAAGGAACATACCTCAACGTGATAAAAGCCATATATGACAAACCCACAGCCAATATTATCCTCAATGGAGAAAAGCTAAAAGCCTTTCTTTAGAGATCAGGAACAAGACAATGGTGTCCACTATTGCCACTGTTCTTCAACATAACATTGGAAGTTCTAGCCAGAGCAATAAGACAGGAAAAAGGCATACAAGGAATCCAAATAGGGAAAGAAGAAAGAAAACTGTCCTTATTTGCAGGCGATATGTTAATTTACATGGAGAAACCCTAAAAACTCCACAAAAAAACTAATCAAAACCATCAACCAGCTTAGCAAGTTAGCAGGATATAAAATCAACACACAAAAGTCAGAGGCCTTCCTATACACAAGCAGAAGAAGCAGAAATAATAAAAAAAATCCCCTTTTCAATTAAAAAGACTCAAATACTTGAGAATCAACCTAACAAAAGAGGTAAAAGACCTATACAAAGATAATTACAAAACACTGTTAAATACAAGAAGACACCATGAAATGGAACAACATTCCATGCTCATGGATAGGGAGAATTAACATTCTCAAAATGGCCATACTACCAAAAGCGATATACAGATTTAATGCACTGGACTATGGTGATGGCACATGGGTGATTTGGTGATAGAAGCCCACGGGGATTACAACTGAGATGAAAAAATGCACAAAATGTTGTAAAAACTATTATATTATTGAAAAAACCCCCAAAACTGGCAACAACAAATGTTGGTGAGGATGTGGAGGAAAAGAAACTCCCCTACATTGCTGGTGGGAATGCAACTCATTAACCACTATGAGGGTTTCTCCAAACATCACTGAGGCAGTTTCTCAAACTGCTAAAAATGGAGCTTCCATATAATCCAGCAATTCCACTCCTAGTAATCTACCCAAAGGACACAAAACCATTATTGAAAAGGACACCTGCACCCCTATGTTTATTGCTGTTCTATTTACAATAGGGAAAATGTGGAATCAACCCACATGCCCCAAAATAGATATGATCAAGAAGATATTGTACACACACTCAATGCAATATTACTCAGCAACTAAAAAGATAAATTAATGCAATTTCAGCAACATGGATGGAGCTGGAGAGGATCATGCTTAGTGAAATAAGCCAGAAAGATAAAGAAAAATATCATACACATAGCAGGAGTATAAGGCATCAGGAACAAAAAGTAATTGTAATAAAGTAAAAGTAAAATCAACTAACAACTATAAACCAAAAATATTCTACAAGGGAGGAGAGGGGAACAGGATCAAAAGTGGGGCAGGAAGGAACTATGATGATGGCACATGAGTGAAGTTGTGGTGGAAAGTCCACAGGGATTACAACCGAGATGAAAAAAATGTACAAAATGAAGAATGATGTTAAGAAAATAAACTAGACAGTTTTTTAGTCCCACTCTTTACTGAAGCCTTTAAACTTATGAAATTGTTAGTAATGAGTGATTAACTAGTAATTAAACTTCTCAGTTTAACAGTTGTTTTCTATCACAAGTGTTGTTTGTGTTGTCACACAGATCAATCTCCAGCTGCCAAAAAGTTCACTTAATAAGGCCATACATAGGCAACACCATTCATTTAGTGCGAAATTTCTCAGTTATATACATAATGGACTATATGAAAGAAAGAACTGATCATCTTGAGATTTCTGGAGTTGGTAATGAGCTTATTGAAATAACAAATACTATGGCTACAATGATCATATAATTTATTTCTCAAACTGGCATACATTTTGGAATAATGATGGTGTTATTAAATAATCATGTCAGGAATAGGTAGGCATGCCCCACAATAAAATTTATTCATGACTACCAGTGAATATCCAATTAATTCTTCATGAAGTGTTAGCTGTTAACAGCTTATTAGGTATCTGTTTCTAGAGGGAGATGCCTTTTCACTAGGGGCTTCAAAAGACCAAAAGGCCTTTAGAGTCTAAAATAATATGGCTGTGATGATAGTAGGGTTCACTTCAAATTCTAGTAGACAGGTCATCTTCTCTGCCAATCTTTTGGGGGAAATTCAGTAGTTCTGGGATCTTCTGGAATCATTCTTTGCTAACATCTCTCTTCACAAAGGAATCATTCAAAGTCTTGATGTGAGTCAAACAGGCAAATCACCTTGACTAATGCCTGAAGAAGCCTAGCTTGCAAGTAAGCTCTGGTTCTCAGAGCTAATTTAACACCAGAAGATGGCACTTAAAATGTAGTTTCTCCCTCTTAAAATAATACATAAAATTTCTTAAAAGCATAGACTACCTAAATGTGGGCACAATTCTTAATTGCTCTGAAAATTTGAGATGAGGGTGATGCTCATCATCACTTAACTTCCTTGAACAGAGTTCCACCTGAAACGTAGGAGGCCCCTCCACACAAACCTCCTGGCTTCTTTCAAGTTTTAAGTTCGCATATTACCCACAGGAAGGAAATTAACTGGTAGTAGATTTTCACCTCATGTTCAAACTGGGAGGCAAAACAACCCCATCTCAGCAGAAGATGATTGTATGATACTTCCTGGTATTTTCAGTATTGTCCTTCCCAGCAGATTACCATTTTCCTAGGGAAAAATGAACTATTCTCAATTTATAGCTTTCTTCAAAGACATATTAGTGCTTGTAGGGGCACTTGGCAAGCATGCAAATCAGCAGCTTTCTGACTATTTTTAGTGCTGGAACAATTTTTTTTCAAATGGAATCCTTCATGGAAACCCAACGTATAAAACAGATAGAAGCTGAACTGCTCTGTTTAAATGTGAGTTTGGGGTCTGGATCTTGGCACACTTGGTTTCTTCTTGCCTTTATCATTTATAAGGAAACCCATATATTCAAGTGTTGCTCTCTCAACTCTGCACCCTAGGGTTTTCTGGAATACTTTAAAGCTGCGATTGCATTCCAACTCCCTCATTTACATACTGGGAAATCAAGTCTAGTGAGGGAAAATGCTCAAAGGTATAAAAAATGAGCTAAGTGGCCAGTTAGTATGGTCAGCAGGGTTGGAGTTTATGTGAATTACAGAGCATGCAGTAGAGTTTTAGTTCTCTGGAGTTTCTCACAAATGGATACCCACACAAATCCTGTCCTCCTATAAATATATGTGATATTTCAGTAAAGCTCATTCAACTCATTCTGCTGGGAGAAGTGTAACCTCCCGCCCTTGTCAAAGTCACTTGTTGGTGACTTCTGATATATCCCCTGACTGTGTATAGGTGATACTCTCTCAGTTTGGCTCAAGGAAAATTGCAAGGTCTTCCATGTTATTTAAAGCATCTGAATCTTGCTTTTCTGTGATCTCCTTCTCTCCAAAATAATTGGACTTTTTATGCTAGGGAGAAAAGTCCAGTTGATCTTTTCCAGGTCAAGATGCTCCCCTACAGATGTTCTATCTTCTATCAAGTTGAACCTCTTTTATATAATTTAAGTTATATGAATCTTCCTTTGAACAGAGGTATGTATACTCCCCATGAACCTCATATTTTTGGGAAAGGGACTGAGACAGATATGCTCAGAGGTTTATGATGTCTCAGTGGAGAGGGAACTTGAAGTTTTAGAATAAGAGGGCTCTTGTACCAAAGGTAAGTGGGGAAACATTTTAAATCAGTAAAAATGCATGCCCCAATAATATATATATGGTAGGCATCATACTAAAAATGTCTATGTAGAATCACTTAAATATGATACCTTAAGATGATCTTAAGGCCTCAGGTGAATGATGTCACTCACAATATGGATGATTCCGTCTGGAGTTGTGGGAGGAGCTAGTGACTTCAGAAGGGGTTGGGGAACAGCACCTGAGTTCATTGTGTCAAACTAGGAGATCTTGGTCCATGTGAGCGCTGGAACATTTACTAATAGTAAAGCCAATGGAAAAGTATGCTAAACAATTTAATAGCAAGAATGTGACATTAAAAAATTTGCCTCATTGCACAGCATACTTGAAGACCATCCTTAATGCTGATTGAAAACCCAAACATTGGTAGATTTTTTACTTATCACAGTCAGACTTGTTCATTCAAGATAATTCAATATACTAAAAGAATACAATGAAGTAGACTCCTCACCCTCAGATTGCTGTCTCACGTTAATAAATATAACTTAGGGGCCCTCCCTGGTGGTGCAGTGGGTTAAAGCACAGCACTGTGAAGCTACCCACAGCCAATGCAGTGTGAGTTTGATCCCACATATGGTGTGGCAGACCTCCTGATCTGCCTGCTGCTCCCCTCAGCAGGGTATTTTGGTACATCTGCCTGTTCTGCTCCCCACTCTGGTGAATCCTTCCCTCCCCCCACAACTCTGACCTGTACCCCAGTCTTGTATGCAAAAAATAAATAGATCTTTAAAAAATAAATATAATTTAGGTAAGGGACATCAATGAGAAATAACATTCTTTTTATGCATAGATGTAGATTGTAAGAAGAATGGTCATATAACAGCTTTTGCAAGGAGAGGGGAAACACTAAGTTTGGCCCTTATGAAAATTCTGTAAATATTGGGGGCTTACAATAGGGCTTGTGTGTGTATATGTGTGTGTGTGTGTGCATATGCATGCTTGCATGTATCTGCCCACATATGTGACACTGTTCAGCGTGCTTTTAATTCTAGGTCATAGGTTTACAGTTCTCAAAGTAAATTTATTTATCTAAAATCCTTTGTTACACAAATAGGGCAGTGACTTGTCCAAATTCACACAATGCGTCAGCGACACAAGCTAGGCTAGGCCATAAAGCTTCTATCAGTCCCGTTTCCTCCCCTCCCCCAGTGCGCCAGTGCACTGATGTGATCGGAGCACTCCTCTGAGGAGCCACCATAGTCCACCTTGGCTATAACTTGATACAAAGTTCTTACTCTTTGCTTTTAGTAGTGGTTATTGCCTAGTGAAGCAATGTCTTCCATGATAGCAGCAGAGGTTATCTGGGGCCTGGAGCTTGCCTGTACTAAGGTACAAAAGCCTCTTCTCTTGGGGGACAAAATCAATGTGAGGCAGTAAGATGAGCAGGAGAGCAGTGTGCCTAAAGCCACAAGAGGCTCTGTGAGTTATTTAGAGGAGGAGCAAGATGAAGGCAGGTGAAGATTTCTGGATTGTCTCCTCCATATATTCAAAGATGAATGCAGTAGAACAAAGTCAATACCTCTTGATGGAAAAATAGATGATTACAGTATACCCTGGGAGCAACATCTAGAGAAGGGGGGTTTAAGAAATGACAGGGTCTGGTCCCCACTGGCTGAAGTTCTTGGAGTAGTGAGTCACAGTGACAATGTTTGGAGAGAGTCCCGTTGACAGGATGGGACTGATCATCCCTTGACAGTAGAGACCAGTGTAGATCTCAACAGGGTTGACTGAAGAAGTTCAAACATGACTTGGGTGCAAAGAGGAACCTGGTGACTGTGGGCTGGAGTAGGGGACACCAGTGGCCAGCCTGTAAGTGAAGGCAATGGTCCTGGGGAGGAGGGTAGTTGTGGCTGTTTGGAGGAAAACTCCCTTGAGAGAGGAGACAACTTTGTGGAAGAGCTAGGGAGCGCCACGAAGTTGGGCCCCTGGTAAATTTAATAGCAGAGCATGGATTCTGACCTGCATTCCCCTTCCTGCCACCTGGTATTTGTGCATATCTTGTGAGGTTCACTGATAGAACAGGAACTGCTGAGTTTCTCATCTCAAGCCCCAGAAAGGAGGGATATTGGGGTGCCAACATAAAAATTAAATCACATCCCAACATCTGGAGCCCTACAGCTCCTCTCCCATGCTGCTGATTCAGACCTACGAAACAAGTCTGAGTACATACAGAAGCCGACATATGCCATGACAGACAATCAAATCAAACAAAACCACAGCACCACCTGTGGGGAAAATAGTAGCTTTAAACTCCTAAATTATTGCTAAAGATATTTAAAAAATGATGAATAGGGAGATGTCAAGTAACAAAATGGGCAACAAATAAACAACACATGGAGCTATGAGACCTCAAGAGTATGGTATTCCAAGGTGAGAAGGACTCTCCAGAATGCAGACAGAAATGGATGACTACGTCTCCCTATGACATAGAGTTCAGAACTTCTATAATAAAGAAACCCACAGAGATAGAAAAAAATTCAGAAAGGCAAAGTAATACAAGGAACACAGAAAAGCTAATCAAAGATACAACAAAACTCAGGGAAAAAACAAGTTAATGAACTCAGAAATAATATCAAAGGAAGGTAAAAATCGAAACTTTAAGAAAATAACAGAAATTAAGGAGGTAAAGAACTAATATGTGAGTCAATAACTAGAGAAAACTATGGAAGTAAAATGGATCAAATGGCAGATTGAATCATCTTTAAGGAAGTAATGCACTGAAGACCCAAGGCCCTTATTGTCTCTCAGCTAGTAGCTTCTTTTCTTTAAGATTTATTTTATTTGTGCATATAAGAGCTGGAGTGTAGGCTAGAGGTGTAGGGGTTGAGGAGGATTTACCAGAGACAGAGTAGGGAACAGAATGACCAGATCTATTGAAATACACTGCAGAGGGGAGCAGTGGGCAAGACAGGAGAGGTCTGCTGTGCCATGTAGGTCAGCTTCCTGGCTGGGAATCGAATTTATCCTGTAGTGGTTGGCAATAGCTTCATAGTGCTGTGCCTTAATCCCTTGTGCCACCAGGGAGGCCTTGCCTAGTAGCTTCTTAATTGATCTTTTGTACCAGTCTCAGCCTTTATTCCACTCTCCATATAAATGCTGAAATTCTTCTTAAGAGGTTAGATACTGTCACTCCTTTTCCTTGTTAATTTCTAAATAGTTAAATCTATCAACCCATCATTCAAGGGCCCTCACACTGCAACACCTGCCACCTCCCCCCACCCCCCGATATCCCATCTCATTATATTTCTCCAACGATTCAACATCTAGTGAGCACTGTGGGCCAGACTGCAGTGCCCTTTCCTATAGTCACGGCCAGTTACTCTCACTATAATTCACTATTTCTTTGCCTTCATGCCCTCTGCTTATGCTGTTTCACAGCCTGCTGAAATCAAACTGTCCTTCAAGCAGTCTGTGCCACTTCCCTGTGGAATTGGTCATAATCTTCCAATCAGATGTATGGTATTTTTCTTTATAATCCCTTAGATCTTTGCTTGTAGTGATCATTTAATCCCACCTGGTAGGTATTAACATTTATTATGTACATATTTGTCCGCCCTTTTGGACTGTAAACTATAACACTTAATCGTATGCTATACTTTTAAGTAAATGCCTGTCTGTTAATTCAAGGCAGGAGCACTTGTGATGAACTCTGCTAAAGGGGTTGAGAGTACAGCCTCACTTGGGGTAACTTGCCTTGTACTATCTCTGGGGCCCAGCATGCTGGTTAAGAAGCACAGGAACTCCCCCAGATAGTTTTCTTCAATACATAACCTTAGTTGGTGAGTTGGGAATGTTCCTGGATGAAGGAATTGATCAATGCAATAAAGAGGCTGTCATGAAGACATGCTAATGAGAATTAGTGAGGGGATGACTCCCACTCTTGGGGTTACCAAGAGCATAATGAGTATATTCTGGAGAGGAGTTAAGGGAACAGTTATTTGTATAGATGAGAGACTTCCTCCTCCCTTTGATCTCTCTGAATGCCAGAAGGCACAGGGAAGGCTACAGAGTATAGCTCCTCCAGAATGCTATGAAGGTGCTTTGGTGCCAAGAAGGGAGGAAGTCTGGAATCCCTTTGGTACTCTGTGGTTTCCCTTCCCTCACATTTAGATGCAGTTGCTTTTCTTAGCCTCCTGGTCAGAAAACGGTATAGTGAACAGTTTCAGTGATCCACCTCCTGACCTTCAGACACTTTGCTTTAGCCCGTAGGAAGATCTTCCTTTAGCTAACTAATGCCCAAAGAGAAAATAAAGGAGTTAATAAGGGACATTGATGACTGGTGATAAATAGCTTAGTTGTTCTTGAGAGAGATTTAGCATTTTGTAAAGACAATAACTGGTAATGAGGTTGAGGGTTAGAAATTTCCCCTACAACTGGGTATAACTTTGCTGTTTCTTTTTTCTGATTATAAAATATTTCATAGGCTTCATATTATTAGAAATTCACTTTAGGAAAGTATGAACAAGAAAGTAAAGGTTCAGATCTTATCACCCAGAGTGACTATCAGCTGTATAGCAAACTTCCTTTTAGACCTCTCTCTCTTTCCACAGATGTAAACACACATATAAATACACTCACATCTGGCATGGAGGATGGCATATATACTATTAAAATGAAGTTTAATTTTCTCCCCTGTGCCTACTGCATAGTAAGGCTCAATAAATACTTGCCCAGTGAATAAATATCCCATTGAAAATATGCTTAAAATCTACTCATGCATCTTTCCATGTCAGTATTGTTAAATGTTTAAAAAAACTATCACCAAAAATGAAAAGAAAAAGTAAAAAAGGAAAAGACTATCATCTGATAGATATATGTTTCATTTAACTGGTTTTCTATTAATAGAAAATAAATTTTTCCCCTAACTTTCTGATTTTACAAGCAATCCTGAGTGCAGTTTTGTTTTGTTATTTCTACTAATTTCTTATAAACATCTTTATTACATGTAATTTTAAACACCTTTCTAAATACATAACAGAAGAGCTGTAACATCTATTTCCTGAAATAACATTGTCAGAGTAGCTGAATGCATAGTTTAATACCTACAACTTTGCACAGTTCTTTCATTATCTGCTCCATATATTACATTCTCCTAATGGAATAAAGACTAAATGTATTTCAAATATTAACACATTTCCAGACTTTACTTCAGAAATGGTATGAAGATTTTCAAATCAAGGTCTTATATCACCCAGCCATCTACCTTTAAGGCCGGTCCCAGAATGCCAGGAATCACTGTGCATAAAACAACACACAGGAATCTGTGTGAATGGGCCAGAGTTAGGATCAGTGAAAAAGTGCAAGGTCAGGAAGAAGCAATGGGAAACTGCTGAAATTATCAAATCACTAAAATTTTGCCCCACCACTTACCATAATCAAGAATAATTAACAGAAAACATATTAAATAATAGAATACCATTGTTGGCCTTAAAAATGGTGAATATAATGATACTAAATTTTGGTAAAGCTGTAGAAATACACGCTCATACACTGCTCATGGAATGAAAATTGGTGCAGTTTTTCTGGAGGACAATTTGACACTACATTTTAAAAGCTTAAAAATTGTTTTTCCGGGCCCTTCCTGTGGTGCAACAGGTTGGGACTCAGCACTGCAGGCTGGCCACAGCAGCCTCAGTGCAAGTTCGATCTCCACCCCAGAGGTGATCCACATGGCACAGCAGACCATTCTGGTCTTGCCCGCTGCTGCCCTCAGCAGTGTACTATGTCGATCTGCCTGTTCTGGTCCCCACTCTGTCTCTGGTGAAGCCTCTCACCGCCCCTGCACCTCTGGCCTGCAACCCATCTCTGTATGCATAAATAAATCTTTAAAAAAATAAAGAAAAAGATAATTTTTGCCCTTTAAGCAGAATTTAAGCAGTAGTCCCACTTATAATATTTTATTCTACGGAAATAAACAATGTGAACAACGGTCTGTATCTATGCATCATTCAATGCTATCTATATGCATGGATCATCCAATAAATAATATTGGAGAAGTTATCTACCAGTTTGTAAAGAATTACATTCATATCCTCACCTTGTGCCACATTAAAAAAATTCCATAGAATTTGAGATATAAATGTAAAAAGTAAACTATAAAAGTATTATAATAAAATATAGTATAAATATATAATTTCTTTTTGGTCATCACAATGTTTACTTTTTTTAAATAGCATTCTGTTTTTAAGTCATGATATAGTATCTTAGATCTCTGAATATAATAAATTTGTTTCTTCTCTATTTCACTATTACATCTGATTTGCTTTTGTTCTTTGGTTTTCATATGGAAGGATTTCTGATAAGATTGCGGCTTATTAAGTGGGGACCTTCACTGTACCATAACTGTGAGCCTGGTTAGCACACTGGGGATCCAAAATATGTCCTTACCTTCTAGGTCTTTTCTCGGATAGCAGTTCCAGTTTCTTCAGAAATTAATCCTCCAATTTTCTGCCTGGAAAAATACTGGCTGCTGGTGTTCTTGGAGCTAAAGTATTAAGGGGTAAGGAAAGGGATCTTACTGTAGACTTTCACTTAATGTCTTTCTTTTCAATTTGATGCCCTTTCCCTCCCTTCACTCTACTTGGTATCTGGATCTGTGGTTTCTGTGGATCAATTTTCTTTGAACAAACTTCCATTCTCCTGCAAGATTAGGGAAAAACTATTCCTGGCTAAAAAGGATGAGGGAAGTAACTTAAGAGTGGCCAAACTCCTTTGTTTTCGGCCTCCTGGTCTCCACTTTCTGAGTTTTCCAGGCATTCTGTTGCATGGATTATCTTGCTTTTCATTTCCCCCCATCTCTCAGACTGCAGGTACATTTTTCTTTAGTTCCTTCGGTTCTGAGAACCTGTGTTTGCTTTCCATCTTCACAAATATTTTGGCATAACTCAGCTGTTGCCTGCATTTATGTTCTTTGCCATCATGGGTTTATAGTCTTTAAAAATTCATTTCCTTTCTCTGTAGTGCAGAAGAGATAATAGGTACATATACATTTAGCTCGTCACGTTGAATGGGAAGTCTTCCATTTTTATTTATTCAAATGAAAAATTCACATACCTCTTGACCTGGAAATCTCACTTCTGATAATGTAACTGTCAGAAATAAAAGGGCCAGTATGTCTAGATAAGTATACATTGGTGTTCACTACACTATCGTTTATAATAGCAACAACACAAACGTCACCAATAGAAAACTAGTTATGCAGATTATAGAGTATTTATACTAACGACTATCATCCAGTCACTAAAAGGAATAAGGCATACAGACTTGGAAGCCTGTCCACAGTACATTACCAAGTAAAAGAGAAGGCTATAGCGACCCATTTTTGTGAAGGAATATAAACTCACACTCTGTATGTATATGTATAGAGGAGGAGAAAGTATAAGGGTTGACACTAGAGTTTTAACAGTGATTACAGTAGGGGGTGGATTTTGGGAAAGTGAAGAATATATCAATCTAGGAACTTTTTTCTTGAATTAATTCCGTTAACTTGTGTTGCTTTTGTAATTCAAACGATGAGATAAACATGCTTTTGGAAGGTATAAAATGATCTTTGAAAGTGACTGTAGAAGTGATACATTCAGAGAAGGAGGAGAAAGAGAGGGGAAACAAAGTGGGGAGGGAGGATAATAGATTTTGGTGGTGGAATATGGGTGCTTTGTAGTGGGAATGCCATGGAAACATCTCTGTTACTCCCAAAATATAAAAAACAATGATGTAAACAAACATTGCTTCAGTGTTTGAGTATAGATGGAAGAATGTTCATTGCAGCATCACCTATAGTGAAAAATTGGAAAACAATGTCTAACAATAAGGACTGTTTCAATATATTTTTTTAAAAGATTTATTTATTTTTGCATATGGTACTGGGGTACAGGCCAGAGGTTCAGGGGTGGTGAGAGGACTCACCAGAGACAGAGTGGGGAGCAGAACAGGCCGACTACTGACTGATGAAGTACACTACTGAGGGGAGCCGCAGGCGGGTCAGGAGAGGTCTGCCACGCCATGTGGTCACCTCCCGGGTGGGGATCAAACTCATGCTGAAGTGGCTTTAGCTTCTTAGTGCTGTGCTTTAAACCTTTGCACCACTAGGGAGGGTCCTCAATATGTTTTAATGGAGTAAAATGATCAGTAATTCAAAGTGAAAAAAGGGATATAAAATAATTATTTTATGCTTTGTAATTCCAATATTAGGGTTTAAGCATGCATGTATATCAAAGACCAGGAGGAAATAGGCTATGTTGGTTATTTAATAATGTCTACAAAGTTGGTGATGTAAAATGACCATCATTTACTATTATCTCAAGAGAAAATAATTTGAGGATTGACTGGGCTGTTACTTGTTTCTTACTGAGTCTCTGGAGCTGGAGAAATCTCTAAGGCTTCCTCCTTTCACATGTTTGGCAGCTGATGCTGGTTGTTGGCTGGGAACAGAACTGGGACTCTCAGAACACTTACATGTGACTTTCCAAGTGGCCTGGGTTTCCTCATAGCATGACAGCTGCGTTCCAAGAACAAATGTCCCAGGGAAGAGCCAGGTGGAAGCTATATTGATTTTATGACCTACTGCTGGGAGTAATGCATCATTGCTTCTACTGCATTCTATTTGTTAGAAGTTAGACACTATAGGAAGCCTATATTTGAGAGGCAGAAGCTAGATCCTATCTCTTGATGGGATACGTGTCCAGGAATTTGTGAAAATACCTTGACTCCACTAGATACGCTAAAATGTTTATAGTTTGTGGTAAGATTATAAAAGATTTGAATTTTATTCTTTATTCTTTTTTGAGATTTCCAAATTTTCTGTTTTAAAACGTTTTATTTTTAAAATAAGGGAAGAAAAGGTAATGAAGTACCATGGGGTAAATAAAAGCATGACACAAAGTTCAAAGGCCGGAATCTAAGTTCTACTTCTGTTGCTTCCTCTCCACTCTTTGGGGCTTTATTTTCCTTATCTGCCACAGTTAAGGGTTTGAATTACAGCAACTCAAAATGTTCTCCAAACTCCAGATTTCAGGACTCTTTCTGACTCCTGATTTACATTTGCATGCTTCTCTTTTGTTTACCTTTTACTATTTGGTATTCCTCACAATTGCTTTGGCTACATGGGGCCTTTTAGTGCTTCCATACAAATTTTAGGGTTTTTTGTTTGTTCATTTGTTATTGTTGTTCTATTTCTGCGAAAAGTGTCTTTGGAATATTCATAGTTATTTCATTGACTCTGTAGACCTTATGGGGTATAAATTCTTAACAATATTAAACTTTCAGTCATGAGCACAGGCTATTTTTCTGTTTGTTTATGCCTTCAATTTCTTTCATTAATGTCTTATACTTTTCAATTCCTTGGTTAAGTTTATTCAGGAGGATTTTATTCTTCTTTACTTAATTGTAAATGGGTTTTTTAAAAAAATTGTTCTTTATGATAGTTCATTATATGAACTGCAACATATTTGTAGATATTGATTTTTGTATCTTGTAACTATACTGAAACAATTCATTAGTTCTAACATTTTTGATGGAAACCTTGAAGTTTTCTGTACATAATATATCATCTGTTTTACTTTTTCCTTTCCAAACTATATTTCTTTTTCTTGTCTAATTGCTACAACTAGGGCATCCTATACCCTATTGAATAAAAGTAACAGGAGACTCAACTCTCCTTTTGCCTGCAAGTTTTCTGAATAGAGGTCCAATGTAATTTTGATCTTTATTCTTCCACAGGTAATGTATCTCCCTCTCTAGAATCTTTCGAAAAAATTTTAAAAAATAGAATCTTTTTTCCCCAAAGATTTATTTATTTATGCATATAGAACTGGGTACAAGCCAGATGTGCAGGAGTGGTGAGAGGATTCATCAGAGACAGACAGATCGACATAGAACACCGCTGAGGGGAGCAGTGGGTGGGTCAGGAGAAGTCTGCTCTGCCATGTGGGTCACCGCCGGGCTGGGGATCCAATGCGCACTGAGGCGGCTGCCGCCAGCTTGCAGTGCTGCGTCCTAACCCGTTGCACCACCAGGGAGGGCCCAAATCTTTAAAAATTGAATGAAATTTTAACACAAATTAATTCATGTTACTCACCAGTAGATGACTGCCTGAAGCTTAACTGTTATGTATATGGTCATGTAGCATTTTTGGCACATGTCCTGTCCTGGATCTGTGATTTGGAGGCTGATATTAATTATGAGAAATGCCTAGTCATTACTGATTTGAATAATTGTGCTGTTTCTTACTCTTTTCTCTGTTTAACGCTAGCATTACATGGCAATGGTCTTGAATGTTTAA
>NW_004567120.1:2466879-2469955 GCF_000260355.1 Condylura cristata | reverse complement strand
TTTCTCTTGCTTAACTGCTCTAGTTAAGACTTCCAAAACTACATTGAATAGTATTAGTGAGGTATATCCTTGTCTTGTACCAGGTCTTAGAGGATAAGTTTTCAGTTTTTTACCATTAGGTAAGATAGTAGCTATAAGTTTGTCATATATGATCTTTATTATGTTGAAGTATGTTTCATGTGCCTCCATTTTTGATATAAGGGGCGTTGAAGCTTTTCAATTTCTTTGCATCTACTGGATTATTTTGATCTTTTTATTTGCTGATGTGGTGAGTGACATGGATCAATTCGTGTATGCTGAGCCATCCTCATATCCCTGCAAAAAATTCCAGTTTTTCATGATGCATTAGCCATTTGATGTGTTGCTGCATTACATTTGTCGAAGTTTTGTTGACGATTTTTACCACCATGTTTATCAGGGATATTGGTGTATAGTTTTTTTTTTTTTTTTTATGATGTCATTGTCTGCTTTAGGGTTCAAATTTGTATGATTCTTACTATATGTTTGAAAAACTTTCTTTAGCTTTATTGGAGAGTTTATGAAGGATAGGTATTAGTTCATCCTTGTAGTTTTGGTAGAACTCAATAGTGAAGCCATCTGGCCCTAGTTTTTTTTGGGGGGTAAAGGAGGACTTTTGATTTCTGTTTCACTTTCCTTTTTTGAAAGTCATCAGTGACACCAACTGACCTTAGGTTTTTCTTAGTTGTGACATGTTTAGATAACTGAATTTATTTATTTTATGTAGTTATGTTGAAATTTCTGTTTCATCTTGACTTTGCTAAAGGTATGTAATTATGTTCCTAAGAATCTGTCCATGTTATTTAGGTTATCTAATATGTTGGCATGCAATTATTCATTATTTTTTTTATAATCCTTTAAATTTCTGTATGCTTGGTAGCAATGTAACCAGTTCTGTTTCTTATTTTAGATATTTATATCTTTTCTCCTTATTAGCTAAGTTATCAAAGTTGTCAACTTTGTCTTCTCAAAAGATTAGATTTGGTTTCACTGACTTTTTCTATTGCTTTTATATTTTATCTCTGCCTGAATCTTCACTTTTCAGCTTCATTGAGATATAGTCAGCATGTAATATTGTGTATCATTAAGTTGGACAGCATAACAATTTCATATAGGAGTACTTCAAAATGATTACCAAAATAAGGTTATAAACACATCCATTACTTCACATAGTTACATTTTTTTTTTGGTAGTGAGGAACTTTAAAATCTAGTCTTTTAGCAACACTCAAATACACAATATATATACACAATACATATATCAAACTTATAATATCCCATTAATGTAGTCTTTTATTGCAGCAACTTTGGTTTTCATTAATGTTTGTATACGAAGAATAAAGGAGTTTCCACTTCAAGTCCTAGTTGTTATCCCACCATGCCCACTGATAAGGCACCAATAGTCCACCACCAGAGTCCATTTTCTCCTTCTACACATTCCACTTACCACATTCCCACCCCAACCTCTGGTAGCCTCAGATCTATAATCAGCTCTCTAGGGACATCATCTGATCTTTATCTTTCTCCTTCTGACTTATTTCACTTAGTATAATCCCCTCCAGCTCATCTATGTTGATGCAAATGGTGAGAGTTTATCTTTGTTTTGTAGCCAAGTAGTATTCCATTGGTGTCAAATTCCCAACCACATCTTTTTTTTTTTTTTAAGAAAAAAAGATTTATTTATTTATGCATACAGAACTAGGGTACAGCACCAGAGACAGAGTGGGGAGCAGAACAGGCAGATATACTGAAATGCACTGCTGAGGGGAGCAGTGGGAAGGTCAGGAGATGTCTGCCACGCCATGTGGGTCTGCTCCCTGGCTGGGGCTGGAACTTGTGCTGTAGTGGTTGTGATAGCTCATAGTGCTGTACTTTAACCTGTTGTGCCCCCAGAGAGGGCCTCCCAAACACATTTTTAAGGGTGATGTCAAGGAGAGTATAGGCCTTATATTTTTCTTTATGTATTTTATGGTGGCAGGTCTTAGATTCAAGTATTTAATCCATTTTTTCATGTGCTGTTAGGTAGTGATCTAGTTTCATCCTTTTTCATGTGGCTGCCCATTTCCCCTATACCATTAATTGAATAGACTTTGCATCATTCCTTTGTCATAATTTAGTTGTACCTATGTGTGTGGTTTTACTTCTACCCTGCCATTTCTGTTGTATTGATTTCTATTTTTATTCTAACCAAACTGTTGTTAATTACTATCACTTTGTAGGGTAGTGTGTAGACAGGGAACTTGATACCTCCATTTTTAATCTTATTTATCAGGAATATTTTTGCTGTTTGTAGTCCTTTTCCAAATCAATTTCATGATTTTTGTTTTATTTCTGTAAAGAATGTCATTTGGATTTTGATAGGGATTTCATAAATCTATATATTGCTTTAGGAAATACAGCCATTTTAATGATGTTAATTCTTCTGATTCATAAATATGAAATGCCTTTCCATCTTTTTTTTTGTCTTCTATTTCTTTCAATAATGTCTTATAATTTTTGGTACACAGATCTTTCACTTTTTGGTCAAGTTTATTTTAAGATATTTAATTCTTTTTGATGTGATTGCAAATAAGGTATATTTTTTAGTTCTCTTTCTGCTAATTCATTATCTGCATATGGAAACTCTTTTCTTGTCTAAATGCTCTTGCTAGGATTTCCAACATTATATTAAATAGTAGTAATGAGAGTGGACATCCTTATCTTTCTTGCTTGCTCTTACAGTGGCAGATCAGCTCTTTCAGTCGTTTGCCATTGATTATAATGTTGGCTGTGGGTTTGTTGTATATGGCCTTTGTTATCCTGACATGCATTTCCTTCTATACCTGTTTTACTGAGGGTTTTATTATAACAGGATGTTGAATCTTGTCAAATGCCTTTTTTTTAACCTCTCTTGAGATGATTATGTAGTATTTGTGCTTCTTTTCATTTATGTGGTGTATCTCATTTATTACTTTGCATATGTTGAAATATCGTACATGCCTGCAATAAATCGCTCTTCATCGTGATGTAAGATTCTCTTAATGTATCACTGGATTCAATTGCTACTTTTTTTTTTAAAA
>NW_004567120.1:2459086-2466384 GCF_000260355.1 Condylura cristata | reverse complement strand
TTAACCCGCTGCGCCACCAGGGAGGGCCCTTGCTAAGATTTTTATTGGATATTTTAGCATCTATGTTCATCAGAGGTTTTGGTCTTTTTTTTTTTCTTTCTTCTCATTCCCTTTTTTTTTTTGGTGATATACTTGCAGCTGTCAGAATCAGGGTTAGTTTCATATAATGTGCTTGGAAGTTTTCTCTCTTTTTCAGTTCTATGAAAAGTTTGAGGATAGATATTAATTTTTCTTTGAAAGCTTGGTAGCATTCAGTAGTGAAAACACCAGGCCTGAGCTTTGCCTTTCCGGGAGGCTGTTGCTATCTGCTTCAATCCCATTATTCATGATGGGTCTGGTCAGGTTTTCTATTTTTTCCTGACTCGGTCCTGGAATGTTGCATTTATATATATTTTAAGTATTTGTTCATTTATGCATGGTTGTCCAATTTGTTGCTTTGTAATTCTTCACAGTACTTTTTTACAAGCAACTATATTTTGTACTATATGTTGTAACTTCCTCTTTTCATTTCTGATTTTGTGTTTTCTCTTTGAGAGTCTGATTAAAGGCTTGTCTATTTTGCTGAATTCTGAAAATAACTAATGTTTGGTTTCATTGATATTTGGATTGATTTTTGAATTTTATTTTACTAATTTCTGCTCACTTTTTTTTTAAGATTTATTTATTTGTACATACAGAACTGGGGTACAGGCCAGTGGCTCAGGGGCGGTGAGAGGCTTCACCAGAGACAGAGTGGGGAGCAGAACAGGCAGATCGACGAAGTACACTGCTGAGGGGAGCAGCAGGCAGGTCAGGAGAGGTCTGCCATGCCATGCGGTCACCTCCGGGGCAGGCGGGAATCGAACTCATGCGGAAGTGGCTTTAGCTTCTCAGTGCAGTGCTTTAACCCGCTGCGCCACCAGGGAGGGCCTCTGCTCACTTTTTATTATTTTATTTTATTCATTGACTTTTCCCCTAGCTTTTTCAGGTAAGAGCTTATGACTTTTATTTGTGATTCTTGTTTTCTGTGGTAGGCCTATATAAACATCCTTTTTAGTACTACTTTTCTGTATCCCATAGGTTCTGATAAGTCATGTCATTATTATTATTTTATTAATTTTTTAAAAAGATTTATTTATTTATGCTGAAGTGGCTTTAGCTTCTTAGTGCTGCACTTTAACCCACTGCGCCACCAGGGAGGGCCAATCATGTCATTTTTTATTTTACTTTTGAATTCCTCACGAATACAATCATTGTTCAGTAGCATGTTGCTTATTCTCCACAAGTTTGTGGTTTTTCTATCTTTCTTCTTTTTGTTGATTTCTTGTTTCATAACTGTGATCCAAAAAGATTCTTGCTAAAATTTCAATCTTCATAAGTCCTTTGAGATTTATTTTGTACCTCTACATATGATTTATCTTTGAGAATGTTTCATGAGCACTGGAAAAGGATATATATTGTGGTGTTTTGGGGTGGAATGATCTGTAAATATCTATTAAGTTCATAATTTCCAACTTGTCACTTAAGACTATTGTTTCTTTGATGATTTTCTGTCTGGGTCTGTCCATTGTTGTAAATGAGTATTAAAGTCCCCTGCTATTATGTTACTGGAACTGTCAGCCATTATGTCCATTAATATTTGTATTACATATTTTGGTGCTGTTTATCCACATGCCACGCCATGTGGATCACCCCCCTGGCTTGGGATTTAGCTCATGTTGAAGCGGTGGTGGCGAGCTTCATAGTGCTGTACTTTAAATCCATTTCCCCACCAGGGAGGGCCTGGGAATAAATTCTTGATAATGGTGTATTAACCTACTACTAATAGTATTGCTGAACTTGTTTTGCTAATATTTTGTTGAGGGTTTTGCCTCTGTTTGTCAGGAGTATTGGCTTGAAATTTCTTTTTGTTTTATTTATGTATACAGGGGCTGGGGTATAGGCCAGAGGTTCAAGGGGTTAGAGGATTCACCAGAGACAGAATGGTGGGGAGAACAGGCAGATTGACTGAAATACATTGCTGAGGGGAGCAGGGGCAAAACAGAAGAGGTCTGCTGTGCCATGTGGGTCAAGCCCCTGGCTGGGGATGGAACTCCTGCTGCAGTGACTGAAGCTTAACCCCTTGCACCACCAAGAAAGCCCTTAGCTTGAAATATGTTGGTGTTCTTGCCTGGTTTAGGTATCGGGGTAATGTTGGCATTGTAATATGAGTTCAGAAGTATTCTCTTTTCTATTTTGGGGGAGCATTTGGAAGTACTGGCATTAATTCTTCATTGAATATTTAATAGAAATCAACAATGAAGTCATCTAGTCCTGGGCTTTTCTTTGTTGCTATGTGTTTGACTACTGAATCAATCTTATTATTAGTGATGGATCTGTTCAGATTCTCTATTTCCTCACAATTCAATCTTGGTAGGTTGTATGCCCCTAGGAATTTATCCATTCTAAGTTGTCCAGTTTGTTGTATAATTGTGTGTGTGTGTATATGTATATATATACATATATATATACATATGTATATGTATATGTATATACACACACACACACAATTTTATAATTATACTTGGTGCATAATTATTCATATTAGAATCTTATGAACCTTTGTATTTCTGTTGTATAAGTTGTACTGTCTATCAGTTTTACCTTTTGTATTATGTATCTATTAAATTATTGTATTATAGTTATTTTTCAATACTTTGGCTTTTTAATCTTTATACCAGAGCTAAAAGTGATTTGTCCATCACCATTACAATATAGAGTATTTTGAATTTAACTATATTTACTTTATCCTATGGTTTTATACTTTCACATATTCTATTACTAATAGCATTCCTTTGTTTCAGTTCATAAATGCAAGCCCCGTGGTTATCTGAGTCAGGCAATCTAGAAGGCCAACCTCAGGAGGCAGATGCAAAATCTGGGGCACTAGATGCCTGTATGGGCTCTTTCCAAGGAGAGGCTGGTGATTTGGCTTTATTGTTATGGTGGGATAGAGGGAGAAGGCAAGGAAGTGTCCCCCAGTTTCCCTGTCTCTAGGGAGGAATGTCACCAACCCTTAAATATTTGTACAAATCAAAAGCTCGACCTTCAGATATCTGCTTGTAAAATATGCAGACAACCCCCTTTCAGGGAAAGGCTAGGTGATGCACATTTTTGTTTGCTCTCTCTACTGAGCCCTGAGGGGATAGCTGGTTAAGAACTACTGTTTTGTTTGCCAAAGTCCTAGGGGACTTGTGAGTGGAAGCCCCATTGACAAGGAGAGCCAGGAGTTAAGGGAATTTCATTTTGTGCAGTAGTCATAAATGCTGGGGTGCAGACATGTAACAAACTCTTCCCAGGAAGATACTGGTAACTTGCAGAGAGCTGTGAGAGAAAGTGGGGGAGGTTTCTGCAAGCTTCCTCAATTTCTGGGAAGGATTGCAGCCAGCCCCTCAATGTGTGCTAAATTAGAAGTCTGGCCTTCATGTTGAGCCCTGAGGGAGTAGCTGCGGGTAGAACTTGCATGCCTGCATGCCCATTAAGAACTGATTTTTTGTTTGCTGTTGTCCTGTGAGTCTCTTGGATGAAAGCCACATTGCCTATCACAGTGAAGTGTTTTGGAGGCATGGATGCGTCCCTTGGGTGCAAATGTTAAAAGTTTGGGGTGCTAGGTATAAGGCTCAAAAGTTTGCTCCTCAGTAAGAAGCTTGGACTTGGGGTTTCCCTCCTATGGTACTGTTATGGGTGGAGTTTATCGCAAGAGTGTCTTTCTTACCCATTTTGATGTGGGTATTTTCTCATTGATAATATGTGTAAGAAAGAGTTGTTCAACTAGTTCCTGCACAGTCTCTTTCAGAGAATTGCTTTGTATGTAGCTCTGTATTTTGAGTATCTATGGGACAGGGTAACCCAGAAGCCTCCTTTGTTGTTATTGAGATCGAATGGGAGTTTATAACAATAACTACAACAGGCTTCCATTTTCCCTATCTAGCATTTCTAAAAAACAGCTATATAAATTTCAGAACAAAGTGACTCAAACCCTATTAGTTTGATTCTTTTTAAATATTTTATTATTTTTACATCATTCTTCATTTTGTGCATTTTTTCATCTCAGTTATAATCCCCGTGGGCTTCCCACCACCAATTCACCCATGTGCCATCACCATAGTCCCGAACATTCTGATCCCATTCCCCTTTCCACCCCCATAAATTGTCTCTGGTTTATAGTTGTTTCGTTTTTACTTTATTACATTTGCTTCTCTCCCACCCCGCCCCCTGCCCCATCCCTTCTGCTCCTGCTATGAGTGAAACCATCCGGTATTTTTCTTTTTCTTTCTGGCTTATTTCACTAAGCATGATCCCTTCCAGCTCCATCCATGTTGCTGCAAAAGGCATGAGTTTATCTCTTTCGATTGCTGAGTAATATTCCATTGTGTTAAATAGTTTGATTCTTAAACTTATTAATAGTGTATCTCACACACTGAATGCCACTAGTTGTAAAACTTCTCTCATCTAACTGGAGTTTAGGGTATAGTGGTTTTTGTTAAGTAAATTGCCCAAATCTTATTACTCCTACTGTTACCGGGTAGCCCAGAGTGGACTGGGCTGCCTGTCTGTGGGGCCTCACCCATGTGCTCACAACTCAGGTACACTGCAGGTACACACAAAAGGGTCAACAACGGGTTTATTTACACAAGGGGAAAGGAATAGGAAACAACCCAGGGAAAGAGAGCAGGATACAAAGTAAGTGGAATACCTTACGGCTAGGCTGACTGAATGCACCAAGTCATAAGGTCAGGAGAGCTGCTTCCTGAGTGAGAGAACCAGAGCTGCAAACTCACCCTATTTATCCCCCAAATGTCCCAGAATCCCTTCCTGCTAGCTCTGCCCTTGGGTCCTCGCAGTTCTCTCCCTGGTACTGCTGGGAGTTGTAGTTTCTAATCACTGGAGTACGTGTAGGGTACAGAAAGCTGAAGTAGGGGGTAGAGTGCATAAGACTGCAGAGTTCCTTTAGGACATCCTTCCCCTTAACACTACCTGTAAACTCCTGACCCTTTGTTAAGCAAAAGTTGTCAAAACACATTCAGGATCCCTTCTGTGAGCCTCTGCCCCTTCAGAGGAAGCTTATTTATTTAGGCAACCTTAAGGCCCAAGGTGGGGTTCTCTTCTTAATCTGCCTGCACTCTCAGAAGTTAGAAATCTTTACTTACTCACTTATAGTGATTCCTGCAAAAATTCTTTCCAGCTTAGAAGTCAAGAATCTCAGGTTCCCTTAGCTCTATTGGGCCTCATCACCATCTTGATCAACTTTCTTCCAAAATAATGTTCTTGATCAATCTTTCATAATTTTATAGAAGTCCTTTTAAATCCAGCATATTGAATAAACATTATTTACATATGGCTATATAATAATACACTCCAAAGTTTAGTGACTTAAAGAAGGGTAAACATTTCTCATCTCATATAGTTTATGTAATTCAATTGTTTGGAAATTGCTTAGCAAATTATTCTGTCAGGATTTAGAAGTGGCTTAGCTGAATGATTCTTTCTCAGTCTTTCATGAGGTTGTAGTCAAGATGGTGGCTATGGCTAGACATTTAGCTTTTTTTCTCTCCCAGATTTATTTCAACACAATTGATATGTAACTTTGCATAAGTTTAAGTTACACAATATAATGGGTTGATACACATATATATTGCAAAATAAGGTTAGGGCCTTCCCTGGTGGTACAGAGGGTTTATGTGCAGCATTATGAATCTAGATGCAGACACTGCAGCACCAGTTCAACCCCAGGATATGGAGGTGACCCACATGGCACAGCAGACTTCTCCTGTCTTGCTTGTAGCAGTGTACTTTGTTGATCTGCCTGTTCTACTCCCCGCTCTGTCTTTGGTGAAGCCTCTCACCACCCCTGCACCTCTGGCCTGTATCCCACTTCTGTATGCATAAATAAATAAATCTTTAAAAATATAAGATTAATTAACACATACTTTACTTCACATAGTTATGATTTTGTTCTGGTGAGAATATCAAAGTTCTGCTCTCTCTCTTTGACATAGCAACTTTAAAGTTTAAAATACAGCACTATTATAGTTACTATGCTGTGCATTATATCTTATTGAATCTTATTAGAGCTTATTCATCTTATAACTGAAAGCTGGACTCTTTGACCGACATCTCCTCATTTCATCCATCAATATCTCCTGACAACAACTATTCTACTCTGTCTTTGAATTAGATTTTTTAAGATTGTACATGTAAGTGAGATGATGTAGTATTTGTCTTTATGTGATTTATTTCACTTAGCTTAATGCTAAGTGATTTATCATATTTTCACAAATGGAAAGATTTATTTTTATGACTGTACAGTATAAAATATACACATATAGCTCACATTTCCTTTAGCCATTTGTCTGTCTGTATACACTTAAATTGTTTTAACTATTAAAATAATGTTGTAATGAACCTGCAGATTTATTTTGAAATCATTGTAGATTTACAGGAAGTTGAAAGATAGTGCCAACAGATCCCATGTACTCTTCAGTTTCTCAGTGAATACGTCTTAGTTATAGTACGATATCAAAACCAGTACATTGCCATTACTATCATAAATGTGTATCATTCTTTATCCTTTTACCAAGTGTAGATTTGTGCAGTCACCACTCCAAGTAAGACACAAAATAGTTTGATCACAAATATCCTTCAAGTTACCTTTTTATAGCCACAGCATCTCTCCATGTCCCTCTGTCTCTAACTCCTCGCTCTGTGTCTTTATCATCTTGTCATTTCAAAATGTTCTATCAATGGAATCACACATTGCTCATGAGATCCATTCAAGTTGTTGCATATATCAATAATTATTTCTTTGTTGTTGCTGTGTAGTATTCCATGGCATAGATGTGCCACAGTTTGATTAACCATTTGCTCATAATAGGATATTTTGTATTCCCCCCCCCCTGCTATTGTAATAAAGCTTCTGTGAGCAATAAAGTATGTGTATTTATGTAAATATGAGTTTTTATTTCTCTGGGATAAATGCACAGGAGTGACTCACCCTGCTTTAAATTTAATTACCCTAAGTATTTCTTCTAGTTGCATTGAGAATCATGCCAAATAGAGCTATAATTATATTCTTTCTCTTTATATTTTGTTTTATTTTTACTTTTTAATTGAAATAACCCTTTTTTATAGCACAGCATAAGTCAGGTATACAGTTTCTCACCTCAGGAATTGCGTCTATCACACTGTTGGGTCCTTTGCCTGGACAGACCTCCCCACCTCCCCCCACAGAATTATATGCACACTGTTGTGTGGAAACAAAGAATGAGCCATGGGTGCTG
>NW_004567120.1:2439674-2456971 GCF_000260355.1 Condylura cristata | reverse complement strand
GTCCTTCGCTCAGACCATCTCTGCTGTCGTGCTGGCGCGGCATCACACCATATCTACCACCAAATGTCCAGTCATCTGCCACAAACCAGTTGGCTCCCTCTACGTATTCCTTCCTTCCATCCTCTCTGGTAACCACAATTCTGTTGTCAGATGCTAAGTGTTTGTTTTTGTTTTATTTGTTTGCTTTATTCTCTTTATAGCTTCGAAATGACTGAAATCTTATGGAAACTTTTCCTTCTGCCCTTCTTCATTTAGCATAATTACCTTAAGGTCCATTTGTGTTGTCAAAAATCAAGATTGCATAACTTTTATGGCTGAATAGTATTCCATTGTGTATCTATACCAGAACTTCTTTATTTATCCATCTCTTACAAGGTAGTTGTGTATTTACACATCTTGGGATGTTGCACATATATTTTTATATTAGTGTTTTCATATTCTTCAGGTAAATACCTACAAGTGGGATAGCTGAAGCATAATCTATTTTTAATTTTTGAGGCACCTCCATACTTTTTTTTTTTTACTAAGGTTTACTTGTGCATACAGAACTGGGATACAGGCCAGAGGTGTAGGGTTGGTGAGAGGGTTCACCAGAGGCAGAGTGGGGAGCAGGAGAGGCAGATTGACAAAGTACACTGCTGAGGGGAGCAGTGACTGTGTCAGGAGAGGTCTGCCGCGCCATGTGGATCACCTCCGGGGTGGGGATCGAACTCATGCTGAAGTGGCTTTAAGAGCTTTTTACTGCTGTGTCTTAACCCGCTGCGCCACCAGGAAGGGCCCCTCCATGCTTTTTCCATAGTGGTTGTAACAGTTTCCAATCTCCTGATAGTGCACAAGGGTTCCTTTTCTCTATTTCTTCACTAATAATTATCTCTTCTTGACTTTTGATGATAGTCATTCTAACAAGTGTGAAGTGCAATGTGATTTTGTTTTGCAATTTCCAGTGATGATATGTGATATAGTACATCACTGCATGCATCTGTTGACCATCTGCTTATCATTTCTGATGAAATGCCTATTTAAGTCTTCTGCCCATTTTAAAAACGTTGTATGTTTTATTGTTGTTAGGTTGTATGAGTAGTTTATATATTTTGGATATTCATTCCTTGTTTGATATATGGTTTGAAAATATCTTCTCCCATTCATTAAACTGCCTTCTAAATTTAGCTATGGTTTCTTTCACAGTGTGGAAGCTTTTCAGTTGACATCATACCATAGGTTTGTATTTTCTTTTGTTTCTTTTACTTTCGGAGATGAATCCACAGAGATATTAAGACTGATAGATTGATGACAAAGAGCTTATTTACTCTTACATACTTTTATTTTTTAATATTGTATTATTTTAAATTTAAATAACCACATTATATATATTTTAGAGCTATAGTTTCATCCTGCTACATCACACTCACTACAGAAGCACCCCAAATCTTCCATCATAGTCTACGGTGCTCCTTCCTTCCCTTTACTCCCCACCTCCAACTTTTCCCCATAGTCTCAATTCAACAGTTGGATTTCTGGAGTTTATTTGCTTATGCTTCTTCAATGTATTTTATGGTTTCAGGTTTTACATTAATCTTTAATCTATTTTGGATTGATTTTCATACATGGTTGTAACATAGTAGTCCATTTTACTTATTTTACACGTGAATGTCCAACTTCTCCATCACCATTTAGTAAAAATATTTTTCCCTTCTCCATTAGTTATCCATATAATCTGGTTTTATTTCTGCACAATAAATTCTATTGCATTGATCTGTATGCTTGTTTTTATTTCAATATCATATTTTTTTCACTCCTGTAACTTTGTAATATAGGTTGAAAACAGAGAGCATGATAACTATTTTTGTTCTTTTTTCTTGAGATTGGTTTCTCTATTTGAGGTCTTTGGTGGTTCCATACAAATTTTAGGCTCTTTTGTTCTGTTTATGTAAAAAATGCCATTGGAATCTCAATAAGAATTACATTGATTACATATATTGCTTTAGGTAAAATTGCCATTTTGATAGATTTGATTCTTCTGTGAATACAGAAAATCATTCTGTATTTTTATATGTTTTTCAGCTTCATACAACAATGTCTTCTAGTTTTTGGCATACAGGCACTTCATTTTCTTGATGATATTTGTTCCTAAGTATTCTTTTTGCCATGATTTTAAATGGCATTGCTTTCATAGTTTCCTTTTTTGCTACTTCATTGTACATAGAAAGGTAGCAGATTTTTAAAATTGATTTTGTAGGTTATAATTCTATTATATTCTGGCCCTCCCTGGTGGCGCAGCGGGTTAAAGCACAGCACTGAGAATCTAAAGCCACTTCCGCATGAGTTCGATTTCCGCCTGCCCCGGAGGTGACCACATGGTGTGGCAGACCTCTCCTGACCCGCCCGCTGCTCCCCTCAGCAGTGTACTTCGCTGATCTGCCTGTTCTGCTCCCGGCTCTGTCTCTGGTGAATCCTCTCACCCTCCGCATCTCTGGCTTGTACCCCAGTTCTATATGAATAAATAAATCTTTAAAAAATTTATTATATTCATTTATTTTTCTAGCAGTTTTATTGGGTGGAGTTTTTTTCAATATATAATATCTCATCTGCATAATGTGATAATAGCTTTGCTTCTATTTTCTAATCAATCAATTTTATTTCCATTTCTTGCCTAATTTCTCTGACCAAGACGTCAATATTATGTTCAATAAAAGTGGTGAGAATGATCATACTTATTTTATCTGGTTCCTGATCTTTGTGGAAAAGCCTTCAGGTTTTCCTCCACTGAGAATGATGTTGGGCATGTTTTTTTTTTTTTAATAATGTCCTTTATTATTTTGAGTTGTGTTTCTTCTATGACCATTGTATTGAGAGTTTGTAACATAAGGGTAGGTTGAATGTTGTCAAATATATTTTTTTCATGATTTTTGTGTTTCGTTGTAATGATATGTTCAATCACATTGATGGATAGAAGAGCCTTCCTTTCATCCTATGAATAAACCCCACTTTGGACAAATCCCCAAGTGGTATTTTTTAATGGTATGTGATCTTTTAAACATACTGTTGAATTCTGTTTGCTAATATTTTGAGAAGGATTTTTACATCTATATTCAACAGAAATATTGGCCTGTAATTTTATTTTATTCTGCGCTTGTCTGCTTTTGCTGTCAGAGTGATGCTGGCCTCATAAAAGAGTTAGGAAATATTCCCTTTTTTCCCAGTTTTTTGAAAGAGTTTGAAGAGAATGGGCATGAATTCTAAATGTTTGACAAAATATACCAGTGATGCCACCTGGTATTACACTTTTGTTTATTGGGAGATTTTTGATTACTGTTTCGATGACTTTTATCGTGATAGGTTGTTAATATATTCTGTTTATTCATGTCTCAGTCTGGAGGAGTTATATAATACCAAAAAAATTATCTTTTCCTCTGTGTTTTCACAGTAGACTCATATGATCCTTTTATTCCTGTGGTATCTTTTATATTTCTTCTTTCACTTTTGATTTCATTTGAGTCTTCTTTTTTTCCTTTTAATGATTCTGGCTCAAGGTTTGTCGATTTGGTGATTTTTCAAAAACCAGCTATTTGTTTGCTGAACTTCTGTATTTTTGTGTTTTTTTCTGTTAGGCTTATTTCCACTCCACTTTTTATCATTTCCTGTTGAATTTGAGCTATATTTCTTCTTTTTTTCAGTTCCTTTAGGTATAAGGTTAGATTTTTATTTGATCTTTTTCTTGTTTCTTGAGATGTGCCTATATAAACTTTCATACTAGTATTACTTTTGCTGCATTTTAATGATTTTGGTATTTAGTATTTTCATCCTCATTTATCTCCAGAAACTTTGCGGTTTCTCTGGTCACCCAGTAGTTGCTGAATAGCATGTTGCTTAATCTCTATATATTTTAGTTTAGTTTTGTTTTTTTTTTTTTCATTTTTTCCCTTGTAGTTCATTTCTAACCTCTTCTTAAATTTAATGAGATAACTGGTGTGTCCTAGCATGGGATCTATACTTGTGAATGGTTGATGTACATTTATTAAGAATATATATTCCGTTGTTTTTGTGGATGAAGTGTTCTGTATATATTTATTTATTTTATTTTTTTTAACTTTACCACTTTTTTAAAGATTTATTTATTTATTCATATAGAACTGGGGTACAGGCCAGAGATGTGAAGGGTGAGAGGATTCACCCGAGACAGAGAGGGGAGCAGAACAGGCAGAACCACTAAGTACACTGCTGAGGGGAGCAGCGGGGGGGGGGTCAGGAGAGGTCGCCCGCGAGATGTGGATCTCCTCTTCCGGGGCAAGCGGGGATGGAACTCATGTGGAAGTGGCTCAAGCTTCCCAGTGCTGTGCTCCAACGCGCTGCGCCCCAAGAGAGGCCCGTTCTGTATATATTTATTATGTCCATTTGGTGTAATATATCATTTAAGACCATGGCTCCTTATTGATTTTCTACTTGCAGTTCTATCTGTTGATGTAAGTGCGGTATTAAAGTTCCCCACTCTTACCATGTTGCTGTTAGTTATTTCCTTTACAGCCATTAATATTTATTTTATATATATTGGTGCTCCTATTGGTGATAGTTATGTCTGAAAGATTGCCCCATTACCATTAGATAATGTCCTTTAAAAAAAAAAGTCAAGACTTTGTTTTAGTGCCTATTTTTTCCTGATATGAGTATAATCATACCACTTTCTTTTCAACTTTACTTGTATGAGATATTTTTTTCATACCTTCACTTTCAGGCTACAAGTACCTTGTCCTTGATGTGAATCTTGTAGATATTATGTAGTTGGTCCTTGGGTTCTTTTTTTAAAATCCATGCAAACAGTCTAGGTCTTTTGATTGGAAAGTTTACATTTTAGGTGATAAGTGATATATAACTGCTGGTTGTTTTCTGGTTCTTTTTTTTTTCCTCTTTGAGGTTTGATGTTTTCTTTAGTATTAGATATGTTTTTCACCTTCCTTTGTACTTTTACTTTAGTTTATTTTGTTTTGCGTTTACTGTGGAGTGTGTTTGTGTGATCTTATTTATTGATCTGTACTGCACTGAAATTACTTTTATTTGAACACATTTCTAAGTTTTGCTTTTATACTACCCTCATGATTTATATTTCTGATGTCTTATATTTTTTGTTATATAATTCCCTTAATTAGTTGCTATACTTTAATTATTTTTGCTACTCCTGTCTTTTTTCCTTTATATGTTTTTGCCTGTTATTTTTACTTCAAGTATATATTTTATAATGAGATATCCTCCTTTGTATATTTTCTTGCTTTTATTTAGTATCTTTTCTTTTTAACTTAGATTGATCCTGCTAGCATTTCTCACAATAATGGTTTAGAGGTGGTGAATTTCTTTAGCTTTTGTTCAATCTCTCTTTCAAATCTGAATGACAATTTACTGAATATAAAATTCTTGTTTGATAATTTTTTTTTTAGTTTTAACACTTTGAATATGGCATGATAACCTTTTCTGACCTGCAATATTTCTATTTGAATAGTTTATTTATAGCCTTATGGGTTTCCCTTTAGCAATGTGCTCATTTAATGTTACTGCTTTAAAATCATCTCTTAATCTTGAATTTTTGGTCTTTCAATTATAAGCAGGCGCTGCTGTGGTCTTGTGGGATTTCACAAGGCTTATGGCTGATCTAAGAAGGTGCTGGCAAGGTCTTGTTGGAAGTAACAATAACTCTAACGGCTAGAACCTTCTCCACTGTCAGTCTGGGTCTCATGTTTTGATCAAACATGGTGGTAATTTGTGGGATTTTTTAAGGCTCTCACTAGTTTTAGTGGATGCTGGCTGGATATTATACATTTGAGGCCTCTGCTAATCTCAGTGAGCACTGGTATAGAGTCTTGTTTTAAGTTATATGGCCTCTGGTTGTTTTGGCATCTTCCCTGGTGTGGTTATGTGACCTCACAGTGCTGGGAATAAGTATATATATATATATATATTCAAATGTACATGTGATTTCTACAGGATTGACCACATATTGGGACACAAGGCAAGGAACAATTTCATAAAGATTGAAATTATACCAAGCATTTCACTAACCGCAAAGATACTGAACTAGAAATGAACTACAAAAGAAAGCAGAGAAATCTAGTAACAGCTGGAGCCTGAACAACACAAGTCTAAAAGACCACTGGATCAATTAGGAAATCAAAGACTAAGTAATAAAATACCGTGACAAGTGATAATGAAGACACAATCTTTCAGAACTTATGGAACATAGCAAAGTGGTATTAAGAGGGTAATGTGTAGCAATACAGACTCATATCAAGCAACAAGAAAGAATTAAAATAAGCAATCTAATCTCTAATATCAAGGAACTGGAAAATGGGCAAAAAAGTCCAAAGCCATTCAAAGGAAGGAAATAATGAAAATACCATGAATAAGCAAAATAAAAATAAAAATAAAAAAGAGAATTTAAGAAGTCAATGAAACCAAAAACTGGTTCTTTGAAAAAATAAACAAAACAGACAAAATTTTACCTAGGCTTGCTATGTAAATAAGGGAGAAAACTAAAATCCTAAGATAAAAAATGATGAAATGCTATATAAATTCAGAAGAGAATGAGATTGTCATTTATGTATAAACAAGTTCAATTACTTAGTCAAAATGGACAGATTCTTAGAGTTATACAATTATCTGAGACTGATTAGGGAAGAAGGAAATATCCTGAGCAAACCAATCACAAGCAAAGAAATTTAAGCAGTAATCAAAACTCTTCCACAAAATCAAAAGTCTAAGACCAGATGGTTTTACAAATGAGTTCTACCAAGCTTTCAATGAGGATATTTCAATGAGGATATACTGCTGAAATTCTTTCCAAAATTTATGAGTGAAAGAATATTTCCAAATACATTTTATGAGGCTAACATTACCCTAATACCAAAACCAAACAAAGATAACACAAAAAAACTACAGACCAATATTCTTAACTGAAAAAAGTGGAAAATTCTCATTAAATCTAGCAAACCTAATCCAGCAATACATTAAAAAGTACTGTACAACATGACCAAGTGGGAATTATATCAGGGACACAAGGATGGTGTAACATCCAAAAATCAATCAATGTAATTCACCACATCAACAAAAAAGATTAAAACCATCTATTGATTATCTATTTACTTAAAAATCTGTTGATTATATCAATAGATGCTGACACCATTTGATAAGAATCAGCATGTTTTTGGTGAAAATCCCCAAAACTAAGGATAAATGGAACATATGTTTAGAAAATAAAAGCCCATATATATGTGACAAACCCACAGCTAGTATAATTTTTAATGGTGAAAAACTAAAAGCATTTCCTCTAAGATTCAGTACAAGATAAAAATATTCACTCCTACTACTGTTATTCAGCATATTGGAAATCTTAGCTAGTGCAATTAGCAAGAGAAACCTATCAAAGTAATCCAAGTTGGAAACGAAGTAAAGCTATCATTACTTGTAGATGCCATAATAATATACATATATAACTCAAGCTTTCTCAGTAAAACTAATAGATCAGTTTAACAAAGTGGCAGGGTATAAAATCAACATACACCTATCAGTTGCCTTCCTATATGAAAAAAAAATGAGCTAGTAAAAGAAGAAATTAAGAATGCTATTCCATTTAAAATTTCAATCCAAATAGTTAAATATATGGTAATGAACCTAACAAAAGGGGTAGAGGATCTACCCCAAGGTAAATTATAAGACACTGTTAAAAGAAATAGAACACATAATGAAATACAAAGATAATCCCTGTTCATAGACTGCAAGAATCAGCATTATTAAAATGGCTATCATACCCAAAGCAACTTACAGATTCAGTGCAACTCCAATAACTATTCTAATGGCATTCTTCAAAAACATTGTACAACTATTGCTGAAATCCATGTGGAGTCACAAAAAGACCCCAAATAACCAAAGTTCTCCTGACAAAAAAAAAAAAAAAAGGTGGGAATCCTGGGGGTGTTACACCTTCAGACTTCAAATTATACTATAAAGCCAGCATAATAAAAACAGCATGGTACTGGAACTAAAACAGACACACAGAGAAATGGAATAGAGTTGAGAGTCTAGAAATAAAATCAAATTTATGGACAGGTAATCTATGACAATGGAATGAAAAATGTACACTGGAAAAAGGAAAATCTCTTCAACAAATTGTGTTGAGGGAAACTGGATGACCACATTCAAAAGATTAGACAACCATGTTACACCATATGTGAAAGTGAATTTACAGTGGATAAAATGTTTGGATTTAGACCTGAAACCATAAAGTACTTAGAAGGAAACATGGGGAACGCACTCCAGGACATAACTTCAGAAATACATTTGTTTTTTCATTCTCAGCATCATGGAAAAGAAAGAAAATAGAAATAATTTGAACTACATCAAACTTTTAAGCTTTTGTACAGTGAAAGATACCGTAGCCAAAATGAAGAGGTATCCTGTGGAATGGGAGAAACTCTTTGTAAGCCCTACATATGACAAGGGAATGATATTTAAGATCTAAAAAATGTTTATACACCCCAACAACAACAAAACAACCCAATCAAAAATGCGCAGAAGAGCTAAATAGGCACTTCTCCCAAGAATACAGATGGCCAACAGGCACATTAAAAAAATGCTTGCCATTACTTATCACTAGGGAAATGCACATCAAAACCACAATGAGATACCATTTTGCATCAGTGAGACTGGCCCATATCAAAAATATCAGAAACATAATATGCTGGTAAGGGTGTAGGGAATAAAACCCACTTATACTTTTAGTGGAAACATAGACTGGTCCAGCCCTTACTAGTGTGCAGATTCCTTAAAATGGATCTATCATATGACCCAGTAATTCCATTTGTAGGTTACCTACCCAAGGAATAGAAAAGCATTAATTAGAAAGGAAACCTGAACTTCTATGTTTATGGTGTTGAAGCACTATTTACAATAGCCAAGTGCCGTCAAACACTTGAGCGGATCAAGAAGATGTGGTATATATATACAATGGAATGCTACTCAATGATCAAAAAGATTGAAAAAACAAGCCATTTGCAGCAACATGAATAGAGATGGAAGTGAAATAAACCAGAAGAGAATGGTATTGCCTATGTGTGGAATCTATAAAAATGAAAGTTCCAACAAAGGTAAACCTTAAAACTAACTCTTGAGGGCCCTCCCTGGTGGCGCAGTGGGTTAAAGCACTGCACTAAGAAGATTAAGCCACTTCCTCATGAGTTCCATCTCCTCCTGCCCCGGAGATGACCACATGCGCGGCAGACCTCTCCTGACCCGCCCACTGCTCCCCTCAGCAGTGTACCTCGTCGATCTGCTGTTCTGCTCCCCACTCTGTCTCTGGTGAAGCCTCTCACCCTCCGCATCTCTGGCCTGTACCCCAGATCTGTATGAATAAATAAATAAATCTTAAAAAAAAAACTAATTCTTGAAAGCTTACCATAGGTATGACATCCAGCGGGAACAGACTTGGAGACTGGGATAATAGGGGGGGAAAGGGCACCATGGAATATGGTGGAGGACTATGGGTGCTTTGCTGGTAGGAGAGCTATGGTGACCACATCTGAGGGGGAGAAATCCTATATGTTCAAAATATTATCAAGGATGTAAAACCATTGTATTTCATTAAAATAAATAAATGGCCAGGTAGATTGATAAAGTCTCATCATATTAAGTAGACATTCAACCCAACAGTCCAATTCTGTATAACTTTGGCAAGTTTTACTTCATACTTGGTGTTGGGCAATATAAATGTATAAGAAATCCCTGATATTACAGTTGGGGAGACAGGACTATAAACAGATAACTAAAATATAGTGAAGCAAGTGGAAGCTATAAATTTTAGGTAAGATACAAAGACAATACAGAGAACTTTGGGAGATCAGGCAAAAGAGATGTGAGCACACCCTTACAGATCACATTTTTAGGAGTTTATTTTGTCTAAAAATACTTTATTGAGGCGTGTTTGACATATAAAAGGTGGTACTATATAATGTATACAAATTTATGAGTTTTGAGATATGTTTGTAGCTGTGAAACTGTCCTATAGTATAAACAAATCTATTAATCTCCTAAAGTTTTCTCCCATTTGATAACGCTTAACTTAGAAAAATGTTAAGTATAAAATACAGTATCAACTACAGGTACAATGCTACATAGTAGATCTCTGGGATTTATTCATTTTGCATAACTAAAAATAATATTTTTTAATACATCTCCATTTCCCTCTTCCCCCAGACCCTGGCAATTGCTGTGCTATTTTGCTTCTATGAGTCTGGTTATGTTATATTCTTTTTATAAATCATATCATTTAGTAATTATCTTTCTCTTTTTTTATTGCACTAGGCTCATGTTCTCCAAGTTCATCTCTGCTGTTACAGATGGTATGTTCTGTTTTACACATGTACTACATTTACTTTATTCATTTATCCATTGATGGGCACTTATGTTTCTTCCATGTCTTGTGACTAATAATTTCCATGTTATTGTGAGTAATGCTGTGACAAACATGGGAGTGCAGACATCTATTCATGATGATTTCAATTCCTTTGGCTATGTACCCTGAAGTAGGATTGCTGTATCATATAGTAGTTCCATTTTCAGTTTTTTGAGGTACCTGCATACTGTTATCTACAGTGGTTGTACAAATTTATATTCCCAGCAAGATTGTTTAAGAGTTCTATTCAGATGGACTCTAATGATGAAATGATTAGTTCCAGGTGGATTATTTCCTAAGTAGGAGATATTTGTAATTGATCACCCTAAAAGGATGAAAATTCTATAGTGTTGGTTGCCAGCACCCATTGGAGTGTCTCCTAGGTAATTTTGTATCTGCTGCTCTCCTCACAGAGCGTCTATGAAGTCATAGAGGTGGGGCTTGTTATCCTCATTTGACAAATGGAGAGACTAGAGCTCTGAAACATTAAGGTGATTTTCTTTTTCAAGGTTATATAGCCTGGAAGGGGAAACTTGCAGACTTGAACCTGGGTTTCCTCATTGCCAGCCCAGTGCTGTTTTTGAAAGCCAGGTTTTCAGTTAATTGGAGAGAAGGTTGGAGGGCAGATTTGGGCCAGCTCACAGAGAGCATCAAAATCAACACAGGGTCCTCCCTGGTGGCGCAGCGGGTTAAAGCACTGCACTAAGAAGCTGAAACCACTTCCGCATGAGTTCTATTCCAGCCTGCCGCGGAGGTGACCACATGCTGCGGCAGACCTCTCCTGACCCGCCCGCTGCTCCCCTCAGCAGTGTACTTCGTAGATCTGCCTGTTCTGCTCCCGGCTCTGTCTCTGGTGAAGTCTTTCGCCACCCCTGAGTCTCTGGCCTGTACCCCAGTTCTGTATGCACAAATAAATAAATCCTAAAAAAAAAAATCAACACAGAATTCTGGAATTTTCCTGGTAAGTAATGGGAAGCCCTAGACATATTTTGAATAGATAGAGTGTGTCTGTTGTCTCATCTTCCTTGCCATTTCAGCACTCACTGGGATTTAAAACCAAGCTGACAAATAAATTTTACACCACTATCAACAAGTCAAAACCTGGTAATTTGTGGTTAAACTGTTTATGTACTTTCTTTTAACAGTTTTCCCTCACAGTTGCTTTCTGCTTTATTTAAGGGCATTACAGTCCTTTCCATCTGCCCTTTATTAGTGGTCAAACTTAAAGGAGCTCTGGTTTGTCCTTCTACCCTCTTACCCCATCCTCTCAATGAGAAAGCTGGTTACTCTAATTCTAAAACCAAACCCGGCCAAACAAGAAAAGAGACAATCACTCTGGACATGGAATATTAAAGTGGTGATTAGTATTCTTCCTGAACATTCTTGTCAAATGCTTACTTCACGTAACACTTTCTTCATTTCTCAAAAAGCATCTGGCATGCAGTCCCCCTTTGTACATGTTACTAATTCCCTCCCCACTTGTCTTCTATTTTTTGCTACTTGAGCAAGAAAATGCTAAAGGCGAGATGTAGATGTCAACAAGCCAGATGCCTAGTGTTAGTGTTGCCATCCTCCATCTTCACTGTCGCTTTTTGAGGGAGGTCAGGCTAAGCATCATCCCTGTTTTACTAAAAGAGAGGCAGAAATGTTTAGAAAGCTACCTAGAAATTAAATGGAGGAGTATGGGCAAAGGTCAGAGTTTCTCAAGCCTCGGGCGTGCTCTGCCTTGCATCCCAAGAATTTTTTTTAAAGGTTTACTTATTTATTCGTACAGAATTGGGGTACAGGCCAGAGATGCGGAGGGTGAGAGGATTCACCAGGGACAGAGTGGGGGAACAGAACAGGAGGATCAGAGGAAGTACACTGCTGAGGGGAGCAGCAGGCAGGTCAGGAGAGGTTTGCTGCGCCATGTGGTCTCCTCCGGGGCAGGCGGGAATCGAACTCATGTGGAAGTGGCTTTAGCTTCTCAGTGCAGTGCTTTAACCCGCTGCACCACCAGGGAGGGCCCCAAGAATTTTTTTTTTAAATTTATTTGTACATACAGAACTGGGGTACAGGCCAGAGACTCAGGGGCAGTGAGAGACTTCACCAGAGACAGAGTGGGGAGCAGAACAGGCAGATCAACGAAGTACACTGCTGAGGGGAGCAGCGGGTGGGTCAGGAGAGGTCTGCCACGCCATGTGGTCTCCTCCGGGGCAGGCGGGAATCGAACTCATGTGGAAGTGGCTTTAGCTTCTCAGTGCAGTGCTTTAACCTGCTGCGCCACCAGGGAGGGCCCGCATCCCAAGAATTTTAAGGACAGAGACTCCAAGGTTCAGAAACCTTAGGTGAATTGGTGAAGGTTGCAGTGTCAGTTAGTTGTGAAGCCAAGATCTAACCTGTCTTGGTTTCCCTATGGCATGGAAACAGCCAGAACTCCTGCAGGAGTTCTGAGAATACTGCTTCCTGCTATTTTGTTTGTTGTTTTAAACTTTTCATTGTGAAATAGTTTTAGGTTCATAGGAAGTTACAAAAATAGTACAAAACGTTCCCATGTACCCTTTACTCAGCTTTCCCTAGTGATAACATCATCTTACATCACCATGGCACATTTTTCAAAACCAGGACACTGGTACTGTTAAATAGTATTAGCTCTCTACTTTTTGTTATGGACTGAAATTTGTCCATCTTCTTCCCTAACTCCGAATATGAGTGTACTTGGAGATAAAGCTTTTATGGAGGAAATTAAGGTTAAGTGAGGCCATAAGGGTGCATCCTTAATTTGGTAGAATTGGTGTCCTTATCAGAAGAAGAGCTGTTAGAGATCTCTCTTTCCATGCACACGCAGGAAAAGCTCTGTGAGGACACAGAGAAAGAAGGTGGCAATGGTGAGCCAAAAAGAGAGGCTTCTGAAGAGTCTAACCCCTGGCACCTTAGTCTTGGACTTCTAAATTCCAGATCTATGTGACAATACATTTTTGTTGAAGCCACCCAATCTGTGGTATTTTGTTATGATAGCCCTAAGAGATTAACATGACCTTATTCTATTTCACCAGTTTTTATACTCATGACTTTTAGTTTCTTGTGCAGGGATGTGTTAATTTGCTAGGGCTGCTATAACAAAATTAAGCTTGGTGATTTGAACAACAGGAATTTATTGTACAGTTCTGGAGACTAGTAGTACAATTCAAAGTGCTGGACAGTTTAACTTCATTTCATTAGAAGGACTCTCTTCCTCACTTGTAGACAGCTGCCAAGAGCCTCTTGCTGGGTCTTGACATGGTGGTTCCTCACTATATTCTCATGTCTCTCAGTGTGTCTCTTCTTCCTGTAAAAATCCCAATCAGATCTGATCAGAGTGCACTCTAAGGTCTCAGTTTAACTTAACAACTTTTTTTTTTAAAGGTACCTATAGGATTTTATTGTTTGTTCAGGTAAATAAAAAACTACAAACATATTCCTTACCCCCAGCAGCAAATATGACATCCTAATGGTAGCTGACATATTAGAAAGGTTCTTCAAATTATATAAATAATAAAACCACTGTATATTTGGAAATGGAAGAGACAAGTTAATTCTATTCTCATCTACTTTCTAGACAACTTTTCTATTAGGCTTGTTGTAAATTTTTGGGTTTTCAAAATTTTTTTTTTCTTGAGTCATTGTTAGTTTGGGGCAGTATTTGGTTTCTCCTCTTAGGAAAAGTCCCTCTAGTTCTCCCACCACCACAGCACCCAAGATCCATCTCTTCCATCCCTGAAGGTCTCCCTATGGCCAGCTTGCAAATTTTGTCTTTGCCACGATCCTTTGTTTGATTACTCTATATTCCACATATAAGTGAGGCCATCTGCTCTTTATCTTTTTCCTACTAATTTATTTCATTTAGCACCATCCCTTCCAGCCCCATCCATTTTGCCACAAATGGCATGATTTTATTTTTTATTTGCTGAATAGTATTCCATATGATATATATATATATATATATGTATATGTTGTATATGTATATATATATACAGCAAAATGTATATATATATATATACATACAGCAAAAGAGATACCAAACTGCTAGATCCATTCGTTTCTGAACATTTGAGTTGTTTCCATATCTTGGCTATTGTAAATAGTGCTGCAATAAACATAGAAGTGCAGGTTTCCTTTGAAATTAGTATTTTTGTGTTCTTTGTGTAGACTCTTAGGAGTGGAATCATTGGATCATATGGTAGATCCATTTTCAGTGTTTTGTGGACCTCGCACACTGCTAGGGCCTGGAACTAGTCTATATTGCTACCAAAAGCATAAAAAGTTTTTTTTCCCCAAACCTTTATCAGCACTTTGTTTCTGGTCTTTTTGACATGGGCGACCCTCACTGGTGTATGGTGGCATCTCATTGTGGTTTTGATGTGCATTTCCTTGATAATAAGTGATGCTGAACAGTTTTTTGTGTGCTTTTTTGGCCATTTGCAATTCCTCTTTGGATAAGTGTCTTTTTAATTCTTCTGCCCCTTTTTTGACTGGATTGTTTGCTTTGTTTTCATTGAACTGTATAAATTCTTTACAAATCTTTGGTATCAGCTCCTTAGTAGTTGTGTGTTGTGCAAATATTTTCTCCGATTATGTAGGGTGTTTCTTCATTTTGATTGGTATCTCTTTTTCTGTATCAGCTTTTTGGTTTGATATAGTCCCAGCTGTTTATATTCTCAATTACCTATTTAAAAGCCCCTATCACCAAATATAGTTACATACCAGCAGTTAAGGTCTCAATGCATGATATCTGTATGGAAAGAATTAAGTTCATAACAATTACTATAACATTTGATCATATGTATGGGCTTGTTAATAAACACCACAGTTAGAATTAAAAGAAAACCCTCCCACCCTCACAAAAAACTCTAGTTACACCCACTTGCATACTTAATAACTGGTAACAATGATCTCTTCCCGATCATTATCATTTTGTCAATTTAAGAATGTTATGCAAATATAATCACATAGTATGTGACCTATAGAGGTTGACTAATATTTTTCCACTCAGCAGAGTGCCCTTGAAAAGCATTGAAGTTGTTGTATGTGTTAATTGTTCCTTTTTAGTGCTAAGTAGTATTCCATTGTATAGCTGTACCATGGTTTGTCTATTCATTTACCATCTAGAAAATATTTGGGTTGTTTCTAGTTTGAGCTGCTATTGTCACTTGGGTACATTTAAAAAAAAACAAACATAAGTTTATATAGCTCCAGAAAATACACTCAGAAGTGTGATCGCTACAGTCACACAAATGCATAGAAGGAACCTGTGCCTGGCTTAACATTCTGCTTTTTCTCTTTGGAAGTTCTTAATAATTTCATCCTTGAACTTGTGTTTTGTAAGTGATGTTCAATGGGACACTGGAGCATGCACATGAGCAGAGCAGATACACATAATGTGTCCCTAGCCATTTGCATATGGGGTTTGCAGTGTTGCATGAGCACAGAACTCTAGTGGACCCACAATGTATGGGAGTTCGGTAAGACTCAAATCAAGTCAAATACAAGGTAAACAAATTGCATGTAGTACTGAATAAGTATAGGCACCTATAATTCTAAGAGATTACACTTTCCATTCCTACCAGAACTTGCTTCAAATCTAAAAAGGAGGCAGTGGGATTTTAACAAGCATGGCTGACCAAGGACTTCTACCTATTGTTTCATACACATGTGACTTGCCTGTATTAGCTAACTGCTACTGCTGAATATGATGATATGCGAGTATAGTTTCTTTCCATTCCCTGGTCTCCAAAAGAAGGATATTCTTATTTGGTATGATTTTGTATGTGATTTTTTGGTGGGGTTGAAGCTGCTTGAATGGTTTAAAAAATTATTAAAGTACCATATATACAATGGAATATTACTCAGCAACCAAAAAAGAGAAACACATGTCTTTTGCAGCAACTTGGATGGAGCTGGAAAAGATCATGCTTAGTGAGATAAGCCAGAAAGAGAAAGAAAAATACCGGATGGTTTCACTCATAGCAGGAGTATAATGGACCAGGCGAGAAAATAACAAAAATAATGAACAACCATATACCAGAGACATTCTGTGGGGATGGAGTGGGGAATGGGATCAAAAACGGGGGGGGAGGGAAGGGAGGGAAATGCACGGGACTATGGTGGTGGCACAAAGGTGATTTGGTGATGGGAAGCCCGTGGGGATTACAATTGAGATGGAAAAAAAATGTGCAAAATGATGTAAAAATAAACTTTTTAATTAAAAAAATTATTAAAGTACCACTTTTGGAAGTATGGGATTTCCCCTAATACTATGGGGTAGTCACCAGAGTGCACCCACCACTGGAGCACCCACTGTCAAGATCATGGTAACAATATAAGTTAGTAGTAACAGTATTCTCAGACCAAGAGACAAACTACTAAGGAATGCACAAGAGGAACATTCTACTTTCAGATAATATGGTATTGCTGTAAAAATGTTAAAGTAACCCATAGTTCCATGATACTTTGCAACCCATAGTTTCTTTTCATTTTACTCTTAATCATCAGTAAACCAAAGGCACAGAATTTTGGTAGAACATGAATATATAAAAAAAAGTGGGAAAAAACCCAGTTGAATTAGTTTTGTGCAACATTTCACTGTTCTGGCAAGAATGAAATACATATGCTTGTGAGTGCTATGAAAGGTGCATTGTGTAAGTTCAGTGATTCTACATATAAGTTCAATGGTCTTATATTTATGTTTCAAACTGATCACACAATAAATATAAAGACGAACAGTAAAATTCATTGTAATAATTTAAAATTTTAATTATTCTTAGAACATTATCCAAATAACAAATAGAAAACACAGTATATTAAAAGGGAGTGAGTGTGAACAGGAAAATAAATGCTTATATATATATAT
>NW_004567120.1:2406290-2437614 GCF_000260355.1 Condylura cristata | reverse complement strand
GCCATTTTGATGATGTTAATTCTCCCGATCCATGAGCAGGGGATGTCTTTCCATTTCATGGTGTCTTCTTGTATCTCTTTTAACAGTGTTTTGTAATTTTCTTTGTAGAGGTCTTTTACCCTTTTTGTTAGGTTGACTCCCAAGTATTTGGTTCTTTTTGTTTTAATTGAAAAGGGGATTTTTTTTTTTATTTCTGCTTCTTCTGCTTGGTTGTTTGTGTATTGGAAAGCCTCTGACTTTTGTGTGTCGATTTTATATCCTGCTACCTTGCTAAACTGGTGGATGGTTTTGATTAGTTCCTCTGTGGAGTTTTTAGCGTTTTCCGTGTAAATTAACATGTCGTCTGCAAATCAGCATAGTTTTACTTCTTCTTTCCTCCACTTTTATATTTTAATAACACTTCCCCTCTGCTTTTTGAATGGGTGTCCCACATTTGCATTTTGTACTCAGCCCTACAAATTATGTAGCTCATCTTGGTTGTATGTTTAAAGTTTTTCATAATCAAATATTGGGTAATTATTTTCATCTATTCTTTACCTGTCCTGTAAAACTTTGTGTTGCTATAACAATCCAGGATCATTTTGGATTCCTTTGAATTGCTAGTGGAAAGATCAGCTCTATTGTAACCTGGGTATGTTATCCCGAGAAGATGCTTTCCTTCTGAGTTTGTTTCTTTTACTTGTAAAATGAAGATATATAAATAGATAGCTCTTTCTAAAGATATTTATAATGTTTCATTCATTTTTACCCCTTGTGAAATGAATGAATGAATAAGTGAGGTGATGAAGTAGCATTGTTGGTATTTTATGCCCTAGCTCCCTCAAGATCTACCATTTACTCCACCTTCATTATAGGAAGATTTTATACTGAGTCTATGCAATGGAAAGTCTAAATGTGATTGAAGAGGGCCAAAATCCTAGGACATCACCCAGCTTCTGGGGACCACTCCTCCCTGCCTGGTAAATTTTTCCCTCTCTCCCCACTCCTCTGCTCTCCCAAAGCTCTTGAACTACTGTCTCATGCTCTCAAGGGAGGATAGGTCGTCTCTGTCTCACTAGGCTCAATGTTTTGTACCCAGCTCAGAGGGCCATAAATGAATTGGGTAATGGACAAAGTGCTTCAAGTGGGTTGAAGGGTCAGACATAGAGGCTTTTAAAATTCCTCACCAATACTGGAAGTTTTTGTTCCCCACACCCATTGGAGGGGAAGGGAGGGGTGGGTGTGGGATGGAGAGGATGGCATCGTAAAATCTGATATCTAGAGGCAGTGAGCCATGAATAACTCCATACCATCAGAAGAGTAATCTAGGCCTTTGAAAAAATGTGGGTTGTATATCCTTCTGCCACTGGCCAACACACATTGGTGGCATTATAAAGCAGGCTATTCCTACTCCCTCCAGAACCGACTTCCCAACCCCATTTTCCATTTTCACAAGCTCTACTCATCACTTCCCAATGAATCAGGCATCATTTTTCCAGCTGGGCTCAGTATTGGTTTTCCCGGATGACCCTTTATAGTTCAGATTTGAGTCCATGGATCTGTCTGAGTGTGAGGCGGGTCTCATACATCATTGTACACTCATCTGCTCAGAAGGTCGGGGCCTTGGCATGTTTGGGTGTTGATGTCTTTATGGATGGAAAATGTTGGTTTTGCATTCTACTAGTAACCCCCATAGAAGTGATTTGGGGATTTAAGGATCTAATCATTTGGAAAATGCTGAATAGGAGCCAGTTCTAGTCTCATTTTTATTTTGGAAAGAGAAGATGATGACTGGTACTATACAAATGGTTGCTTCTCCACTATTGTCAAAATGTGTGGATGACCAAGTTGGCAGCATAAGAAGGGAGGCAATTCCAGTAAAAGGTTCAGCAAAAGTATCAGAAGCAACTTTTGGGAAAGAGCACTGATTGGGAGTGAGCAGACCAGGGTTGTGGTTCTGGCTCTGTTATAATCATACTTGCTCTCTGTGTGACATCCAGAAAATTCCTTTCGAAGTCTCAGTTCCCTTGTGTATAAAGTGAAGGAATGACCTTTGATGGTCCCCATTATATTTCCAGCATTGATCTGTGATATTGGAGAGGATGCTTATCTTCTTATAGTTGGGTTAAGTGCATACAATCTGAAGCCAGAAAAGGTTTAATATCCTGGACCTTCCTTATATGTTGAGGAAACTGAGGTGTAGAAATTGGAAAGGATTTGCCCAAGGTCATATAGTAGAAATAGGACTAGAATCTAGGTAAATTGATACCTACCAGCGAGTGCTTTCATTATACTAATTTGTCCCTGGGGAATTTTGGAGGCACCAAGAGTGACTCAAAGCATAGTGGAATGCAGTGAAGATGTTTTGGGATAGAGAACCCTTTTTAGTTGCCCTCAAATTCTGATGCTCAAACCAGTCTAAGAGAGCCAGTGTTTGAATGTTCCATGTTCCCAACTGTACTACCATTGCTGGGTGGGGCCAGAGGAGAGAATTTGCAGCTGGATTTCCTGTCTCCAGGGCCTGGGAGGAGCTTACAACTCTGGAATAGTATACAAGGCTCTTAGCATCTGCTTTGAGGTGTTTGGTCACATCATCCAAAGACAACTAAGAGATCTGAATAGAAGTGTTGGAAGAATGAATTGGGTCACCATCTGGTTTGCTCAGAAGCCAGTCCATGGAAGCATCAGAACAGTGAGAACAAAGTACAGTATGAGATCCTTGCCAAGAAAATAACCTAAAAAAATAAAGGTTGCACACCCCCAGAGAATGAAGTTTCTGGCAGCAGAGGGCTGTAGCCATTCTGAATAAAATCGTAATTTATGTCTAAGCAGAATAAGTGTAGAAATTTGCTTTCTGTTTGCCATACAGCGTGTTTCCAAAGTCAGTCAAATGAGCTTTCTCCATGTAAAGTCCAGACAAAGAAACCATGCACATGTCCTTCCAAGTACAGTCCCCAGGCTACCATAATAGCAATTCCAGGTATGTACCCCAAGGTAGAAGCATCAAGTATGAATTTGCCATACAAGGCTAATGGTAGGAACAATATTTTTCTGGAATATCAAGGTATAGAAGACTTGGTTAGAGCTTTGCCTATTTCTGCCATTAACTGACTGACTTTACAATCAACTTTATCAGGAAATCTTAAAATCTTTTGTTTCTTGGTCACAATCCTTTCCCATCTAGAACAATCTTTTATTTATGAATGATTCATTTATGATTTTCAGTCCATTCTGTCTTTCCTAAAAATGTATTGCTTCCACTTCTATGGATCTCCTCTAAAGGAAGGGCAATCAAAGAGGAATCATGAAGGATTCTTGGAGCCGGGAGATTCTGCAGGGAATACTTAGTATCTTCTTGAGGTACGCATTCTTCAAGTTTCAAGCACAAATTATATTCAGTATCACCATCTTTATCTCCAAGTTACAGATATATAAACCAAGTGGTCTGCAGCCTGATATGACAGGCACCGTGAATTCAACATACCCAAGGAACTCAAATTACTCCTTAAATCAGATTGTACTCATGGGTTTCCAGTTTCACTTGGTGGCACGACTATCTACTCAGTCATTCAACACAGAAAATAGAGAGTCATTCTTGGCTTGTCTCGTTCTTTAACCAACCAGACCTAAGGTCACCAGCAAGTCCTACTGGTTTTTGTCTCTTGATTATATTTCAAATCTATCTAGTTATATTTTCATTGCCTTAATTCAAACCCTCTTCACTCAATTCCTGATACTATTCCTCACCATTGTGATAATATTCTAACTAACGTCCCTGCCACAAATCTATGCCCTCTGGTTGATGTCTTTTTTTTTTTTAATAATATAATAATTTTTACATCATTTTGTGCCTTTTTCTATCTCAGTTGTAATCCCTGGTACTTCTACATTTATATTTTGAGGTAGCACCAAATTGTTTTCTATAGGGGCCATACCACTTTAGATTCCCACCAGCAGAGTTTGAGGTTTTACTTAATCTACATCCTTGATGACACATCTCATTGTTTTGATTTGCATGTCCTTATGGTTAATGCTTCTTTCAAATCATAACCATATCTTTTTATTTCTTTGTGACTTATTTCCTATGAGTCTGATAGCTTTCAATATATCACCTCCTTTGCTAAGTTTACTCCCAGTTATTTCATTCCTTTCAGTATGATTTCGAGTGAGATTGTTTTTAATTTTTCCTTTCTTCTGATACATTGTTTGCATATAGAAATGCAAGCGATTTTTGTGTGTTAATTTTGTATCTTTGCATTTTTACTGTATTTGTTTATTATTTCTAGTCACTTTTTGTGAAGAATCTTTTGTGTTTGTTATGTCATCTCAAACATTGGTTGTTTCACTTCTTTTCCAATTTGGATGCCTTTTATGTCTTTTTCTTACCTAGTTTCTCTTGTTAGGACTTGCAAGACTTTGTTGATGAATAGTGGTAACAGAGGAGATCCTGCTCTTGTTCCAAATATTAGCAGAAATGCTTTCATTTTTTGACCATGGAGTATGATCCTGGCTGAGGTTTGTCATATATGGCTGTATTATGTTTGGGTAAATTCCATTTATTCCCCTTTTATTGAGATTTTTTTTTTTATATAATGAACGTATGTTGAATCTTGGGATATGTTTTGTTGGTGTCTATTGGAATGTGATTTTCATCTTTGTTTTAGTTGATCTGGTGAATGGCTCTGATTGTTTTGTGTGTGTTAAACCAGCTTTGCATCCCAAGGGTGAAAATTATTTGATCATAGTGGTTGATAATTTTGACATGTAGCTGCATTCAATTTGCCAGGCGTTGAGGATTTTTGCATCTACATTTGTTAGGGTTATAAATTTCTATTTTTTGTACTGTCATTGTTTGGGTTTGAAATCAGGCTATTCTTGGCCTTATGGAATGTGTTGGAATATGTTTCCACCCTCTTGAATTTTTTTTGAAAAGTAGGCTAGGTATAATTTCCCTTATGAAGGATTGGTTGAATTTGCTAGAAATGTCCTTTGCTCCTGGGCTTTTGTTCTTAGGCAGACTTTTAATTTCTGCATATATGATTGGGTTGTTTAAGCTGTCTATTTCATCTTGTTTCAGTCTTGGAAAGTTGTATGAATCTAAAAATATTTCTGCTACTTCTGTGTTGCCCAGTTTGTATGCATAGATCTTATGATCCTTTATATTTCTGTGGTATCTGTTATGATTTGCCTCATTCATTTCTGATTCTATTTGGATTTTCTCTCTTTTTATTAAACCTGTTAAGGGCGTGCCAATTTATTTATTATTTTTTTTAAAGAAACAGCTCTTGTTTCACTGATTTTTGACTCTCTTTTTTCTTTCCTGTTTTATTTATTTCTGTTCTAATTTTTATTATTTCCTTCCTTCTGCTGACTTTCAGATGACTTTGTTCTTTTAGTTTCTTCAGTTGTAAGTTTAGTTTGCTTATCTGAGATTTCTTTTTTTTGGTATGGGCCTATATTTCTGTGAGGTTCCTTTTTATTGCTGTTTTTCACCATATCACCCTGAATGTATGAGATCTCATCTGAACTCTGAAAGTAAGCAGGGTTGGTTTTGGTTAGTATTTGGATGGAAGGTTATTTGCATATTTTTATATTTGTTTCTCCTTGCATTGGAGTTGATTCTTCAAATATATCCCTGAAGTCAGTGTCAAGGAATGTTTTCCATAGGTCTCCTTCTAATGCTTTACATTTTCAGGTCTTACATCCCAATATTTAATTCATTTGGAGTTAATTTTTGTGTGTGGTGTGAGATGATGGGGTGGTTTCATTCTGTTGCATATAGCTGTCCAGCTTTACTATCGCCATTTGTTGAAGAGACAATCCTTATTTCATTTTATAATGAGATTTGTCTTTGTTGTAGTCTAATTGCGCACATAGTTGTGGCTTTGTTGCTGGGCTTTCAGTTCTATTCCATTGGTCTATATATTTAGTTTTATTATAATAATTTACTGTTTTAGTATCTATAACTTTGTAGTGTAACTTGTAGTTTGGGAATGTGTACCACCACTGTTCTCTTTTGTCAGAATTGTTTTGGCTGTTGGGGGTTATTTTATGTTTCCATATAGATTTCAGTAATGTTTGTTCTATTTATTTGAAAGCTGTCATTGAATCCTTATAAGGTTTCAATTGTTCCTTTGGTGTGAAGTCTATATTAACAGGATTAAATCTTGCTGTCCATGAACAGGGAATATCTTTCCATTGCTCTGTGTATTCTATTTCTTTTAGCAATATCTTGTAATTCTCATTATACAGGTCTTTCAATTCCTTTCTTAAGTTTGTTGCTAGGTGTTTTATTCTTTTTAATATGAATGTAAATGGAGTTGTTTCTTAATATCCTTATCTAATTTGTGTATAGAATGCAACTGCTGTTTGTTTACTGATCTTGTAGCCTGCCATGTTACTGCAATGATGGAATGTTTCTGATATTTTTTTAATAGAGTCTTTAGGGATACACAGACATCCTATATAATATCATGTCTTATGCACATAGTAATGATTTTCCTTCTTCTTTTGATTCCTGTTTCAATTTCCTTGCTTGTAATTAGTCTGTTCAGGTTTTATTTTTCTTCCTTATTTAATCTTCAACTATTACATGGTTCTAAGAATTTTTCCATTTCTTCTGTTATTCACTAACGTATGTATGTATATGTATATATGCTATAGTAGTCTCTTATGATCCTCTGTTTTTATGAGATGCCTGTTGTAACTTCTTTTGTTTCCTGTACCATTTATTAAAGTTTTCTCCCTTTTTTGTGAGTCTAGCTAAAAGTTTGTCTATTTTTTCCCAAAGAACCAGCTTCTGGTTTCACTGATTTATTGTACTGTCTTTTGTATTATGATTCTTTTATTTCTGCTCTAAACCTCCTCCTAGTGGTGTTATGTTTTATTCTTCTTTTTATAGTTCCCTAAGTGTAAGGTTACATTCATTTGAGAGCTTATTTCTTGATATAGACCTATATTACTATATACTTTGCTCTTACTCTATTTTTTTTAAGATTTATTTATTTATGCATACAAAACTGGGGTACAGGCCAGAGGTGCAGGGGCAGCGAGAGGATTCCGCAGAGACAGTGGGGAGCAGAATAGGCAGATTGAGAGGAACAGTGGGTGAGACTGGAGAGGTCTGCTGCACCATGTGGGTCACATCTGAGTGGGGGATTGAACTAGCACTGAAGCGGCTGCAGCCAGCTTGCAGTGCTGCCTCCTAACCCGTTGAGCCACCAGGGAGGGCCATACTCTATCTTTTCTCTATATATTCTATCCATTATGGAAAGTGATGTGTTGAGGTCCCCTGCTACTATTATATTGCTGCCTACTTTCATAATATTGTTTGTGTTTTTTTATATAAGTGATTTGATTTAGAGTACATGCATATATATTTATAATTGCTAAACATTTCTGATGAATTAGTATTTTATCGAAATATAATGTTCTGTGTCTCTTGTGAAAGCTCTGGACTTTGTATGTTTTTTCTGATATTATTGTAGCCATTACTACTTTTTGTCCATTACTATTTGCATGGAATATATTTTCCTATCCTTTTATTTTTATTCTGTTTTTTAAATCTAATGTGAGTTTCTTGTAGCCAGCAATACTGAGTTTTTTTTGTTGTCCTTTTTTACTTATATATATATATTACATCATTGTTCTTGTCTCAGGTGTAGTCCCCATAGAATTTCCCCCACCAATTCGCCTGTGCACAATCACTATAGTCCCTTGAGCTCTTCCCTCCCCCGTTTTGATCTTTCTCCTCCTCCTCCATGCAGAGCATCTCTGATTTATAGTTGTCTGTATTTAAGTTGTAGTTTTTTAATTGTTATTACTTTCCCCCTACCCCGTTGTTTCCCCTGTATTCTTCTTATAGGTTAAACCTGAAATCTGATATTTTTCTTTTTCCTTCTGACTTATTTCACTGAGCATAATCCCTTCCAGCTCCATCCATGTTGCTGTGAATGGCATTAGCTTATCATTTTTGAATGTTGAATAATATTCCATTGTATATATGTACCAATGGTCTCGATCCATTCATCTATTGTTTTTGCATTTGAGTTGTTTCCAAGTCTTACCTATTATAACTAGTGCTTCAAAAAATATAGGGGTGTAGGTATCCTTCTGAATTAATGTTTTTTTGTCCTTTAGATAGATTCCTAGGAGTGGAATTGCAGGGTTATATGGTAGTTCCATTTTTAGAAGTCTAAAGAGTCTCCACACAGCTTTCCACAGTGTTAGGACTAGTTTGCATTCCTATCAGCAGTGTAGGAGAGTTCCTTTTGGCCACATTCTTGCCAACATATCTTATTGCTAGTTTTTTAAATATGTGCCATTCTTATTGCTGTAAGGTGGTATCTAATTTTAGTTTTGATTTTTATTTCCCTGATTATGAAGGATATTGAACATTTTTTCATATGTCTGTTGACCAGCTACATTTCCTCTTTGGAGAAGTGTCTTTTAAGTTCTTCTGCCCATTTTTTGAGACCAGATTCTTTATTTTGTTTCTGCATTCTTTGGATATCTTTGTGATTAATCCCTTATTAGTTGTGTGGAATGCAAATATTTTCTCCCAGTCAGTAGGGTGTCTCTTGTTTTGGCTAATGCTTTTGTTTGTTTGTTTTACAGAAGCTTTTTAGTTTTATGTAGTACCAGCTTCCCAGATGTTTATCTTTTCCTTTACATAGTCTTTGCTTTGGGGTATGAGTCTTTAAAGATATTAGTGAGGTATATGTCTTGTAGTGTTTTACCTATATTTTCTCCCATTTATTTTATGGGTTAAGTTCTTATGTTCAGTTCTTTGATCCACTTTAAGTTGATTTTTGTGCATGTTGTGAGGTAGTGGTCCAGTTTCATTCTTTTGCATATAGTGGTCCATCTTCCCCAGCACTAGTTATTGAACAAACTGTCCTTGTTTCATTGCATATTCTTTGCTTTGTCAAAGATTAGTTGTCTGTATATGTGTGGCTTTATTTCTGGGCTTTATATTAGTTTCATTAGTATGTGTGTCCATTTTTGTTCCAGTACCATACTGTTTTAATTACTATTGCTTTGTAGTATAGTTAGAAGACTGTGCCTGTAGTACTTCAATTCTCCTTCATTTTAGTTAGGAGAGCTTTGGCTATTCAAGGATTTTTGTGGCTACATATGAATTTCATCAATAGTTGTTCTATTTCTTTGATGAATGTCATTGAGATTTTTAATGGAATAGTGTTGAACCTGTAAATTGCTTTTGTTAGGATGGCCATTTTGATAATGTCACTCTTCTAATCCATGAATGGGGAGGTCTTTCCATTTCTTTGTATCTTCTATTCCTTTTAACAATGTTTTATTCTTTGTATAGATTCAGAGTCTTGTTTTTCAATCCATTGATTCACTGTATATCTTTTTACAAAGGAGTTTAATTAAATTACTATAATCTAAGGGCGTTGTTGATATAATTGTTTAGGAATTTTATGAACAGATCCCCTGATACTCTTCTTATTATTAAATGATCATCTTAAATTTGGAAATAAAACAAAGTAATTGTTGATTGGAAATGATTTGCCATTTTGTCAGCCTTGTTTCTTTTTTATCTGTTTTCCTCAAGTACTATCTATGTTTTGTTGATTTTTTATTGATATGTTTTGAGTATATTTTTGTATGTTTTATAGGTACCTCTTGCATGGACAACATAGGACTTTCGTAAGTAATTTATAAGTTTAACAGTCTTTTTTAATAAACAAGATTTATTTTATTTATTTATGCATACAAGATCTGGGGTTTAGGCTAATGGTATGGGGCTGGGTTAGGGGATTCACCAGAGACAGAGGAGTGGGAGCAGCACAGGTGGATCTACTGTAATAGGAGCAGCAGGTGCAACAGGAGAGGTTTGCTGTGCCACGTGGGTCATCTCCCTGTCCAGGAATCAAACTCATGCTTAAGTGGCTGGTGATAACTTCATAGTGCTGATAGTTAACCCCTTGTGCCACCAGGGAGGCCCCTTAACAGCCTGTTTTAAGCTGAGAGCAAAATTACTTCAACCACATACAAAACTCTTCACTTAAACTATCCCTGGCCATTTCTATTTTTTTGATGTCACCATTTATATATTTTTGAACTGTGTATCCATTATTAAATTATTTAGAGCTATTTTTGATACTATTGTTTGTTAATTTTTTATAATTTATTTATTGATATATATTTTACATCAATGCTCACTTGGTACACGTGTTTGCTTTCTCCTGTCAGGTGTAATTCCCATAAAATCCCCATCACCTACTGTAAATAGTGATGCAATAAACAGGGATGCACGTGTCCTTTTGAATTTGTTTTTGTGTCTTTTGGTAAGTACCTAGGAGTGAAATTACTGGATCATATGGGAGCTCCATTTTTAGCAGTTTGAGGAACCTCCAAACAGCTTTCCATAGCTAAGCCAATTTGTATTCCCACCAGTGGTGTAGGAGAGTTCCTTTTTTTCTTCCCCCACATCTTTGCCAATATTTTTGTTTCTAGGCTCTTTGATGTGTGCCATTTTTACTGGTGTGAGATGATATCTCATGGTCGTTTTGATTTGCAGCTCCCTGATTACCAGTGATGTTGAACATTTTTTTTCATATGCCTGTAGGCCATTTGTATTTCCTCTTTGGAGAAGTTTCTTTTTTGCTCTTCTGCCCATTTTTTGAGTGGGTTGTTTACTTTGTTTTTGTTGTTTCATCAGCTGTTTGTGGATCTTTGTGACTAGTCTCTTATCATTAGTGTTGTGTGAAAAAAAAATTCTCCCAATCAGTGGGCTGTCTGTTTGGTTAAAGTCTCTTTTGCTTTACAGAAACTGTTTAATTTGATGTAGTCCCACCTGTTAATCCTTTTCTTCACTATCTTTGCTTTGAGTGATATTTTGTTAAAGACGTTACTGAAGTGTATGTCATATAGTGTTTTGCCTATATTTTCTTCTACATATTTAATGGTTTCAGGTCTTGTGTCTAGTTCTTTAGTATATTTTGAGTTTGTTTTTGTGCATGGTGTGAGGTACTGGTCTAGCTTCATTTTTTTTTTTTTTTTGCATGTAGCAGTCCAGTTTCCCAATACCATTTATTAAACAGACTTTCTTTGTTCCATTGCATATTCTTTGCTGCTTTGTCAAACAATAGCTGCCTGTATATAATAGGTAAGCTATGGATACAACCCAGATGCCAAAAATTAGATGACTGGATCAAGAAGATGTGGTGCATATACACAATGGAATATTACTCAGCTTCAAAAAAGATAAACTCCATTTGCAGCAACATTGACAGCACTGAAAGGGATCATGCTCAGTGATACAAGCCAGAAAGAAAAAGAAAAATACCAGATGCTTTCACTCTTAAGAGGAGAGTGGAGGGTCCAAATAAGAGATCAAGGAAAAAATAAAAGAAATTATAATATAGTAAATATAAAAATTAACAGACTATAAACCAGAGATATTTTGTAGGAGGAAGAGGGGTGTAGGATTAAAAAAGGGACAGGAAAAGCATAAGAACTATGGTTATGGTATATGGGTGAACTTGTGGTGGGAACTTCATGGGGACTACACCCAAGATGTAAAAGCACACATTATACAAAAATGAAAACTAATGTTAAATATATATATATAAAATAAAAATAAAAAAACAAAATAAAGTAAAACCTAAAAAAAAATATTCACAATACCTATTCCCCAATACACCACCACTATAGTTCCTTGTGTTCTTACCTCCCATGTGTGTTGACCCCTCTCCCTCCTTCTCCTCTGAAGAATATCTCTGATTCATAGTTGCCTTTTAATTTTGTGTTTTATTTATTGTTATTTTTATCCTGCCCTTCATTTGGCACCTCTATATTCCTCATATAAGTGAAAGTATCTGATTTTTTTTCATTTTCCTTCTGACTTATTTCATTGAGCATAATCTCTTCTAATCTCTTCTAGCTCCTGTCTTTAACTTTTTTTTTTAAAGATTTATTTATTTATTTGTACAGAACTGGGGTACAGCCCAGAGATGTGGACAGTGAGAGGATTCACCAGAGACAGAGCAGGGAGCAAAACAGGCAAATCGACAAAGTACACTGCTGAGGGGAGCAACGGGCCGGTCAGGAGAGATCTGCCTTGCCATGTGGTCACCTCAGGGCAGGTGGGGATCGAACTCATGCAGAAGTGGCTTAAGCTTCTTTGTGCTGTGCTTTAACCCGCTGCGCCACCAAGGATGGCCCTCCTGTCTTTAACTTTTGCAATCTAGTTGAAATTCATCAAAGTACCATCATTACAGTAGTTGAGCAATTTGTATTTTGCTATGTACTGTCTTTACTGGTGACATTTTTACTTTTATATGTTTTCATACTACTAATTTTCACCCTGTCATTTAAGTTCAAAATACTAACATTTTTCATGGAAGGCATGACTTGTGTTGATGAGCTATTCGGCTTCTGCTTCTTTGGGAAAGAATCTACCTTTTCATTTCTGAAGTATGGCTTTGCTAGATATAGTACTTTTGGTTGGCAATTTATTTATTCAGCACTTTTAGTATATTATATCTCTTCCTTAGCTGGAAGAGTTCTATTGAGAAATTCACTGTAAGTATTTTGAAGTCTCCTTTGCACATTATGAGTCACTTTTCTTGTATCTTTTTCATAATTCAGTATTCACTTGTTGGCTGTAAAGTGTTGAATATTTTCTAGAATTCTAATAAAGGTGCTATTAATGCTTGTTGTTCATTTTTGTTTCTGTAGAGGAATAGGATGCTGGAACTCCCCTACTCTATTGTATCCATGAATATCACCACTTCTGGTGCATTTTAGCCAGTTGGACATCAAAGATAATCATGTACTATCACATACCTTTGTAAACTTATTCCTACCACTTCTATTTGAGTAGCCTGTACTTCAGCTGCTCTTTATGTACTATTTCAGTTATATTTCCTATGCTTCCCAAACTTAGTGATTTGCATTATGTTGTTTATTTAGAAACTTTCTGTCAATGGAATCTGTGGATCAATGGATGAAATTCAAGATGCCCAAGAATATATAAAAATACTATGCAAAATTTTGTGAGTCTGGGAGTATTTTTTTTCTCGATGAGAGGGTAGAGCTTTCCTTAGTGTCTCAAGAGAGTCTGTCGCTAAAATACAGCAAAAGATCACAGTTGTGACTGAGTGACATTCTGCACGTGATCTCCTTTTAAATAAACCCTACCAGCTCTTCATGACCCAGCTTTAATGTTATCTCCTTCATGATACTTCTGCTTCTTTCTGTAAATAATACATTCTTTTACTTAATTCTCACAACCTTAAGTTTTTCACTTTCTATTATGTATTAAAGTTATGAATAGATTTTTAGGGGGAAATTTTTTGGAGTTAGAAATATGGATTTTAATCCTGCTTCTATTAACCACTAGTTTGTGATCTTGGGCAAGACAATTGCACCTCATTTAAGTTCTACTGCTAAAAGTGATGATAATATTATTGTAAAGGTGAAACAAATTATGATAAAATACCTTAACACATGTTCTTCCTGACAGGTAGTAGATGACAAATAAATTTGAAATTCTATCAGTTAACTATGCTTTCATCTGCAAGTAACAGAAAACTAAACTAAATAGTTTAAATGATAAATGACATTTTTATTTACTTATTAAGAAGTCTGGGGTTGATGGTTCTAGAGTTCATTATGTGATTCAATGTTGTCATCAAAGACTTCAACTATTTTTTTTCATGTTCCCTTATTTTCAGTATATTGCTTTCTGTTTTCATTCATATTGTCTCAAAGTTCCTTGATGTCTCTGTAACTGTAAGCATGCCATCCTCTTATGTATGTGGGAAAGAATTAAGTTTATAAAGTTTTCTTCTTATTAGAATAATGCAACCTTAGCAAAATCTTCCACAGAACCTCCCAAAAGACTTCCCCTTACATTTACTTGCACAAAAGTTTTTCATATGACCACTCTCAGTTACAAATGAGTCTTGGAAAGTAGAGATTTGGCAAAAGGAAATGGGAGTATTTTGAAAGGATTAAACTAATCATGGTTCATCTCCTGAGACTGGTTTTCATTTCAATTTCAATTGAAAGTGAAGTAGTGTTAGTAAAGAAGAAAAAGACAGTGACTTTTGAGTCAGTAATGAAGTTTCTGTTGCCCTTTACCTCTTATTTTTTGTAATATGAGCTTTTGAATGACAGGTCCACATCCCTTTTCTTTCCATAAACACAGCATATAAATATAATAGGTGCATCTTGACTGCGTACTCAGTATAATCCAGTCTGGCTATGGTGTGTGAATTCCCTACAACTGGACTAAGTACCATTCCAGGGAAACAAATTCTAAACATAAGAATTATATAAAGGTTTTCAGTTCTTGGTTCCTGAAAAACAATATTTCAGAACATTGATTCCTTTGCAAGCAACTGTTTTGCTATGCTAGACTGTTGGTCTTGTGTGTGGTTTTAAAACTTCGGTTGGATTTAGTAAAAAGTCTTTGTTTTGGTTTTGATGAATGAAATTTACATAAACTTGGTACTGATTGAGGTCTTATGTATCTTGATGTTGTAATGAACCTGAATGAAGAAAGATGGGGCAACTGAGATGGAAAATTTTAAGGTACCAACTACTTGCTTATAAAGACACTGATAAACAGATATGCAAAAGGCAAGGACAGATAAAACCTGGTTGGGTGGAGAGGCCCCATCTAAATAAAAGTTAATGATTTGGTACTACTACTGATGGAGGAAGGAATACAGGGGAGGCACCACAAGATTGAGTCCGACAAAGGGGACAGATAGAAGGGGCTAGTGCAGCAACTGACACAGCCATAACATCAAGGTCCTCAGGCACCAAAGCCCGATGTCCAGGATGCCCGGATGCCTGGATGTCTCCAAGAGGTCCCAGCAGATAACAGACGGTTGAGGGCTGTGCCTGAAGTGCAGAGCCAAAAGGTAAAAGATAAGGACACGGAGACGAAGCTCATCAGGAAATCTCTGGTCCTCTCAAGTTCTACCTAGGCTCACAGGGAGTAAGCCCCTCCCAGGGAGAAGCTGCTTATATCAGGGCAGTGTCTGCACCAGCATGGGGCAGCCTCTCTTCTGCCCACCTGTGACTTCTTTCCACCCACTCTCTCCTTCTGCAGGGCAGCAGCCTCCTGCCTGCCCATGACCTGTACCATGCCTCCCCCAGTGGAGGCCGCTCACCTAAGGCTGCCTTCCTGCAACTATGCAGACCTCTCTCCCTGCAAACCTGTCCCTTTCTTGGCAGCTCTTTCTGCCTGCTTGTGCCTATGCAAGTGTCTTTTCCTCTTCTGTCTCTTCCTAATAAACTTACTCTTCAAATATAACTGAATCTCTGCCTCATGGAGAATCTCACCGTGTGCTGCTGAAAGGGAAGCTCTGGAGAAAACTTTCCAGAGCAAACCCAAGGACCCCAAACTCAAAAAAACGACATCTTATGATAAGATGTCTCCAAGAAGTAGCATAAATATAGACACTGAAGTTGAGGTAATTTGAGAAGCTCTGGGCTCTACACTCATAATCCTGAAGCTTCCTCCAAAGTGTGCAGTAAGAACCATTGGGGACTCTCATGCTGCGAAATGACATCTTCTTGTCCTTGCAGATGGACTGATTCCTGAGCTCTCCAGACTGGTTCTCAGCTGCTCTGCATCACCCGACTTCTGAACTTTGCCAAGAGGTTCATTACCTTTCCCCCTTTATAATGCCAATGTAATTATATAATTGTATCATTGTAATATAGATTTCGACAGTAAATTAATATTGCAGTTATCTGTATATGACTTGAGTCCTTAGTGAAACCTTCAGGCTTTTTGAAAATTGGTACTCTAGAAATCTTGAACTTGATAAAACAAATGAATGACTCTAAATGTTGGTTATATAGCTCATTTGAACACGAGACATAGGAGATGCAAGGACACAGGACTTGTTTACCCATTGAAAAGGGGAACTCATGTCTATTACACATGCAATAAAAAAAATAGTATTTTTGAGACACACAGGTAGGTAGAAGGTCAGGGAGAATAGCATTTTTGTTGTTCAAAGATTAAAAATAAAATTTCATCACTTGAAAATAAGTTTAATGAAAAATATCTCCATCTAGTTTACAATTGGATTACAACAGACTTCTTACCTGGTCTCCCTACTGCCATTCATATGCCCTTTAAACTATCTTAAACATGTTGCAGGATGCAATTTACTAAAAATATCTCTCATTGTGTCACTTGCTCTACATAAACAACGCATATCTGCTCAGGACTTATAGATTAAACCCAAGAATTAAGTGTGAATTGCATTACGTAAAAAAAAGTACATAACAATTAAAAATTCTTTGTTCTTAAAAAAATACTATCGGCCCTCCCTGGTGGCGCAGCGAGTTAAAGCACAGCACTGAGAATCTAAAGCCATCTCCGCATGAGTTCGATTCCCGCCTGCCCCGGAGGTGACCACATGGCGTGGCAGACCTCTCCTGACCCGCCCGCTGCTCCCCTCAGCAGTGTACTTCGTCAATCTGCCTGTTCTGCTCCCCCTTCTGTCTCTGGTGAAGCCTCTCACCGCCCCTGAGCCTCTGGCCTGTACCCCAGTTCTGTATGCACAAATCTAAAATAAAAAAATAAAAAAAAAATACTATCATCTGAACCTTCATCACATTGTAATATTTTTCCTGGTAGAAAGTCTAACCTTTATGTTGATGACTGCTACTAGATCAGGGTGGTGGTTGCTGAGGATTGGGAAATGACTGTGGCAATTTTTAAAAATAAAACTACAATGAAATTTGCCTATGTTGATTGACATTTCCTTTCACAAAATACTTCTCTCCCCAGAATGCAATGCTGATTCATGGCATTTAACCTCATTTTCAATCTAATTTTAAACTTCTTTCAAAATTAGAGGTGATAGCCCTCCCTGGTGGTGCAGCAGGTTAAGTCACAGCACTAAGAAGCTAAAGCCACTTCAGCCTCAATTCCCGCCCCAGAGGTGATCTCACATGGCGTGGCAGATCTCTCCTGACCCACCCGCTGCTCCCCTCACCAGTGTACTTCATCAATCTGCCTGTTCTGCTCCCCACTCTGTCTCTGGTGAATCCTTTCACTGCCCCTGCACTTCTGGCCTGTACCCCAGTTCTGTATGCATAAATAAATAAATCTTTAGAAAAAAATAAGAGGTGATGAATTCCTTTAGCTTTTGTTTGTCTGGAAAGCTCTTGATGTCTCCTTTACATCTGAATGGCAACTTTGAAGGGTATAGAATTCTTGGTTGAATGCTTTTTTCCTTTTAGCCTTTTGAGTAATGTCATGCCACAATCTTCTGGCCTACAAAGTTTCTTTTGAAAATCTACTGATAGCCTTATGGGTTATCTCTTACTAGTGACAATGCTGCTTTTCTCTCACTGATTTTAAGATTTTCAATACATCTGTCATTTTTGTCATGTCATTTTTTTTTTCAGATTACTTCTATTTGGAACTTTTTGAATCTTTTGTTTCTAGGTATCTGCTTCCTTCCCTAGATTAAGTAAGTTTTTGGTGATTATTTCTTCAGATATTTTTCTGGCCCTCCCCTCTCTCATCTTCTGGGACCCCTAATGCAAATATTAGTCCTATTCATTCTTTAATTTTTTTTTCATTTTTTTTCCTGCTCTGACTGGATGAGTTGTATTGCTTTGTCCTTCAACTTTTTAATTTCCCTGAATTATTTAGTTGTGCCCCTCTAATATATGTTGTAGATACATTGTATTTCTCTGCTCTATGATTTCTCTTTGAAAGTTACTTAAGTTTTCTAATGCATCTATTCTCCTGAGATCAGTGAGCATCTTTTAAAACCATTCTATCTTTAAGATCATTACTTGAATTCTTTCTTAGATAGTTTGCCTATATCCATTTCTGTAGGGTCTTTTCCTAGAGTTTTCTTTTGCTCTTTCCTTGGGGCAAATGTCCTTCCATTTATTTTGCATGGTTACCTGTATTTTACTATATGCTTTAAGCAACAGTTCTACTTTAGTGCTGAGGGTTTGATAGTATGCAGGCGATGTAGCTTGGATTCAGGAATACTGCTCCCACCACCTCAGTTTCTGAGTTAGTCCCTCAGTACCCTCTTCCCTGCTGCACCAGATCAGATCTATGTGTAGGACTGTCAACCCTGCCCCTGCAAAGCAAAGACATGTTGATTGGGTTTAGACTAGGTCCTGGATTAAGGTATGGTCAGTAGGTGGTGCTGTGGGCACAGCCTTGGTGTATAACTTCCCGAAGTTGCTTCAGGGTGTGTCAATCCATCTAGGCTACCTGTAGCTTTGGTTATCTCTGGGTCCCGAAGAGTGCACAGCCTAGGTTGTCATGAAGATGGCTAGCTGTTGGCAACATGGCCCTTAGGTATCTAGCTTGCAGGAGGTTTGCTAAGGCAGTTGTGTTGCCAACAATAGTCACAAAAGCACACACTCTTGGAGGCCAGAGTCTGGGACTGCTCAGTGGCAGCTGCGGTTGTTTGTGGGCCCTACAGGAATAGATCCAACACTTAAGGCCAAGCAGGATGCAGGGTCTGGTGGGGTTTGGACCATTGGGGGACTTCGGCAGTGGTAGGCCAAACCAGATAACGGCTTATATTTTGGAAGATCCACAGGGTGCTTGTGGACTGTAGGAACACAGTTTAGTTACTATCTGTCAGGTCATGGCTAACAAGGGCCTGGCCTGTTTTTCTGCCAGAAGTTCACCCTTTTGATTATTGTATATATGTCCTCAGATAGCTCAACTACTTCCAGGGATGGGTGGAACTCTCATCAGGAATTCACACTCAGAGTCTAGTAGTATTGGGGGAACACAACATGGCACCAATCTGAAAGATTATCATCAAGGTAGAGAGATTGCCAAGGTGGTACATGTGAACAACTATGACCTTGGCTTATTAAAGTTTTGCTCAGGCCAATGACATCTGCCATACCTTTACCTATGAGTTGGACATTGTTCAGACTGGTATGAATGCTTTGGGCCCCAGGGAATGTGAGTCTATTCATAGGTCCATTAAGGACTTGTTTTAGCCTCTCCTTTTTCCTTGTCTTTCCTGTGGACAATACATTTTGGCTCTCAGTGCATGGATTACAGGGAGTGATATTTGTTATGCTGGGTCATAGGATTGGAGTGCTGGATGTTAGGCACAACCATAGCAAAAAGATATGCTACTTAAGATCTTAAAAGATCTGCAAAACCTCACACTGATTATGCTTCATTGCTTTCACAGTGGGGTTTCTCCCTTGATGAGTGTGTCTCTCCCCTATCCATCTGGGTGCTGAGTTTTATTCTTTATTGTGGAAGTTCTGTTCATCCAGGTTTCTGATCTATTTTTGGGAAACTAACCCATATTTAGATGTAGACGAACTTGTGATCATGGTAGGATGTAAGCACAATTAGGCATCTTGAAACACCAGGACTTGGAGTAGTGCAGTGTTGCTTTTAATTTCCTTCAAGAGTTTTCCACATGCATTCACATCTTGGTTGACTGTTTAGCACAAGAGACCTAACTTTAGGTCTATATAAACTTTCAACTTGCTTTCCTCACTTAACTTAGTTTTTTCTAGCTTTCACTTCAAAGTAAGAGATGTACAAATTTCCTTTCACTTGAACACTCAGGTGTTATTGTAGGGTAATTAATTGGCCTAATATTAATATTGTTGGGTTTTAGGTATTAGGGAGATCCAAGGAAAGGATGAGAGATGGGGGAATGACTGATAAGTAGAGCAGTCAGAACAAAGTTTATTAATTTTGTTTGCTCTATTAGGTATGGTTTGTGACATCCAAAATCAATTACAACAGTTACATCAAGGAACAGTGATCACAGATCACTGCGATAGATATAATAGTAAGGGAAAATTTGAAATATTGTAATAATTATCCAAATGACACAGAGACATTAAATTAGCACAAGTTGTTGGGAAACAGGCAGCTATAGACTTGTTTGATGCACTTTTGATTTATAAAAATACTCAATATCTGTGAAGTTCAACAAAATAAAGTGCAATTAAGTAATTGATATCTGTGATATTTAATTGGTAGCAGCACACACTGTCCTCTGTATTTGTCTTAGACACTCTAACTATAAACTCCTCAAAGGAAATGGCTATATTCCTCCTTTTTCATGTTCCCCTTAGCACTTTGGACTGTTCACAAACTTTTCTGTAACCTACTATATGTATGTTGTTTCCTCCTATTCTGTCCACATCTTGATTGATAGGTGGAAGAGGCAGCCTAGAATTCTAAAATATGCTATGTGTGTTAAAACTCACTAGTGAAACTATCTAGTCCTGGGCTTTTGGTTTTTTAGGAGACTTTTGGATACTGTTTCAATTTCTTTGCTTGTAACTTTTCTATTTCTTCTTGGTACTTTCTTGCAGGATTGTAAATTTCTATGAACTTCTCCATTTCTTCTAGGTTATTGAACTTGCTGGCATATAGATATTCATATTATCTTCTGTATTTTCGAAAATTCTGTAGTAATTTATGCCCTCTAATTTTTGACTATTTATTAGATTCATTTACTGTTTTCCTTAGTAAGTTTAGCTAGAAGTTTGTTTATTTTGTTGATATCTTTCAAAGAACCAGCTTTTGCTTTCATTAGTCTTTGGAATATTTAAAAAAGATTTATTTGTTTATGCATGCAAGAACTGGGGTACAGGTCAGACATGTTGGGGAGTGAGAGAATTCACCAGAGACAGAATGGGGAGCAGAACAGGCAGATCTACAGAAATACACTGCTGAGAGGAACAGTAGGTGGGACAGGAGAGGTCTGCCATGCCATTTCTGTCACTTCCTTGGCCAGAGATGGAGCTTGGTGCTGCAGTGGCTAAGGATAGCTTCATAGTGCTGTACTTTGACCATTACCAGGGAGGGCCCTCTTTCGGACTTTTTGATTTCTATTTCCTTTATTTATGCTCTAATGTTTGCTATTCCTTTCCTTCTATTGGCTTCTGTTTTTGTTTGCTCACTTATTCTAGCTCATTAAGGTGATATATAAAATTATTTAAACTCCTGTTTCATGATATGGGCCTGTATTGCTACGTACTTCCCTCTTAGTATTGCTTTTGCTGTGTCCCATAGGTTCTTATAGGTTGTATCGTCATTTACATTTGCTTTGAGATGTTGTGTAATATGTTTGATTTCCTCATTTACCCAGTTGCCATTCAGTAGTGTATTGTTTAGTCTCCACATATTGGATGCTTTCCTGCTTTCTTTTTATGTTTGATATCTCATTTGATACCATTCTGATCAGCAAAGATTTTTGACATGGTTTCAATCTGTGAATTTATTGATACTTGATCTGTGACCTGATATGTGTTTAATCTTGGAGAATATCCCATGTATACTTGAGAAGAATGTGTGCTCAGTTTTTTTTGGGGGGGGGTGCAGTGTCCTATAAATGTCTACTAAGCCCATGTGAGGCTATTGTTTACTTGCTTGTTTTCTGTCTGAATAACCTGTGCATTGGTAAAGGTGGAGTTTATGTGTCCCCAGCCACTAATGTCTTTTTCCTAATGTCTCTTTTCAATTTTATAGGAATTGCCTTATTTATTTTGATGTTCCTTCATTTGGCAAGTATATATTAGTAAATGTTATATCTTCCTCATGTTTTGTTTTTTAAACATTATATAGTATTCATTGTTATCTTGTTACTTTTTTTAACTGGAAATTATTTTATTTTATATAAGTATGGCTCTACATGCCTTATTTTGTGTCCTATTTACTTGTAGGATTATTTTCAAATGCTTTACCCTGCAGCTATGTTTATCTTTGGAGTTCAGGTTTATTTCTTAGAGACAGCAGAATGTTTTGGATTTGTCTTCTGACCCAACCCTCTTCCCATTCTGTGTCTTTTGATTGGTAAGTTCATTATATTTACATTTAGGATGATTACATTTAGGATGATTGAATGCCTGATATTTGAGTGCCTGTTGCTGCCATTTTGTCCTTATTTTTTTGTTTTTATATACTTTCTCAGTTCTTTGTGGATGTTCTTTTCTTTGATTTGTATATAAGAGCTCCTTTTATCTACTCTTAAAGGTCTATTGTTTGCACAATTCTTCAGCTTCTGTTTGTTCTGAGAATACATTTATTTCTTTCTCATATCTGAAGGAAGGCCTTGCAGACAGAATATCTTTGGCTTGCAGTATTTCAATTTAAGTATTTTGATCACATCATTCCATTCTCTCCTTCCCCACAGTGTTTGTTCTGAGAAGTCTGATATTAGCTTGATCTGTGTTGCTTGCCTCTTCCCCCAAACCAGCATCATTGTTTCTTCGAATTGAACTCTTGTGTTGTTGAAAGGATCATTATGTTTAGGTAACTAGATTTTCTGTTAGCTCCAAGGAATTATATTTTTTTCCTTCTCTAGGTTTAGAAATATTCCTCTGTTATTTATTTAAATAAGTTCTCTGTTCCCTTCTCTCTTTCTCTTCCCCTTCTTGGATTCCTAGATTGTTTATCTCCTCTTCAGATGTTTTTATATTCTGCATCTCTGTTACTCTCTTATTTACAGTTTCTATTATAATCTTCTGTTCATTAATTTTAATCTCAGGGCATTCATTTTTGAATTGTATGTCTCATCAAATTTTCTGTGTTTTCTTCCATTCTTTGAATCTCTCTCTCCCTCTTTTGTTTTTTACATTTGTGGTGGAATGTATATAACTTCCTGATACAATTACCCATTTGTAACAAATTTAAGAAACAACCTTTTAAAGGAATATACCGTGTAATTCTTCTCTTATTCCCTGCTATATACAATGCAGATATAAAAGGCTTAAAATCCATATACATAACATTAAGCCTTTGATGTATTGTAAGGACTTTAGTTCTGATACTAGCAGTACACAGTTACATAGCATAACTTTTAGCAGTTAGTTGCAAGTATGTTATGTATAGTTTGTTTCGTGGACTGGAGGAAGATGGGCATTTTTCTGTCCTGTAATTTATTATGACAACTTAATGTGAACAGTTCTGATATGCATCAATATTTTAGAAAGAAAAGAAAGTAAAAATTAATCTTTATTTTTGCTTTTGCTATCCAGAAGCAGTTTGCACATTACACACAGGATTCAATCCTCAGAATACTCTGGATTCAGTAGAAAAACCTTTTCTGTTTTTTTTCTTTTTTTAGAGAAACTTTTAAATCATGTTTTGTACAATAGAAACTTATCTGCAGCTTACAGTTTAGACTATAAAATTTATTTAGACTGTAAAAGATACATGCAAAATATACTTTTCTAAAAACACTTAAGTTTGAATAAAGCACTGAACTAGACAAATGCAGAATGAAAATATCATTTTAACTCTCTCAAAAGTAGCTATTATTTTTAAAAGATTTATTTATTTATGCATACAGAACTGGGGTACAGGCCAGAGGTGCAGGGGCAGTGAGAGGATTCACCAGAGACAGAGTGTGGAGCAGAATAGGCAGATTGATGAAGTACACTGCTAAGGGAAGCAGCTGGAAAGACAGTAGTGGTTTGCTGCAACATGTGAATCACCTCCAGGGCCAGGGATATAACTCACACTTAAGTGGCTGTGGCTAGCATGAGTGCTGCTTCCTAACACATTGTACCACCAGGGAGGGCCAAAAGTAGTTATCATTAAACATTAAAAGTCACCTACCTTCACTAGGCATTGTTTACTTTATGAACAAGAGACAATAACAAAACTGATATCCACAAACAGTATCCCAACTCCAGGACAAGTTTCAGAATGTCTTCAATTTCATGCTTTAACAGTGATAAGGCGAGTATAGTTGAATTCTGGAACATGATTTGTATTCTCCATGACCTAATAAGGAGAATGTGACTGTCTTCCATAAACCTGATCCCTGTCTTGAGCAGTTCTCTATCATTATCCTCTATCACCTCTTCCTCAAATGATCTGCTATAGTAATCTTGATCATGATAGCCTGACTCATACCATCTGTCACAGTAACCTTGTCCGTGTGAACTGCTAGAGGTTGGTCTCCCCATGAAAATTCCTGCTGTTGGGGTATGTAGTATTTTTATTATAGAGAAATCAACGTGGATCCTATTTCCATCAAGCTCCATTCCATTGGCATAGTCTTTTGCTTCCTTGATATCATCTACATTTTCATCACATACAAAGACAAATCCTCTCAAACTTCTAGATTACTGACACATCATCAATGGGGCCATATTTTGAGATCTTAGATCTCCTTGTGTAATATAGAAGCTCAATCCAAATACTCCAAGACAACAGTTGGGGTTAAGATTTGCCTGACTTTTGACATGATGCCTTTGAGAAAACACAGGAGAATGACTGATTATACTATATCTGATAGACTCCATTATAAGATCTGCTATAGGGTCATCTATGGGAGAAAGACCAAGATGTAGATATGGATTCAGATCTGGGTCTGGACTCTTATCTGAAACACCTGGAATACATTTTGGAGCAAAAGCTTGCTGTGGTGTGTTTTCCAGATTTCAGATTCATGGGCACTTCCACTTCTGGAAACAGAACTGGAAACCTGCCCACTATAGCTTTGTAACCACTGTCACTCATTATTCCTAGATGATATCACCACTTGATATACTTCAATCAAAGCTGCCAACCTCTTGAAACTTCTTTATATAGGCTCTGCCACAGCTTTGCAGAATGTATTGGTTTCTAAGCTACTGAGATCTGAAGCACTTCACACTACTCCCACATGGATTCTGAATTTTTAAAAAAATTTATATATACTTTATGTCATTGTTCATTTTTAAACATTGCTTGCTTTCTTTTCTCAGGTATAGCTCCCATGGAATTTCCACCATCAATTCACCCGTGCACCATCACCACAGTCCCCTGTGCCCTTCCCTCCTCATTTAGAGGGAGGGACTCTGTATTTATTTGACATGGCAATCAGAACTCTGTATCTGATAGAGAGATAAGAATAAAAGATCTTCTCTTTCCTTGTGATTTGTTTCCGGAGATTTGTTCTCTCTGTGTGGTGAAATATTCCTCCGAGTACTCAGTGTGTCATTTGTTGTACTTTTCCATCTCCTCATTATTGGCTTTTTATGTTATTATGTGCTCAAGTCCTTGCTTTTCCAATAGATGGCACTGCATATCAGAGAGCAGTAATCTCTAACATCTTGTTCTTGGGGTGAGAGAAGGGCCTAGAAGGATCCTTTGCTAGTGAAGATGGTATATGTGATGGGAGGGTTACTTGTGCGTATAGTGCCACTGATAGCCCTCCACTTTGTATTTCAGAATTGCATCTCTACAGTCCATGGGGAAGGCAATGAGTGCACTTCTCTGGGGCATTTTAAGTGCAGTGTCACTATATTGTCTCAAGCCCCAAGGCAGATGTGACAGGGAGTCATGCCCTTCTGTACTTTGTCTTCTTGACTGGGAACCTGTCCACCTGGCTCATATCAGCACATTCATATGAATTTCACAGTTAAGTCTACACTAAGCAGCTCTGCCATCTCTAGGACTGCCCTATCACAGGAATCTGTGTTTTAACCAGTTTCCTAGGCCCTATAGCAACTTCCTCCAGGTACTTTTCACTGCTACCTTTCTTTTGTTATGTTGCTGATATCCTTGAGGTACTCTAATTTTGCACAAATTTTCTGGATCCTCTGGTTCTAGTGCCCATCTGGACAACTTCAAAATTTTCTCTCAGGAGCAAAGCAGTGAACATTCTGTTTCCATCTTCCCCTCTCCCCTAAAATATCTTTTATATTTAACTTTCTTGAACTCTTACTGTTTTCACTACTATGTATTTTGGTGTAGGTCTCATTGAAGTTAGGTAGCCAATAGTTCCTTTCGCTTCATGTATTGGTAAATTCAATTCCTTCCTCAGGTTTGGTAAGTTTTCCTTATTCAATTCCTTGAAAGAGCTCTTTATTCCTCCTTTTCTTTATGCCTTTCTGTTCTGCACACTCTGTTTCTGTGGCACACTCTGGGTTGTTGGCCACCTCGCCTGCCAGGTTATCCTCATGACTTGTTCCACTGCTTGCTCAGGTCTCCCTCTTCCAGGTGTTGCTCCTAGTGTGTGCTGTAAATTTCTTCCTGCAGTATTTATTTGCTTTGTTCTGCTGCACTCTCACTGTGAGTATATGGGGGAGGTGAGTGTAATGTCTTTATTCTGCTGCCATTTTGTCACTCTCCCTCCTATTTATATCATTCTTTGCATATTTACTAGAATCATTTCTTAAATGTCTACTGGTCTATGCATTTCTGTACATATCTAAAAAGTAGGAAATTATGAAGTTCATTAAATGTTTTCAAGTGGTTCATACTTGAAATTGGTGGGTTTTGTCATAGGATAATCTACCTTTAGCTTTTTACTTGAGAAATGGTTAATATCAATATATGAGATCTTTTTTGTGGATAATTCAGATTATCCATCAAAATGCATTAAAATCTCTTGCTCCATAAAAAAAATCCATATTACTAAGTGGGGTTTGGAAGCAGAAAAAGATAAGTGTGTGTGTTCAATATACTATCTTTACCCAAAAATGGTAAAATAAGAAAATTGTATGTACATCACATGGTAATAGCTAAATATGAAGCACACTTCTAGAATTACAAGAAAGTTACAAGAAAGAACCTATATATAGAAGAAGAGTTCTGATGATAAAAGTAAGGAATGAGTGAAGTCTGTGAAATTACTTTTTCTTTGTATCTTTTGAACATTTTAAGTACTATATTTTATGTATTATTAAATCTAAAATGAGTAATTGTTCTCAACGAGAGCTAAATTACTCTAATTTATACAGGTATTAATTCAATAATTATTTGTTGTATTCCTACTATTTAATTATTTACTCAATAGATCATTATATTGCCAAGTATTCTCTAGGCCATGGATATATAATGATGAGTATAATAAAATTATGCCCTTATGGAGCTTAATAAGTGTTAGACATTGTTCTAGTTGTTGGAAGTACAGTGTTGAGCAAGATTTGAAATGTTGCTATTCTTTTACCTTACATTCTAATTTAGTGTAGAATACGGATAAACAAAGAAGAATTTCTTATGTAACGATATACATTAAGGTAAAATGAATCACGGTGATGTGATTTAGAGTAACTGAATGACAAAGTTGATATTGGAGTGACAAAAAGCACGCAATCATGTGATGTCTAGAGGAAAACATTTATAGACAGAGGAGCAACTAGAAGGAGTATGATATGACATACTCAAAAATACCACTATGGCTAAATCATATTTATAGAAAAAAATATTGGTAAAAGACTCTTGGTAGTAATATAAACTGTATAAACTGATGCAACCTCTCTGGAAAATGGTGGGAAAATTCCTTAAAAAACTAAAAGTAGAAATATTATATGATTCAGCAATACGACTCCTAGACATTATCCGAAAACTAACTTGAAAAGATACATGTACTCCTGTGTTTATAATAAGTATTATTCACAATATCCATGACAAGGTAGCAACCTAAATGACAAATGACAAATGATTGGATAAAGAAGTTGTGCATATATAGTCAAAGGAATACTGTCTGACTTTTTAAAAAGGTAAACTAGTTCCTTTTGGGAGAATAGATGGAACCTGTGATGATTATGCTAAGAAAAACATATCAGAAAAGGCCAATTACTGAATTATTTACTCAATATGGAATGTAAAAAAATAAAGCAACGACTAATAAAACACAACAGAAATAACTTTTAGATTATGAAAAAATATAGTGGTTGCCATAAGGGAAGTGGAGCTGTGTGGAAAGTATGGCTAGAGGGGGTCAATTTGATAATGTTAAAACACTATAATCTCAGTGATAGGTATGGCGAGGGATATATATACATTGTACATATCTGTATTCCTGAAATTTTTATAGTTTTAAACCAATGGCAAGTCACTAAAATTTTATGTTGAAAACTAATGGTAAATCTTGAAATGGGTAAAGAGAGGTAAAATAGTCTAGCTACTTGTAATAAAATATTTTTACTTTATTTTGACAGTAATAGGAAGCTACTGAATGTCTTTAAGTTTTGGAAGTTAAGCTATTTAATTAATTTTTTTGAAGATTTATTTATTTATTCATATAGGACTGGGGTACAGGCCAGAGATGCGGAGGGTGAGAGGATTCACCAGAGACAGAGAGGGGAACAGAACAGGCAGATCGAAGAAGTACACTGCTGAGGGGAGCAGCAGGTGAGTCAGGAGAGGTCTGCCTCACCATGTGGGTCTCCTCCGGGGCAGGCGGGAATCGAACTCATGCGGAAGTAGCTTTAACTTCTCAGTGCTGTGATTTAACCTGCTGCGCCACCAGGGAGGGCCTAATTAATTTTTTAACAGCATGACCCTGGCTGCTCTTGGGGAATGGACATTACCAGGACAAGAAGGTACGAAGAGTTTGCTTTGGAAATCTATGATAAGGCAAATGATTAGAATAGTGTTTGTAGTAGATATGGAAGGAAGTAGATGGATTTGGGATTTTTTTTTCAAGGTAAAGGTAGTAGGAAAATCTGATGGGCTGAGACATGTTAACATTTAGAGATGGAAGAGGTAAAGAGAAACCAGTAAGGGGAAAAGAGGAGAGGCCAGTGAGGTAGGATAACAGGTGAATTTAGTGCCAGGGAGTTAAGTAAACAAAAGAGAGGTGAGAGTGATTAACCAGATTAAATGCTGCCCAGATCTTGAATAAGACAGAGACAGAGAGGTTTCTATCCATTAGTATATAAAGGTATGTCATTGATGACTTTGATAAGCATAGCTTCAGTGGAATTTTAGGAATGTAATTCCAATTGGGATGGGCTGAGTTTAAAAAGAGAGATAATACATTGGAGACAGTAGCCCCAGAAAATACTTTGAAGATGTTTTTCTGTGATAAAGAAGAGAGACTTGGAGCAGTAACAGAAAGGTAATATGAGGGCCCTTCCCGGTGGCACAACGGGTTAGGACGCAGCACTGCAAGCTAGTGCAGCCGTTTCGGTGCCAGTTCGAACTCCAACCCCAGATGTGATCCGTATGGCGTGGCAGACCTCTCCTGACTGCTCCCCTCAGCAGTGTGCTTTGTCGATCTGCATGTTCTGTGCCCAACTCTGTCTCTGGTGAAGCCTCTCTCTGCCCCTGCACCTCGGACTTGTACCCCAGCTCTGTATGAATAAATTTTAAAAAAGGTAATATGAGGTCATGAGATGGATCTCTTTTTCTTGTCTATGCTGAGAGGAATGACCTACTGGAATGGAAAAAGTTGGAGATGTAGATGATAGTGAATTTGGGTTCCAAAAATCTGAACTAGAGAAAATTTAGTCTTAAAAAAATCATTGTGAAACCCTTTAGCACTTCCTTACAATTAGCTTTTGCTACAATTCTTTTCACTCTTCTACTTTACTTTACTGTGTACCAAAATTTTCGTCATAAAGAATATGGAAATCTTGCTTTATTTTTACAATAGACATGAGATGCAATCGTTGTTCCATCAGGGAAGAATTTCTCTGTAATGATTTCTAGACTTGCAGTATAATCACTGACACTTGCTTGACCCACTGTTACCACAAATTTTACAAAGCTGGTACTTTTACAGCTAATGATTTATTTCTAGACTTGTAAGATGGCATGCTAAATCAGATATAGGCATTATGTACAGACCTTCATGATATTTGGTCCCTACAGTGTTCTATATGTATATAGCTTAAGCTTTTGCAACTTAATAAAGGGGTCATTTAGATGATAATAATAGTTACCATTTATGATTTGCTTACCAGGTGCCAAATACAATAGTGTGTTTGTGATGTCAAATATATACATCTGGTACACAGAATTTATATATGTTGTTCTGTTTAGTCCTTACAACAAGCATATTACTGCTGTTAATTATCTCCACATTAAAAGTTAGAAAACTCTGGTATAGAGTATACATACCTGACATTGGGCCACACATCAAGGAAGCTTATGCTCAGATCTGTTTGACTATGAAATTCATGTACTTAATCACTGAAATATGTTCCCTGATTTGTTCTCAGGGACTGACTGAAACCAGAACACTCATGGTAATTCCAACACTTAACTAAATCTGCAAAATGCAAATTTTTTCAGGTCATGGTTGGAATGTTAGTACATGTTATCTTCCCATAGATTGTTTTGATGGGCTCCAACAAAGTCTGTTAGCAGTTTGCTAGGAAGCCCAACTTTTCCAACATTTACTTGGGTTGTCATACAGATTTGGAAGGACCCCTTTATACTTCCCTAACATGGATAACATCCTTTTCAAAGTTCTGTAGAAAATCTGGTCTTTCTAGTTGTCTCCTGAATTTAACAAAGCTGAAGAAGTGGTTCCATCTTAATTTGACTTGCTCTGGGCTATAGGTCAGTTCTTGAGGCAAACAATTAGCTGGTGTTTCTTGGCTCTTTGACTCCTGACTTAAGACCTATGTTTTCATAAGTGAAAATTCACTCCAGTCCTTTACCTCAGAGACATCTATCTTGGCCTCTTATTGCTACCTTCTGAATAGGACAGCTTTCCCTCTACTAGATAACTTGTTTAACATCATCAGAATCTGGAGGGAAAATCATTCTAGCAGCAGAGCAGGCAATTCACATAAGGTATGGATTGGTAGGTGTCCCATTCATTTCTAGGTACTCCCTCACCCAAGAAGATAAAAACATTTTTTGGCCTTAGTTCATTTTATAGGTCCATCTATAAGACACTCTGAAAGACAGTTGTCTCTAAGATTCTGTCATATTAGGGCTGATGACTGGAGGAAAGGAAACAATTAAAGTAGATAGGTAGTCATACATACATACATACATACATAATTTCCAGAGTTTAGAGGAATGCTATGATTCCGAAGAAAATTAGATTATGCAAATAGGAGAGAATGAAGAGATTTGAGAGTAAATACTGAACAATGAATATTGCTTTCCCCTCAGTGTTAGACTTCAGAGAGAACTCTGGGTGAGTCTGATCAAAAATGTCGAATCACACAATGAACACTGTCCAATCACACAGCTGGGATTTCCTCTTTGCTTTTCTTTGGTTGATTTTATCATCAGCCACTATGGGTTGGATGAAATCCTCTCCCTTACTCATAGGCTTAAGAGTCTTTGGGCAAGCTAAATGGAACATCCACATGAAAGGTGGGTGATATAAGCCAAGTGGGGGAAAATCCATTTTGTTGTGGTAATTGTGTCAACTCTTATTATTTCTGCTCAGCATAGTTGTGAATATATAAATCTCCTTTGAGAAACCAGAAAAGAGATACATGACAAAACATGTCCAAGAGGCATGATTCCCTCTGTCTATTGATAACTACTACTTAAAAAGACTAAATACTTAAGATGCAACGGGTTAAAGCACAGCACTATGAAGCTATCACAGACACTACAGCATGTGTTCAATCCCTGGCCAGGGGGGTGACCCACATGGCACAGCAGACCTCTCCTGAC
>NW_004567120.1:2402863-2405375 GCF_000260355.1 Condylura cristata | reverse complement strand
GCTCAGTCACCAGCACCCTGAAAAAGACACATGCCCCAATCTAGTTGCACAGACACTCACCCTACACCAGTGTCCCTCAGAAATCCTCAGGAAGTGCCCCTTGACCTCTGGCACCTTGGAAATAGACACATACCCTAACGCATACCATGAGATGACTTGCCTAACATCAGTGACACTTAACCAGCCCTACCCCCAGAAAGCACTCCCAACCCTAGGACCACACAACAGTATTGCAGAAATCAGTGCACATCCCAGTCTGGGTTGCTCAGGGTCTTGGTCAACATCAGTGACCCCCATATACCCTCTGGGAAGCACCTTTAACTCTGAGATGACACACCAGCACCTCAGAAACCAGGGAAGGCCCCAGTGCAGGCTATGCAGGGCCTTGTTTGACAGCAGCAACTCCCAGCCACCCTCTGGTGAGTGGGCTGGCCCAGTGTGAGAAAGGTGGAGACATACCTAGCAGAAGGGAACCCACAACAGTGAGATCCTGAGGAAAAAAAAAAAAAAGATAGGGAGATGGAATAATACAAGGAGTGGCCAATGAAGTCTAAAGATGAATAAAATACCATATATGGAGACTATGTCTCCATGACCCAACCACAAAGACATGGAATATCTGTTCCTCCTATTAGATATAGAACTCAAACTTCTCATCATAAAGAAATTCAAAGAACTTAGAGAAGAATCAGAAAACCGGATCCAGGATGTGCAAGAAAATTCAGAAAAAAATAAATGTCCTGAACAATAGAAGCAATGAGCAGAAGATTGAAAATTATACTCTAAGGAATGCATTAAAGGAATTGCAGATTGAAAAAAGATTAAAAGAGGAGATGAAAAATACTATAGTAGTTATAGAAGTATAATAAACAAATGGAAGAATGAATCCGTGAACTTGAAGATGGAAATTTACAAACTAATTAAACAATAAACCAGTTCAGCAAAGTGGCAGGACACAAAATCAACACACAAAAATTAGTTGCCTTCCTATATGCAAAAAATTGAGCTAAAAGAAGAAACTAAAAAATCCATCCCATTTACATTCTCACCCCAAATAATTAAGTACATGATAATAAAACTAACAAAAGAGATGAATGACCTATACAAACTAAACTATAACACATTATTAAAAGGAATAGAACATATAATGAATTGGAAAGATACTGCCTCTCATGGGTTGGAAGAATCAACATTTTCAGAATGGCCATCCTACTGAAAGCAACTTGAAATATTCAATGCAATACCAGTAAAAATCTCAATGATATTCTTCAAAGAAATGGAACAAAGTTTCAGTGCAATAAGAGAGATAGTAACCAAAATAAAGAGACACTCCACTGAATGGGAGAAAATATTTGCACACCATATACCTTGATTAGGGGCTGATATTAAAAATCTACAGACACTTCACACAACAAATGAAACAACTCAATCAAAAAATGGGCAGAAAAGCAAAATAGGTACTTCTCCAAGAAGACATAAATATGGCCAACAGGAACATGAAAAAATACTCTTCATCATTCATTGTTAGGGAAATGAGATACCACCTTGCATCATGAAAATGGCTCATATTAAACAAACCAACCAACCAGAAATATGCTGGTGAAGATGTAGTGCTATAGGAACCATCTAACACTGCTAGTGGGAATATAGCTATGCTACATTGCCTCGAAGCACTAAAAATGGAGCTGCCATATGACCCAGCTATTCACTCCTCAGAGTCTACCCAAAGGACACAAAAACACTAATTTGAAAGGAAGCCTGCACCCATATGTTTATTGCAGCACTATTTACAGGAGCCAAAGACAAGACATGGAAACAACCTAGCTGCTCCAAAATATTGGGGGAAAAAAGTGGGAATGTGTGATATTTTATGGAGGGCCTAGACATAAAATATTAAAAATCAAGTCATTCAAAAACATTTATGCTTTAATTTAGTAGCTAAATGATTTTAGTACATTTACCAAGTGATTTTAACAGCCCACACATTCTGGTTGAATAATACTTGTAGAAGGTCACCTAAAATGATAATTTCCTGAGCTGGCATTATCTAACTTCTGGTGCAGTGTATTTCATTGGGAATGGAATGAGACAATCTGACCAAAATACAGAGCATCAAATGCATGTATATAAGGTATACCAAGAAGGTGACTAGGACAAGACAACTGAAATTGGAATTCCAGGATGAAACTCATGAATTTTCTTGTGTGGGTAAGGGGATACTCTTGAAGGTTCTGGCACTGTGCTGTGTGGCACTACCTGTAGTTCAGGAAGGTTACTCCAGTAGTGTCACGCAGCAGTGTCTGTTGGATTGGAGCAGGAGAGTGCTTGGAACAAAACAACTAAGAAATAGCTCCAAATGTAGGCTAAAAGTGCCATAGACCAGGCTCTCCCTGGTGACGCAATGGGTTAAAGCGCAGCACTGCAGGCTAACTGCAGAGCTGCTTTAGCACGAGTTCAATCCCTAGCCAGGGAGCTAGGACCCACATGGCGCGGCAGACCTCTCCTGTCAGGC
>NW_004567120.1:2398090-2402523 GCF_000260355.1 Condylura cristata | reverse complement strand
AGACAGGTCTGCTGCACCATGTGGGTCACCTCCCTGGCTGGGGATCGAACTCATGCTGCAGTGGGTATGGATAGCTTCAAAGTGCTGCACCCCAGCCCATTATGCCACCAGAGAGGGCCCACATTTGTACTTTTAATGAAAGAAATAATTTACCTATAAAAACATGGTTTTTCTTCTGGGATTTCAACCACTAGTGATAAAGATATATGTAATCAGAATTTTCTTGGCCCTGGAAAAAAAGTGCTGTGGAGATCTCTTTGATCTACACTCAGACCAGAAGTTTAGCACTTCTCTCTGTTGATTGGTTTGTTTTGTGCTCTGATTTCTGTGCATTATGAGCTAGGGAGCTGAGTTTAGGGGATACTCTCTCTTCCTTTCATTCTTCTCACAAAGCTCCAGCCCCAGGGAAGATACCTGTGCACGTTACTATGTTAGTGGCATAATGCAGACAATTTCAGAGACCCTAGCTTTAAGCTTTAGAGTTTGCAGTTTAATAAAGCTCACTCATCTCCATGATCTCATTTGGTTCTCATAATGTGGGCAGGGCTTATTATTCTTATAATTTAATGGGCTGAAGCGCAGCACCTGAATGGGATGTAACTTGGCATGCAGCCATTGAGCAGTACTGACTTCTGCCTTTAGGCAATATCCCACGCTTGCTTCCTGTTGTGCAGTTGGATTGTGGTGATAAATGTGTGAGCACACAAAACACTCTCAGATCTCGGACAGGGCTGAGCCTAGGTTATAAGAGACAGAGGTGAGGAAGTCAAGTTTTGCTTCATTTCCAGCCCAGGACCCTCCCTCAACAGCACACATTGCCTTCCTTGGTGACTGAAAGACTTTGGTGTGACTTTTGACTCTGCACACCTGTGCTCTGCCCTTCTTTGGTGCCAGGGGTATTATGGGTGAGATGTGTGACTGCAGCCTGCGTGTTTCCTTTGGCCATCTTCTTTTCTCACTCTGGGTAACTGAAACAGATCTAGTCAAGAACATCCTTTCCTGGGCTACCCACAAGCTCACATCTTCCTGGGACAGCACAAAAAGCCGATCGTTGACTGAGAGACAGGGTCACCAGTACAGGTAGACAAATTAAAAAATAGAGATGGCACAGGGTCTGTGACTGAAGCTGACTTTGCCAAACCTTTCCAGAGCTCTGGGTCCTCAGTGTGAGCCAAAAGCAACACAACCAGAGTAGCATCAGCTTGGCTTTCAGAGTTCACACAATGTCATGCTCTCTAGATTTTCATCATGAATGTTCCCAAGACTTAAATGCAAAAGGAATTGGGTTGATTTCAACTGGAAAATATCCTTACTATCTCAACATTCTTTGGAATAACCTGCTTGCAGCTGTCACAGGGCGGCCCCTCCCTGTAGTGTGAGGCTTTTCCAAGGCTCAAGCTCCAGGGATCTAAAGGGGAAGAGAAGGAGGAAACAGATTCTGTACAAACCACCCCCCTCCACACACACACACACACACAAGCCTGGCTAGTCCTTGCATTTTTCAAGATTGAAATTGGGTCTCTCGGGTTAGGATTGGGGGTGGGGTGATGGGATTCATGGAACAGGCCTCTCAATGGGTGTATCTCTGCTTGCAGCTGCTTGCATTTCTTTAACTGACCAGCTTCCAACAGGAAGAAGTTATCTTCTGATGGAGAAGCATATTCCCTTAGACAGATACACTAATTGGCTGGGGGACAAGAGACCTGTGTTTAGGTTCTTGCTCTGCCATCGACTTCCATTGTGACATTAGGCAGGGCAGTCATCACCTCTCTGTATTTCAGTGCCTTCCCTTTGAAGTGGAGGTGTTACTACATGCTGCTCACATGTATGGAATAAGAACAAGGTTGGGGAATATTGATGAGTATGCTATAGGGAATGAAGGGAATATTAAGAATTTATCCTTGCCTCTCCTAGACCCAGTGAACTAAACTAGTCATTCTTTCTCTCTCCCTTATCCCATGGTGTTGGTACAATGCAGGATATTGATAGTTCCCAGGGATTTAGACAGTTGCAGGGCAATGGGAAGAATATTGGTGTAAGCAATTGCATAATTCAATATGCAATTATCAAGGAGCTCTAACTGCCAGTTGGAAACAAAGTCCTGTGATAATCAAAACCAGGATATTGGGATCCTGTGTAATGCATGGCTTGCCAGAAAGTTGGAGAGTGCCAAAGACAAATTCCTTTAACTCTTACTAAAATAATCCTACTCAAGGTATTACCTGAATTGATTGTCTGAAATGGCAAACCCTTGGCTTAGCTTTGATACCTCCAAACCTCTTATTTCCTCTGGATCAGGAGTTCACTTGGTGTGCAGAAACCAGGGAAGGAGTGTCAGGGTCTACAGAGGACAAATAGCCTTTATTCTGACATCAGAGTCCACTTTGGTTGAACCTGCTCCCTGGTGTTCTTCTCTCTGACTTATTTATTGGCCTTCCGAGCTCTAGACACATGCTGTCTAGTGTGGCATCCATAAGCCAGCTGAACCCTGCTGAACACCTGGATAGCAGGATGAATGGCTTAGGTTCAAATCTCAGCTTCACCGTGAAATGACTCTGTGATCCTGGGAAGTGATCTAATTTCTGAATGTAATATTCGGTTCCCTGATCAGTAAGTGAGGATAGTAATTTCTACTATCATCTGATAGGCCCAGACTAGACATCTTTAGTTCAGGTTGTTGAACTAAAGACTATACTTTCACGCCTCCCTTGAGTTAGGTGTAGCCATTTGACCAACTTCTACCCAGTGGAAGTGATGAATACAACTTGTGGGCTGTGTCTTTTACTTCCCCCTTTCTTTGTTCTGACTATAGCCTGTATGTGATGATAGGATCTAGGGCAGTTGTTTTCAAGTAGAAAGGCAGAGCAACAAAATATGAACTTTGATTATAAGCTTTGTCAATTCTGCACACTACTTATTGATTTGATAAATATTTATTGAATGATTGAGAAATAAAAGCACTGTTCTAGATCCTGAGGATAGGACAATGAACAAACAGTAATCCTTGCTCTCATAGAGCTTATATTGTAATTGGAGAGAAGGATAGACAAACACGCTAAGTAAAACATATAATACAGGGCCCTCCCTGGTGGCTCAGCGGGTTAAAGCACAGCACTACGAAGCTAAAGCCACTTCAGCATGAGTTCGATCCCCATCCCGGAGGTAATCCACAGTATGACAAGCAGATACTGAATTTTGAGCTACAAATAGTCAGCAATGCTGAGGCGACCTCTGAGGCATGAAGTAATCCAAAAAGGCATTATGGAGGAAAGGAGCCCTATTTGCACTTATATCATGCTGCATTCCTGTCAGTATTTTTTCTTTATTCAGAAGTGGTCACATGCACCCATGGAGACACGGTTCTCAAAGGATGTAGTTGTGGGTACATATAGGATTTATTGCAACAAATGAGCAAATGAGAAAGGTAGTTTGCAAACCTAGATTAGACATGGCAGCTTGATTGTAGCAGGAAGGGTATGGGATAGTTATGAAATCTTAGTTATGCTACCTCTGCTCTGAACTTAGTTCAAGACTGGAACATATTGTGTTTGATGGAGTTGTCTCTGATGTCACCATAAGCTCCCTTTTCTTTCCCTCCCTCCCCAATGGAATCTGTTCTTTGTTCAGTACATGTTTACTAAGCACCTTGTAGGTCCCGACACTGAACCGGGGCTTGCAATAAAAAGATGAATATGCTATGTAGTTGCTTACCTCCAGTAGGTCAGTCTAATAGGACAGATAATTATACATAGTAGTTCAGTATTAAAAAAAACTGTTTATTGCCATTGCTTTTTATCTAAGTATTAGATCTGATGTGAAAAGCACGGTAAGTTTGGTGGATGAACAAATTTTGAAGAAAGCCGAGATGAGAGAAGGAATTAATGGTGTGGAATAGATCAGCGACAATCTCCCAGATTCGATATTTGAACTGAGCTCCGATGACTATTAAGAGTCTTCTAGATAATCATGGGTTAGAGGTGTGGGTAGGGAAGACATTCTGACAAATGAGACATCACTCAAATGTGGGGGCACCAGTCTTGTTAGGTGAATGGCTAGTTATTCTAGAGTAGGTATGGTAAATGCCTGGCTTAGTCACAACTATCAACTCTCATGCCCATGGCAGAAACTGCTAATCAGACATGAATGCCCTTTCCCATAAGCCTGGATATGACTGGAGTCCTACTAAATACAATATTCCAAAGAGCTAATTGCAGTCCATTTGAATTGATTCAAGAGATAAAACATACTTGCCATTTTTTGGTTGATATGCAATGCTATTTTTTTAAAAAGATTTATTTATTTGTGCATACAGAACTGGGGTACAGGCCAGAGGCTCAGGGGCCACAAGAGGCTTCACCAGAGACAGAGTGGGGAGCAGAACAGGCAGATCGATGAAGTACACTGCCGAGGGGAGCTGTGGGCCAGTCAGGAGA
>NW_004567120.1:2393540-2397990 GCF_000260355.1 Condylura cristata | reverse complement strand
GGAAGTGGCTTTGGCTTCTTAGTGCAGTGCTTTAACCCTCTGCGCCACCAGGGAGGGCCTGATATGCAATGCTTTTAAAGTCACAGGTTTTTAGGACAGACACCCATCAGCAAGCAGACCCACAGTGATTCTTATGTAGTGATTTCATGGATCTATATGATCCATGCACTATACGATGTTATTGAATTTATATTTTTCTCATGCTATCTGAAATTGTAAATCAGGAGTGATCTGTATTTCTGAAACCTGCATGTGGCAATGGCGTGGAATATGGGCTGAGGAAGGAAAAACTTGTAGCAGAAAGACTGCTTAGTATGTAATTACAACATTTCAGACAAGAAATTTTGAGTGTCTCATAGGAGAGGATAATTTAGAAGACACTGAGACCGATAATACAAACTAAATTCTAGAACCTGGGAGCTTTGGGCACTATCAAAGAGGGAGGAACAACTTGTAGATGAAAGGGGAGTGTTTGGTGTATGGGTAAAGAATCATAAGGATAGATTTTGAGCCAGACTCGGAAGGATACTTAACACTTGAAATTGCAAAAAGGGTGAAAGGAGGTAATTTCTGGGGCAGAAGAACACAGATCCAAATGCATCAATACAAAAAATATGAGACACACATGAGGGGCAGTGAGTAGGTTAATTTGGAATTCAGAGGTGACTTTTTCTCTCATCATCATTCCTGTTACTTTTCTAACCACTCAGCCTACAGGTGCTCAAGAAACATAAATAGACATGAATCAACTGAAGTGTGCTTGAATGCAGAAAACTTCTCATCACAAAAATAGCATTCTAGTGCTTATTCTAATAGTCCTCAGTCTCTGCACAGCTCTGGGCTGTTTCCACTACCATTTGCTAGCCTTAAACACTGCTTAGGGAAGATTGCTAAGGAAGGATGAAAGCTATTTATTATATAATTTATTAGCTAGTTGTCTTAATTGGGGAAGATAGGCCTATAGACTATTCAGCACATTTAGAACATTTCACACTTACAGTGGAAATGTTTGCAACTCTCTGAAGGACCCCATCTATCCCTGGGCAAAAATACTCCTTTTAAAAATTTTTGATTAACGAAAAAGCCATATAGAAGTTTAATAATAACATGTGCACTTCTAGTACACAAGAGAGATCTAGCATGACTAACTCCTCCTTTTACAATTAAATTCAATTACATTAGCTATTAATTTGACTTTTCTACAAGCTATTGCATTTACAAAGTGCTGCTTCAGACAGTTCATTTTCTTCTTTCAACAACCTTCTGAGATATGTCTATAGTTTCCCTCATTAACAGAGTGAAGAAACTAAAGTTCAGAGAGCTTAAAGACTTGAGCAAGGATATAGGCTATCCTTGGGTAATAACTGAGTAAGCAAAGTCAGGTTCCAATCTATATCTAATGCCATCTTCAAACCCTACACTTTCCCACCACACAAGGAGGTATCAAGGATCGAAAATGGTGTCAAATCCAATCCATTTTTTTGTGAGGGAGACTCAATAATAATTCCTTTCAAAAACACTTTTTGAGCACATATCTTATTTTAGGCACTACACTAGGCCCACTGGATGCAAGAATGAGAAGATACAATTTTTATCCTCAAGAAGTTCATAATCTAGTAGGGAACACACACACATATGCAGATAGTCACAAGGCAATAAGAAAAGCAAAGATAGTAGAATATTTATTTAGAATAAGGGTAGAACTACCACAGAGAGAAGACTTAACAGTTAGAAAAGGCCAAAGCCCTAAGTAAACATAATTAAATTCTTGGAATGGAATTGCAGACTTGGAGATGGGCAGAAAAGAAAGAAGAGAATGGGTGTACTGTGGGTTGCAGTACAGGAAAATACCTTTGCAGTCCTCTGAGAGGAGAGTTGGCTGCACTTGTGATGGTCATTATTGTGCTGCTACTGTTTGGGCTCGGTTCACTGGAACCCACAGCTTGTTCTAGCATCCTCTTCATAGATTTCTGTTAGGTCTGGTGCAGGGTATCGGATGCTGGGACAATACATTGAATATTGCCATTTGTATTTGTTCTGCATATGTCTGGGATTGAAGTAGGTTGGGTCCCTGAGCCCGTGGAGTTTGCAGTAAGAATAGAGACTGTCGGGGTGCCCGGGACCCCAGCCCCATGATTCAGCAGCCAAACCTACCTGTATAAGGAAGTTAATGCTTCCCCGTGATCAATGTATGCTCGTTGTGTGTCCTGCCCAAATATGGTTGTTGTACACGTGAGCAGTGCTCTGATTGGCCAATGTACACGTGAGCAGTGCTCTGATTGGCCAATGTACACGTGAGCAGTGCTCTAATTGGCCAATGTACATGTGAGCAGTGCTCTGATTGGTCAATGAATGCTATTTAAGCAACTGCATAACAGACTCTGGGGGCGGGGAGGTAGCAAGGAGGTGGAAAGCTAGAGAGAGAGAGAGGCAGAGGCAGAGGCAGAGGCAGAGGCAGAGGCAGAGGCGCGCTAGGGAGAAGAGGAGAAGAATAAAGGGTTCAGAAGAAGATATATCTGGGCGTCTTTCTGTTGGCAGAGAGTGAGCCACAAGAGCCTGTCAGGCATCATTCTGCCACAGACGAAGTATTGAATTGAGACTTTGATTCAACACTTACTATTTCATTTAGCTCAGACCAAACCACACTTACAAGACTTTCTACGTGAGAAAGAATTTTATAAGTTACTTTGGGTTTATTTGACAGGGGAGAGATTTAAGGTAAAAGACGCACTACAAAGGAATAATAAAAAATGCTATTCTTATTACCACTCACCTTAAGGTACTAGAAAAAGAAGAACAAAAAAAATCAGTAGAAAGAAATACTAAAAATGAGAGCAGAATGAAATAGAAATCAAAGACTGTCCACAGGACAAAGGAAATTTTCTTTTAAAAAATCAAGAAAGTGGGAAAATATTTAACTAGAATCACTAGGAAAAAAATAGTAACCGCTAAAAAATAGAACAATAAATGAAAGAGAAATTACAACAGACATTTCAGAAATACAGAGGATCATAAGAAAGTACTATGGTCATCTATATGCCAGAAAATTCAATATTGTAGATGAAATGGTGAGACACTTAGAAACTTGTAGCCCTCCATGACAGAATCAGGATGTAAACCTGAACACACTAATCACAAATGAGGAAATTGACACAGTAATCAAAAGTCTCCCTAAAAACAAAATTATAGGACCAGCTGGGTTTACTACACAGCTCTTCCAAATTTTATAAGCTGCACTAATACCCATCCTTCTCGAGCTCTTCAAAAAATTAAGAGGGGGTACTTCCATAGACATTATAGCAGGCCAATAGCACTCTATACTAAAACAGGACAAAGTCATCATAAAAAAGAAAATTACCGATCATTATCCTAATGAGCATAGATACAAAATCCTTAACAAAATCCTAGCAAACTGATTTTAATGACACATCAAAAGGATCATATATCATGACCAAGTGGGATTTATTCCAGGAACATAGGGATGGTTCAACATCTGAAACTCAATGAATGTAATTCACTACCACAACAAAAAGGAATATAGCAATCATATGATTAGCTCAATAGATGCAAAAAGTATTAGATAAGATTCAACATCCATTTATGATAAAAAAAAAAAAGAGTATAGAAGAAGCATTCCTCAACGTAATAAAGGCCAGTTGTGACAAACCCACAGCCAACATCACATGCAATTTTGAAAGACTGAACATTTTCCCACTAATACTGGATATAAGACAATGATGTCCACTTTCACTACTACTGTTTAACATAGTGTTGGAAGTTCTAGCTAAAACAAATAGTGAAGAGAAAAATTAAAAAATCTAGACTGGGAAGAGTCAAATGTATCACTATTCGCAGATGGCATGAAAATGCACATAGAAAGCCCCAAACACCCTACTAAAAAGCTAAGTAAAACAATATAGTATAGTAGCAGGGTATAAAATCAATTTACAGAACCAGATACATTTATATATGCAAACAACAAGCCAGAAGAGAAAGAAATCAAGAAAATACCATTCACAAATGCAGCCAAATGATTTAAAAACCAAGAAATAAATAAATGAGGTGAAGGACCTCTATAATTAAAGCTATAAGACATTGTTCAAAGAAATAAGAAGTAAACACACAAAAAGTAGAAAGACATTCCCTGTTCATGGGTTGGAAATCTTACCATTGTTAAAATGCTATCTTGGGCCCTCCCTATTGGTGCAGTGGGTTAAAGCACAGCACTAAGTTGCTAGACACAGCCACTTCATGAGTTCGATCCCTGGCCAGGGGTGTGTTCACACACGACATGGCAGACCTCTCCTGAACCACGCACTGCTCCACTCAGTAGTGTATTTTGTCAATCTGCCTGTTCTGCACCCCACTCTGTCTCTGGTGAATCCTCTCACTGTCCCTGCACCTCTGGCCTGTACCCCAGTTCTGTATGCATAAATAAATAAATCTTTTT
>NW_004567120.1:2363568-2391980 GCF_000260355.1 Condylura cristata | reverse complement strand
ACATGGGTGACTTGGTGATGGGAAACCCGCGGGGATTACAATTGAGATGGAAAAAAAAATGTACAAAATGATGTAAAAATAAACTTTTGTAATTAAAAAAATAAATGCTAAATTAAAAAGTTATAGTTCAGACATGAACAACAACAACAAAAAAAAATGCTGTCTTATCCAAAGCAATATCCGGATGCAGGGCAATGCCTATCAAAGTTTGAGTGACATTCTTCAAAGAAGAAGAAATATTACTGAAATTCATATGGAACTACAAAAGATCCTGGAGAACCAATCAATCCAGGGCAAAAAGAAGAGTGAAGATATCAATTTCCACACTTTAAACTAAATTACAAGCTACTGTAATAAAAAAAATGGCATTAAAACAAAAGTAGACACACAGACCTGTGGGCTAGAATTGAGCATCTAGAAATATGCACATCTATGAATAATACTCTAAGGAGAATCTCTTCAACAAATAGTGTTGAAGCAACTGAATAGACACATGCAAAAGAGCTAAACTATTTCACAGTCTCACACCTTACATCAAAATCAACTCAAAATGGATTAAAGACGTATATAATATGCAAAAACCTAAAATATATTAATGAAAACATAGGCTAAATAGTAAATGACATTTCCTTCAGTGATGTCTTAGGGGACTTGACTAATTTCAAAGAAAGCAAAAGTAAATATAAATAAATAAAATGCACAGTGAAGGAAATTATCAGTAAAGCAAAAAGACACCCAGTGACTTTGGGAGAAAATATTTGCACATCATACATTTGATAAAGGGCTTATATCAAATATATGCAAAGAACTCATACCACTCAACAAAGCAATGATAACTCAGTAAAAATTGGCTAGAAGAGCTAAATCAACACTTCTTCAAAAAAGACAGGTGGCCAACAGGCACATATAAAAATGCTCATCATCACTTATTTTTAGGGAAATGCAAATCAAAACCACAATGAGATATATGATCTTACATCTGTGAGAATGGTTCATATGGAAAAAACAGAAACAAAACAGAGAGAGCAAATGTTCGCAAAGATGTGAAAAAAAGGGAAACCCTCTACACTGTTGGTGGGAATATAGACTGGTTTTAGAAAAACAATATGGAAGTTTCACAAAATATTAAGAGTAGATGTACCGTATGATTCCACTCCTGTGGATGTATCCAAGAGCACTTATATGAAGGAGTACACACACTCCTGTGTTCACCGCAGCACTATTTACAATAACCAAGATAGGGAAACTTCCAAAGTGCCCAAGGATAGTGAAGTGGATTAGAAATATGTGTATGTGTATATGTGTGTGTGTGTCTGTATGTGTGTGTATACAAAACGCACTGCTATTCAGCTATAAAAAAGATGAACTCTTGCTATTTGCAACAGCAAGTATCAAACTGGAAGAGATAACTTAGGTGAAATAAGTGAGAAGGAGAAAAACAAATACCACATGATTGCACTTATATGTTTAATATAGAGAAACTGCAGAAAGGGTCAAATAAAGACAAGTAACAAACCCTAGCAAACTGACTTTGAAATTTAGGCTACAAGAGAGAGGATTGTGTGTGGGGGGACAAAGTGATAGGGGCTTAATGGACTATGGTAGTGGATTATGGTTTCCTTGGTAGTGGGTGTGGGGTGAGGACATGTATCTGGAAAGGTGTGAACCTATGCTTGTGCATCATATATTAAATTTTTAATGTTACCTTAAGAAAATGAATAAATTAATTAAAATTGCTAATCTTGTCCCTACTTAAGAGTTTCTAAACACAACTCTATCTATACCCTACAAGTTTTGATCTTTTTGTTGTTGTTCTCTTTGATTCTTCCCTGGAATATGGTTTATTATCTTCATGTTAATATTTTCCTGTTTGTGAAGTTACTTAACAGCTGATCTCCATTTTTCCTCAAAAGTCAGAAACACCTGGGTGTTTCTGGTGGTGCAGCAGTTTAAAGCACAGCACTGAGAATCTAAAGCCGCTTCCGCATGAGTTCAATTCCCGCCTGCCCCGGAGGTGACCACATGGCGTGGCAGACCTCTCCTGACCCGCCCGCTGCTCCCCTCAGCAGTTTAGTTCATCGATCCGCTGTTCTGCTCCCCACTCTGTCTCTGGTGAAGCCTCTCGCCGCCCCTGAGCCTCTGGCCTGTACCCCAGTTCTGTATGCACAAATAAATAAATCTTTAAAAAAAAAAGTTAGAAACACCTGAAGTTGATGCTAGCCAGCATTCTTTTACAATAATGTCAAAAAATTTATGGGAGAAATTAGTTCCATAATAAGTGCTATGTGTTGACAGAGCACCTGAAAAAAATCCAATGTGATGTGTTACAATAAAGTTATGCATAATGATGCATAATGAGCTATAGGTATACAAAGAATAGGACAATAGATTCCGTTTGGGGGTTCAGAAGCTTCACTAGGGGAATTGGGACTGGGTTTTGATGTGTGACTATACCAGATATTGTGCTAGGAGCTTTTAGGAGAGTATTACTGAGGATGATTTTGGCTACAAGTTACAGAAAACCCAACTTAAACTGGTTGAAACAAATCAGGATGCTATAAGGTAAGTCTAGAGTTAGAACAGGTTTCAAGCATGGTTTAGTCACTACTATGCTCTTTTTCCCTGTGATTCTCCTGACTCTTCTCTGTGACTTGGCCTTGCCCTCAGACTGGTTTCCCTCATGGTTAGAGGAAAGCCAGTGGCAAACAGAGCTGATGCTTCCTATATAGCCAGTGAGGTAGTGAGCACACCATAACACAGAAGTGAACCTTAGTGGCATGGGATAAGTAAAATTTAGGGTTACATTATATTAAGCATGGGTGGTCTCCCAAGAATTAGTTCAAGAGCAGTTGAACAGTTCAAACAGAGTTTAAATAGCTTGAAGGCAGCCACAATTTATGTTTCATATTTTTTTTTAGCTCTTTCTCTTACATGACATCCCTTTCCCTATTCCTCTGATGGTATGTATGTTGATTTATATATTAAATTCTGGATTTTAAAAATATTAACACTATTCCTCTAATGGAGAGGTCACTTGTTCTCTCAAGATATTCTTCACAGACTGCAAACACGAGGAGAATAATGGGCACAACTAACTATGGAAAGGCTGATTGTGAATGGAGTAAGAACAAAAGTCTCTGAAGTCTGCCACATCTGGGTTATCACCCCAGCTTTGCTGTTACTTAGCTAGGTATCATGGGCAAATTACTTAATCTCTTAGAGACTTAACTTTTATTATAAAATGAAAACAACCTAAATAAATAATGAAATGGGTCACATACAATGAAGTGGGTCATAGTCATTTAAGAAATAAACAAACTCAAAAATGCCTGATAAGGAATAGTTCTTTTTAAAAATTTTTATACAATTTAATTATCCATATTTTACATCATTGTTCATTTTGCACAATGTTTGCTTTCTCCTCTCAGTTGTAGTCCCCATAGATCCTCACCACCAGTTCACCGACGCACCATCACCATAGTCCTTGTGCTCTTCCCTTTCTTGTTCTGATCTCTCTCCCTCCCTCCTACCCCCCTGCAGAATATCTCTGATTTATAGTTGCCTGTTAATTGGGGTTTTTAAATTGTTTTTATTTTCCCCTAATCCCTTATTTTGTTCCCTACATCCTTCCTATAAGTGAAACCATCCAATATTTTTCTTTTACCTACTGGCTTATTTCACTGAGAATAATCCCTTCTAGGTCCATCCATGTTGCTGTGAATGGCATGAGTTTATCTTTTTTGATTGCTGAATAGTATTCCACTGTGTACATAAACACCACCTCTTCTTGATCCAATCATCTATTTTTGGGCATTTGGTTTGTTTACAAGCTTCACCTATTGTAAATAGTGCTGTAATAAACACAGGTGTGCAAGTCTCCTTTTGAATTAATGTTTTTGTGTCCTTTGTGTAGATTTTTAGGGATAGAATTGTTGGGTCATATGAAGTTCCATTTTTAGTAGTTTGAGGAACCTTCACAAAACTTTCCCCACTGGTTGGACTGGTTTGCATTCTTACCAGCAGTGTAGGAGAGTTCCTTTTTCTCCATACCCTCATCAACATTTGCTGTTATTTTTTTTAAACATGTTCCATCCTCACTGGTGCAAAATGGTATCTCATTGTGGTTTTGATGCGCGTTTCCCTGATTATAAGTGATGTTGAACATTTCTTCATATTCCTGTTGGCTATTTGCATTTCCTCTTTGGAAATGTATCTTTTAAGTTCTTCTGCCCATTTTTTTTAACTGGACTGTTCACTTTGTTTCTGTTGAGTCATGTGAGTTCTTTGTGACTCAAGATCTTTGTGATCACCTCTTGATAAGGAATGGTTCTTAGGAAGCATTTTAAGTGAAGAAAAAAAAAAGCTAAGATTCCATGTAAGGATTAAAAAGAATATATACAGGTATATTCATAAAAGTGTAATCATAGAATATCCCTAGAAGAGTACACTAGAGTGAGTAAAAGTGGTAAAAGTGTTTACTTCCATTGAGAAAATGGAATACTTGGGGTATGAAGAAGGCACATTTTGAATTTTGAATCATATTTATGCATTTTCTATTCAGAAAATAGATTTTAGAATATAGCATAAAAATGGAAATAATATTAAGACCTACCTCAAAAGATTTGCATATCATTTAGGTGATCTGTGGAATACATGTAGTAAAGGTGCTCATGGTTTCTTGGTTCACTCTGTCCTTAGGGTCTCAGTAATTGTTTTCACAGTGCCCTTATGCCAAAATAAATACTTAATATTTCTGTTTTAAGCAGGTAGGTGCAAAAACCCCCCATCTACTCAAAATAGTGCATGCCAAGTCTGCCAGATGTTGCTGTGTTTTTCTCAAAAGTTGAAAATATAGTAACCCAAAGAGTTGGCTGTGGTACCCTTGGGGTACGTTGGTACACAGTTTGGAAGTAGAACATCTTCAGATGTATAGTTGGTGTTAAGTACATGACATTTGTCATTATTGTTAGATATCTGGACAACCTGGGTATCAAAGAGGATGCTGATCTTTCTGGGGAGTAATCTCTTCAAGTCCTAGGTATCTTCTAAGTCAATACTGACTCACCCCAGTCTGGAAGGGGAGAATGATTTCTATGAACACAGATAAGAAAATCTTGTTCTCAAGGCAGTACCATTTTCTAGATTTACTACTCCCAACATTTTCTCACTTCCCTACCCATGCTCATCAGTCAAGTCACTCTCTCAGGAGACACTTCAATTTGCTGGATTAAATATACTTTCTTCTGTCTCTGTCTGGCCTCCCATACTTTCCTTTTCCTTACCCTCCTTCCTGTCCCTCTCTCCACGTCCCTCTTGGCCAGTATCTATCTGAAACCTGGCTTTTGCCCCAATAAAATGACTAATGGAGGCTGGTTACTCAGGAAAAATGATTGGCTGAATTCTGTTTTGAGTCTCAGCTGGGTACTGATAACTTATTGTAGCATATCTCCTTTCCCTTCCCTAAGGGAGCCAAGGAAAAAATAAACTAAAAGACTCCAGAAGATGGCCTGTGAGCTTAGGTACCCATCAAAGGCTGACAGGACTGAAGGTGGGGACTACGCTGAATTTAACTCTTAGTAATTGAGGTCCATGGGGCATTTATGACATTTTCCTAGAGGCTAGTACTGAGTTTCCGTATATTCATTTGGTTAGATTCACTGAAGGGAAATCTGATGTTTGAGAAATAAGAAGGAATGAAAGAGCAGGCCTATCCATGCACTGTTGACTGTTGGCCTCCTTGTGCTGGCCAGTGGAGGCTGGGAGCAGCTGGCTGGCTTTTTAGCCCCAGCCAGCAGCATTTGCTTTGGCCACTAGGGAAAAGAGCACTTTGTGGAAAGCCAGCCTTCCCAGCCAACGGCCTATTTTTGTCCTGAATCTGTGGAGTCCAGCCTGAAGGCTGCGTCCAGTATCAACAGAAGCCATGGAAAATGGGACTAGATGTCTGGCGGTCAGAACTATGGGCTTTGTCTTCCTGACCAGGCCATGCATCCCTGAACCCATGAAGACAGATGAGGAACCAGGGTCCTGTGGCATAGGACCAGAAAGAGCTAGCTGTCCTTTGAGTGGTTATTGCAGCTCAGGACAGGTGGGAATACATCATAAGGCCTCACCCCATCCCAAGCTATCTGTTCTAAGAAGGTGGATATATGACTACAGTTAACACAGTTGCCAAAGTGCCTGAGATCCCTAAGTGGGGACCTCCTCACACGGAGAGGCCACTAGATCACTATGTCAATAGCTTAGTTGACCAAACAGATACAATGGGGACACGGAGATATTGGTTCCTATCCCTTTCCTCCAGGATCTTAAGATTCCAGGTGTTTTTTGGGGGGAAACAGACCATTTTCACAAAGAGATATTTTTAGCACTGGACAGGGTAGATAGAATAAGGATCATGGGAGTGAAGGAGTTGAGAAAGGGCAAGAAGAATTTCAGTTTCAGGTGAGTCCTGAAAAGTGTATAGGCACCAGATAAAGATGTGGTGAGTGTTCTCTCGTGCTCCTAAAGCTGACAAATACTTTGAAATTGACCTAACATGCATATTTGATTTGCTGTAAGATCTTAGTCTCCAACCAGATTGTGTTCACAAGACACCAATACTGAGATGGTTCTATATCTGAGTGACCAGAGCGACTGGAACTTCTCAGACCAAAATAGAAGTAGAGTGATATCTGGAAGCATGAGTCATCTTTCTCAAGTCCTGATTTTACCCTGTCACTCAGCTATATCCTAACCTGAAACCCAAGAATTGCTCTTCCAATTCTTTCAGGATGACCAAGCAACTCTCTTTGGTATGCAAGGCCTTTCATTGGTGAGGCAAACCCTCCTTTCCAGCCAGTCTCTTATTCATCTTGGAAACTCCAAGCAGTCCCTACAGGCAAAATCTTCTCATCTTCTGAAGTGTGGGATTTAAAGAAGTGGTTTTAAAGTTGTTTGTGGACTCAGAGACCTTTAGCACCAGTTCTTCTGTCCACTGGATAATTTCAGATTTGTTGTGATGTTCTTCACTCCCATATTGATCATTCCAATTACATTTTTACTTGAATATTCTTACTGAAAATGGATTCTTTGTTACTCTAGATCAGAGGTCAGAAAAATTATCCTGTAACAGGCCAAACTGCAAATACTTTAGGCTTTGAAAACTGTAAGGACTTTGAAGTATCTACTCAGTTCTGCCATGGTAGCAGGAAAGATGCCATAGAAAATATGTTAAGGAATGACATGGTCATGTTCCAACAAAACTTTATATATGGGCTAGAATGTGAATTTTACATTATTTATGCACATTGCAAAATATTTAATTATTTTAACCATTAAAAATGTAAAACCATTCTTAAATTATTTGCTATACAAAAAAGTGATGGATTAGTTATCGTCCCCAAGCCCTGGCTTGCCAATCTCTGCTCTACAAGACAGAACTCAGACTCTTGGGTACAAACACTTGGGGAGACAATTTGACTTAAATTTTTAAAAATTATCAGATTTATAAGGAAAGGAAATAGATTTTCCAGGAAGTTGAAACCCATCCAAATGTATGCAAGCCTCGCTGGTTAAGGATGTCATGGAAGGACTCAAAGGTCTTGTGGGGACTTAATGCTTTGTAAATGTATAGAACTGTTCATTTTGGGGAGTCAGTTTTTCTTCTCACACATGGTCATCATTTCCCAATTACTTACTGTCGTTCTTTTATTTTTGAAGCTCTATGTGGTCTTCCAGCAACCCTCTCCCCTAATATTTAATGACACAGTCTCAATATGCTGTTTCCATGTATGCACATATTGTTTCCCTTCCCCAAGCCCAGAGGTTAATGTAGAAAGGGCAAGGTTCAGCGGATAGCGCCTACACTGTTACCTAGCAACCATCAGGGGCCTGGCAATTACTGCAGAGGCCATTGTGGAAAGATGGTCTGTCCCAACAATTAGGGCAGAGTAAAGAGCTAATGAGACAGCACTTGTACGTTCCCTTTATTAACTATAAAAGCAGCTTGAGTCTATTTAAGAGAATATATTAACTTTGTATTTAAAGGAATTTAAATTTGCTTCAATAATTTTTTTTTTGCTCCCCTCCCTTCCACAATGGTCTGATCCTGTTTCTTGGAACAGCATCCCCCCCTTTCTGCCAATCATCCATTGTGGTCTGATATGTGTCTCACAGACTACCAGATCTACTGTGTTCTTACTCTCCCCTCTTCTTTCCACCCGTAGCCCAGAGTGCTCTGGAGGAGTCTGACAGAAAAGCATCCGTGTTCAGCCTTCTGTACCGCTCAGTGGTTCGATCCTGTCTTGAGAGCATCAGCATCTTTCCCACACCAGTGATTTGATCCTGCGTCATTTAGCATTAGTTTCCTTTAGCTCCTCCCCCGGGGTCCACAGTGGTTCGATCCTACTTCACAGACTCTCAAATCCTTTCTGATCCCCCTCCAGCATCACCAACACGAATGGTATGGTCCTTAGCATCAGGTCTTTTTGTACCCCCTGCTGGTCTTCTAAGCAGATTGAAGCAGCTTCATCTCATTCCTGATTCATCTTGATCCCTTCAGTGGCTTATTCTGACATTAACACTGTAAAATTGGCCCAAATGGGTTTAAAGTGGTCAGAACTTGCTCTTGATTAGTTGAAATCTTTTCTCACAAGGAAAAATAATTTCTGACCAGTTCCCTATTTTGACCAGTTTAAACTAATCCTGCAGAGCTAGAGCCTGAGGTCGGTAAATCCAGGAAGATGGCTGAAGATGAAGTTGATTCGAGCCAAAGCAAGGAATCAGGTACTTACAGAAATTGAAAGTGAGCTCAGGACTAGAACAGAAAACAGACAAATGAAACAGGAAAATTCAGGAGCCAGGGTTGGTTGAGGGGTGGCTTAAAGGAATTAGTTGCACCCAAGCCTGGTTTGTTTGTTTTTTGAGAGGTGAGAGGCCATTTTGAGGAGGTAATGCAGGATTTTGGACTTGCTTTGGTATGCTTGGAAAGCAGTATGGGAGCTGTTATTATCTAGCAGCTCCATCCTGCTGGAGTTGAAACTAAGTTGTATGTGGCCTAGTGATTCCTGGTTCTCCAAGCCAGCTCCTGGGACCAGTCTTTTTGTCTAGCCTCATCCTAGGTCACAATTATTACAGTTCCAGACCACGAGTGGCAAGCTTCACACCCTTTAGTTGCAACAGTCACGATGTTGTTAGCTGTTTAGAAGGGACTGATGAGTCTTCAGGAAGAGTTAATTACAACAAGTAAGACACAAAGTGAATAACTCAGTTAATTAGAATTGAGGGCTTGCATTTTTTTTAGGGAGATGTACAAGAGAAGGTGGTAGGTGTAATGGCATCTATTCTTTCCCCATGTGGGACTGGTTATCTCCTTATTGTTATGGGCAGAAGTAGAAGTTGGCCTGTGTTGTCTGGATTTCCCCCTTTCTCCCAGGTTGTTGTCTTTCTTCCTTTTTTTTTTTTTTTTTTTTTGGTGGTGGTGGTGGTGGTGACTGCAGTGGGAAGGATAGGAACTAAAAATCATGTGGGGATGAAAAAGAAATGTTCATAAACATTAGTGCAAAATCTCTACAGCGGGTCAGTGGGCAGCTTGAATGCTTTGATGATCAGTGAAAGAATGCTGCAAGATGAGGGTGGGGCTGAAGTTCTGGTTTGGTGCAGAATGTCTTGACATCTTTTTTGTAGCTGGATGAGTTCTATAGCTACTTACCTGTAAGGTCAAAAAGAAAGGATTCTAGAATGGCATAGAAACTTTGCTTCCTAGGAGGGATATTGACTATTCTGATCCTTTCATGACAGAATTTGGTTTAGGGGCCTGTAATTTGAAAGACATCTTTGAGGAAGATAACTGTTGTTAGTCACTGCCTATTTCTTCAGGGGAGCATGCATGGTGGCCATTTTAGTCAAAGCAATTGAATGACACTTCCAATTTGAGGTAGAAAAAATATCAGGAGATTTGTGATCAGATAACCCATGCTTTGAGTCCTGGCTCTGCTATTTGCTATGTGGATATTCAGCAAATTATCTAAGTTCCAAATCACTTGTTTTCCTTGTTTGCAAAATAAAGTTAGTATATGCCCTAAAAACAAGAACCTGAGAGTCTTTTGGAGCAGAGTAGCTGCCATTCAACATTTTTGTTTGCTCAAACTAGATTGTGTGGCTGGGATTATTTTTGTGTGTATATAGGGCAATATTACATAATTTAGATTGATAAAGACAATTTATTTTTAAATTTTCAGCAATGATGCTCCTGATGAAGCTGATACTCCTAAATGGAGCAAAGGAGCAGTGTTAATTGAAATTCTTTAGAAATTGTAAAGTACAATGTAAATTGTGAGCTACTTTCATATTTATATGTTGATTATCATTAAAATGACACTCTGAAAAGCCACAGCCTAAAATGGCTTCCAGTGTTGCAGACTGACATATCTGTCTGGCTCCAGAGTCAGTTCTCTTCCTCCTTCCTCCTGGGCCTCCGACCACCTGAAGCGCTGAGAAGTGGTATGTGGCCTTGTAAACTGCAGTTCTCTAGGGGGGCATCTTGTGAGAGAAATGAGTTATGTATGTGCCCTGGCATAGAAACAGGGTGTCCTTGAGCCACAGACATCTTGAAGCTATTTTATCGCAAGGGAGACCTGGGATGCTTCACTTGGATTCTGTCACCTTCCTCCAAGTGGCAGGATAGGGTAAAGGTACTACAGGAAGGCAATGATGTGGACCTTCATGAATGTGGAAATTACTCCGTCATTTGCAGGTGAGGGGGATGGGAGTGAGATTGGCAATAGAGCCTGAGCTTGAATAAATTCAGTTGAAATGCATTTGTGCCCATAATGACTCAGTTGGGAAGTTGTGTCCTGTATTCAGATTTGTTCTCTGGGAAATGTGGACTCTCTTGATAGTCATTTGACTCATAGATACAAGTATGTGATAGGTAACAGTGTGCCTGTATTGCAGGAAGGCACGTGATGAAGATTTTTTACTTTTATGACAAATAAGATGGAGGAAACATGAGCCAGAACATTATTTAGCTCAATTCTGAAATAGTTAAAAAAAAAAAAAAAGTAACTGTTGAGCACCTGCTCTGTGTCAGGCTTTGTACAAAGTATTTTATATGCATTAATTAGTTTAAACCACACAAGAACCTTATGAGTTATGTGTCATTAGTTTCACCTTATAAATGAGGAAACTATTTGCAAAGGGTGCAAATTATTGATTCTATATTTCTTTGGAGCAGAAAGTCTTAAGAAGTAGGTCTGTGAGAGGTATGTAGGGGATAAGTGTACATTCTCTGAGGGCTTCTCAGAATCACTTGGGTGAGGATTATTCCAAACCACATAGGCCTTACCCCCACTAGAGTTCTCCTCTTTAGAAGGCCTGTCCCTCCTTGAGTATCTGATGTTTTATGAGCTACTGGGATTTCCATGAATGGGTGGTAGGATGGACTCTCAGGCCTATTGAAGGCAGGAAAAATGTTTGCACTTCACTATTGCAAAGAGATATCCTTGGCACTGGTGCTCTGGGCCTGGCCTGTCCTGGTTTCAACATTTTAAAAAAAGATGTATTTATTTATGCTTGCAGAACTGGGGTACAGGCCAGAGATGTGGTAGGTGAGAGGGTTCACCAGAGACAGAGTGGGGAGCAGAACAGGCAGATGTAATGAATACACTGCTGAGGGGAGCAGCAGGCAAGACAGGAGAGGTCTGCCATGCGTGTGGGTCAGCTCCCTGGCGGGGGATTGAACTTGGGCTACAGTGGCTTCAGAGAGCTTCATAATGTGGTGCTTTAACCCATTGTGTCACCAGGGAAAGCCCCAGTTTCAACATTTTAATTAATGACTTGGTTGCAAATGTAGAAAAATCTTCTGATCAAATGTTGAGAACTGGAGTGGGAGGGTAATATATGTACTGGGTGACACAATCTGGAATCCAAGCAGAATTTACTAGACTGCAAGGATGGTTCAAAAGCAGCAACATTTAGTTGATAAGAATAATGGAAGATCTTGAATTAGTTCCACAAACTTAAAGAAAGTAACAACTCTACAGATTGGGTAGATATTTAATATGACTGCCAAAAATGTTAATGGGAACTTGGACTGCATTATTAGGATCTAGAATGTAGGGGTGATTATTCTACCCTTTTCTGAGTTTGCAAACCTCATGTTTTGCTCTTTTAAACAGAGACAAAGACAAACTAGAGGTTAAGAATGGAAGTCTGGAGGGCCAAGTCTGGCATGATCACTATGGTCCCGCTGCTACAGGACTGTCATAAGGGAGAGGGTCTTGTCTTTATTATGTGACCCTAAGAGACAGAATTCAGATTGTTGGGTAGAAATCACAGCAAGGTTGCTGGAGGGCTGTTAGCTGAGAAGGCCTGGAGGTGGAGCACAGTTATAGCAGCAGGTGCCACAGTGTGCCAATCAGTGAGGACACATAGTAAACAAATGTGACATAAAACAGTTTAATGCCTGTGGGGATTAGGAAGGGAATGAATTCCCTATCACAGAAGATATTGAAGCAGAAGCTTGCTGGCTGTTAGGGAATTAAGTGCTACTACAAAACTTTCAATGCTGCCTAAATGCTGTATTTCAGTAGGTTGAAAGTATTACTGTGAGTATTTATTCAATGTCTTTTCCTGGTTGATGGAAAGGGTAGTTGATCAGAAAGGAGAGGTGTAGTATAGATCCTGCTAATAACTAGTGAATCCAAAGGAACCCTGGTGTTAGCAGGTATGACCCAACCAAGCCTGAAGGAAAGAAAGATTTACTAAGTGCCTAGTATATGCTTGGTGCTTTTACACACATTTCTCCTTGTTTTTCGTGACAGTCAGGTGAATTATATCTTTTCTTTTTAAAGATTTATTTATTTGTGCATACAGAACTGGGGTACAGGCCAGAGGCTCAGGGGTGGCGAGAGTCTTCACCAGAGTCAGTGGGGAGCAGAACAGGCAGATCTATGAAGTACACTGCTGAGGGGAGCAGCAGGCGGGTCAGGAGAGGTCTGCCACGCCATGTGGTCACCTCCTGGGCAGGTGGGAATCGAAATCATGTGGAAGTGGCTTTAGCTTCTCAGTGCTGTTCTTTAACCCGCTGCGCCACAAGGGAGGGCCAGGTGAATTATATCTTATTGTGTTTCTTTTATAATGAAAAAATTGAAACTCAGAAAGGTTAAATGACTTGCCCAAGGTCATGCATCTATTAAGTGCCTTTGGAGGGGAGACCATCAGAACGCTACACAGGGAAAATATCACAGAATTTCTACTTTTTACCTGATCACTTCTCCAGTTGAATAAAGAGTGGGTATTGCCAGAGGCGAGTTAGGGTTGTGTGGAGAGTGCGTCACACTGGGCTGGGTGCCTGGAGTAGATGAGAATATCATGAAGATATATGATCAGCCTTTAGTTCAGCAGGTCCTGGAGGATGGTGTTGGAACACAGCTGAGCTATTACACAAACTAAATGGCATGACTGCTTATTCATAATGTCTGTACCTTATGCGGATAATGTCTTCTGTAGATTCAGAACCACAGCAGCAGGAGGATGTCAATAACTTCAAAATCCAAACATGATTATTTTAAAGAACACAATTAGTTCAGAGAGGAGAAGGGACTTCTACAACTTCTGGCACTAATAATTTTACCCCTGATATTCCCAGGTGTTTGTTTTAAAATGTAATCTAACAAATTTAGAATTAGAGCTTCTTAGAGCAGATTTGATTTTCTAGAAGTGCCAACTCTTTTGTGAAACTTGCTACTCTGTTTTAGAACTAAGATAGATACAGCATTTTCTTTTACTCCTAATATAGAAGCCAGCATAATAAAAATGGAAAGGACATAGCTTTAGAATCAGATCTAGTTTAATTTCTTTACTGGCGCCCATGGGAAATTCTCTAACTTGTTTGTGTCTCAGATTCATTATCTGTGAAAATGGGAATAATCACAGTTTGACTTTAGCAATGTGCAGTTTGAGGTGCGATGGAAATTCCATGTGGAGAGATTAGGAAGGGATGATATTCAGAAGAATGACCCAGTCTGGAAATCGAGATTGAAGAGTCAGCAACCCAGGGAAAGGGACATAAAGTCACACGCATGGGTGTCATTTGCCTGTGCAGAATGATCTCTTTTACATGACAGTTGTTCAGCTATGTGAGGTTGATGGTGCTGTCTTCACATTATTCTATTTTCTAAGGTTGACATCCCTAGATGTCAGAATTATCTTTGATTATTCTGCATTTATCTTGGAATCCAACTTCTTCGTCAGTCTAGTCATCTTTTCGGGGACATTAATTTTGGCTTTGTTACTCTGAAGTGTGGTGTCTTAAAGTTAAACAATGCTTTTGGTATGGTGTAGAGTAAGAACAAGCCCATTTTCTCCTTTATTCTGGATGCTATACTTTTATTTGGCCTAAGTTAACATTAGTTTATTTTTAGTCTTCATATTTCACCCAATGACTCAAATTATGCCAATTCTTGACTAAATCTTTTACAAGAGACAATTTATAAGTCATATTATTGCCCCCAATCATGAAATAGTGCATGTCTATGGCAGCAAGTCTCAAACTTTAACATGCACACGCTTCATCTGGGAAGCTTGTTAAAAATGTGGATCTGGGCACTAGTTATCAGTATTCTGATTCAGTAGGCCTGCGTCGGGGCCCAGGAAGCTTTGTTTTAACAAACACTTCAGGTGACTCTGATGCAGGCTGTTCTTGACCGTACTCTAAGAAATGGTGTCTTAAGGCTCAGAGAACTGCTTTTGGCCCAGCCTGATCCCTAGCAGAGAGTAGGCCTTGAGCCCCGTGCCTGGGTCTGCTTTACAGAAGAATGAAGCCATGGGGTGACTGCAGACTGTCACTAGCCCCATCATTACCTAATATCAAACACTGCATTTAGCGAAAAAAGGTTAGATATCTTCCATCTTTTTAAGTTTCTTAGAAACTCTGGAACAAGCTGACATTAGGAGCCAGAATGACATAGGGCTCAAGAGGTGAGGTCCATTGGTTAATGGTTTATTAGCCCTCCCCCCAAAGATTTGATCTAACATATACCAAACTAAATTTCAGGTGTATTCAAGAGTTTTTTTTTTTTTTTAAGATTTATTTATTTATTCATTCAGAACTGGGGTACAGGCCAGAGATGCGGAGGGTGAGAGAATTCACCAGAGACAGAGTGGGGAGCAGAACAGAACAGCAGATCAAAGAAGTACACTGCTGAGGGGAGCAGCGGGCGGGCCAGGAGAGGTCTGCCTCGCCATGTTGTCACCTCCGGGGAAGGCGGGGATCAAACTCATGCGGAAGTGGTTTAAGCTTCTTAGTGCAGTGCTTTAACCCACTGTGCCACCAGGGAGGGCCCTGTATTCAAGAGTTTTATGCATAATACTGAAGTTAAAAAATAGAAGAAAGTCTAAGTAAATTATTTTTTCTTTGCAAAGGCCTAAAGTGATATATGATATCATCACAAAGGGAAGGACTATATGTTTCCATGTGTAAGGATGAAAACCTGAAAATCTAAAACATGAATAAAACTACACTATAAATTGGAAAATTGTACAACAAATGTGACAAATGCAGTCAGTCATTATTTGTGGATTAAGTATTTGAGAGTTCTCCTGCTTGCTATAATGTATCCATAATTTCCAAATTAATGCTAGTGGTACTTTTTTGATCATTTGTGGATTTATTTGCACAGAGTACAAAAAATTTGAATCACACTGTGTCCCCTGTCCTTGTTGAGGTGCAACAGGTGCTTCTCTGCATTCTTGTATCGGCTCTCACACTGTAAATAAGTATACTTTTCTTGTTCTTTCTGGTGCCATGTTTTGGCAATTTGTTAGTGATTTTGATGCTTCAAGTGCCCCTCAATTCCTGTTAGTCAGTTTTCTTCCATTACCCCCAGTGTCTACAAATGTTCTGATTTCTGTCCCTTTAATTTTGTCCTTTTAAGAATGTCATGTGAATGCATTCATAAAATATGTAACATCATGTATCTCTTCTCATTCAGCATAATGTATTTGCAATTCATACACATTGCTTCATCTATTCACTGGTCATTCCTTTTTATTGCTAAATAGTATCCCTCTGTGTTTTGTGATTATGGTATACATGTATTTTTCTTACCTCTGATAGTTGTGCATGTCACTTGCAGGAGAGGATTGTGTTTATATCATAGTTGGATTTTTCATTTTGTATTTCCTATCAGATAATTATGGCACTTGAGAGACAATCAAACATAGTATTGAACATTTTTACATGCCGTGTATTGACCAGGCTAAAATGTAGTCAGAGACTATATGCTGCATAAACTACTGAACACATTTATGTGATTCGATTGAAGGGCATGAAAAAATATTCCCTCAAGTATAGTGCTGGAGTGCTGTTAAATGTGCCCGAGTGCTAGAAGGCTCTGATGTGCCTTGTGCAGAAAATACTTATATTAAATAAACTTCACCCAGGCATGAGTTATAGTGTTATTGATTGTGAGTACAATGTTGATGAATAAATAATGTAGTATATTTAATATAATAGAGTGAATAAAATGTTCATCTTTCCCCTGTTTTGACCCCCTCTCACCTTCTCCTTTGCAGTATGCCTCAGTTCTATGGTCAATTTGCTAATTTTGACTATTCCCTGACCTTTTGTTTGGTTTCTCTGTATTCTACATGTAAGTGAGACCAACTGGTATTTATCTTTTCCCTTCTGACTAATTTTGGCAAGCATAATCCCTTCCGGCTCCATCCATGTTGCTGCAGATGGCATATGTTTGTCTTTTTCGATCACTGAGTAATATTCTACTGTATTAATATACCATAGACCTGTACCAGATCTTAGAGGAAAGGCTTTTAATTTTTCACAATTATGTATGATGTTGGCTGTGGATTTGTTGTTTATGGCCTGTATTACATTGAGAAATGTCCCATCAACAGCAAATTTATTGAGTGTTTTTCTTTTATCATAAATGGATATGGAATCTTATCAAATGCTTTTGCTGCATCTATTGATATATGATTTTTGTATTTCCTTTTGCTGATGTGATGAATTACACTGATTTATTTCAGATGTTGAATCATCCTGGTGTCCCTGGAATAAATTGCACTTGGTAATGATGTATAATTCTCTTGAAGTATTGTTGGATTTGGGTTACTAAGATTTTGTCTATGATTTTTACATCTATGTTCATCAGAGAAATAGACATATACTTCTCTTTCATATATGATATCTTTGTCAGGTTTTTTTTTTATCAGAGTGATGTTGGCCTTATGAAATATATTTGGAGGTTTTTCCTCTTTCTCTATTATTTTGGAAGTGTTTAATAGACATTAGTTCATCCTTTGAAGGTTTGGTAGAACTTACCAAACCATCTGGGGGGCCCCGAGACTTTTGTTTTTTGGGAAACTTTGATTACTATTTCAATTTCCCTACTCATAATTGGTCTGTTCAAGCCTTCTGCACCATGTGGATCATCTCTGGGGTGGGGCCCAGGATCGAACTCACACTGAAGTGGCTGTGGCTAGCTTGCAGTGCTTCATCCTAACCTATTGCTCCACCAGGGAGGGTCCAATTTGTCCTCTTTTTAAAAAATGAGTCTAATTAGAGTTTTGTCTATTTTGTTTACTTTTTTTCCAAAGAACCAACTTTTGGTTTTATTGATACTTTGGGCTGTCTCTTAAATTTATATTTCATTTATTTCTGCTATAATTTTTATTATTTCCATACTTCTATTGGATTTTGGTCCTAATTGCTCTTTTTTTCTACTATCTTGAAGTGAGATGCAAGATAGTTTGTTTGAATTCTTTCTTGTTTCTTGATATGTGCCTGGATTGCTATATATTATCTATTACTGCCTTTGCTGGGTCCCATAGGTTGATAAGTCATATCTGTATTTTCATTCATCTCCAGATATTTTAGGTATTCTTTTTTTGATTTCCTCATTTGTACAATCCTCATACAGGAAAGTGTTTTTTGGTCTTCATATAGAAAAGGGTTTTCCTGCTTTCCATTTGTGGTTGATTTCTAGCCTTATTCCATTGTGATCAGAGAAATTACTTGATAAGATTTCAATCTTCATAAATTTATAGATTTTTTTTTGTGACTCAGCATGTGGGCTATCCTGAAGAATGTTCCTTGTGTACATGAGAAAATGTCTACTCAGATTTTGGGGTGTGTAATGTACCTTAAATTTGCATTAAACTCCTGTGGCCTAATTTCTCATTTGAAGCTCTCATTTCCTGGTTTATTTTCTGTCTGGTTGATCTATCCATTGATGAAAGTGGAGTATTGAATTCTCTGATGATTTCTGTGTTGCTTCTAATATCTGATTTCAAATTTGATATTAGTTGCCTTATGTAGTTTGATATGTCTTCATTTAATACATTTATATTATGATTATGTCTTTGTGATGTATTGATTTTTTGGTCATTATGTAATATCATCTCTGTGAACTGTTACCTTTGTTTTTAGCTATTTATTTAATGTATGTATGGCTGCCCCTCACTTTTTCTGGGCCTCATTTGTTTGTAGGATTGTTTTCCAACCTTTCACTTTAAGTCTGCATTTATCTTGGACTTCAGGGTTTAGTCTGCTGTAGACAACAGAAAGTTGGGTTTTGTATTTTGTTCCAACTGGCCACTATACCTTTTGATTGATGAATTCAGTCTGTTTCCATTTAGGATGATTACTAAATGACGATTTGTTACTGCCATTTTGTTTTTAGTTTTCTGGTTTTATCTAGTTCCTCATACATTTTTTGGTAGTATTTCCTCTCTTTAATTTAGGTGGGAGATTCCCTTTCAATATTTCTTGTAGGGGATTATGGTGTTAGCATACTCCCTCAGTTTATGTTTGTTTGAGACGCCTTTATTTCTTCCTCTTAACAGAAGGAAAGTGTTGCAGGATATAATATTTCCTGGTGATTTTTTTCTCAGAGTATTTTGAATATGTCACTCCATTCTATCCTTGTCTATAGGGTTTCCTCTGAGAAGTCTGATATCAGTCTTATGGATCTTCCTTTATATGTTATCTGTATTTGCCCCCTAGTCAGCTTCAAATTATCTTCCTTTGTGTTGAATTTTTGGTATTTTCACAACTATATGTGTTGGTGTAGATAAAAATATGGAATGTTCCATGAATTTGCATGTCATCCTTGTTCATGCTATTCTTGTTTTGCATCATTCTAGTTTTGGTGTGTGTATGCTGCTGAAGCAAACGCAGAAGGTGGCATTTGAACTGAATCATAAAGGGATATGTTGGATTTTTTTAATGAAAAACAGACATTTTCAAAGGACAGATCTTGACTTTCCTAACTTTAAAATGTCAATGATGTTTCCCTAGAATATAAAATCCATGCCTCTGAAAGGCACAAAGAATTATTTCCCTTTGAAATGGCTGCACCTAAAATTTTCTAGTGTTTTTCCTCATGGTCCAAATAAGTTGTTATATTTTAATGTCCTGATATTGGGATCAATAGAGAGTTGAAACAAAAAAAAATTTGAGAATTCTACATAATGTTGATGAATCTGTTATATAATGTGGAGAGTGGATTAAGAATGGTGGTTGTGGGGAGATATTGGAGAGAGAAAGAAAAGATACAAGTGTTTGTTCCACAAAAATGTGTTAGTGTTAGAGCTCTTATTTAATTTTACAGAACATACTTAAACAAGTAAAGGAGGCAATTTTTCCAGTTTTGCAGATGAGATCTGAAGGAGGGTAGGGTAGTGGAGGCCCTAAGGAGTATATGTACATAATTTGCATTTTGGAAATAAAATTGAATGTAGTAGTACTAGAAGTGGAGGGAACTTCACTATTAATTAGTGTAAGTATAATATACAGGAAACTATTGGGATTGTGCTTAAATCATGGGTTTGTGCCCAAGTTAGAGGAAATAGGACTGTGACATTTTTCTGTGAACTGAAAACCACTGTATCAATGGAAGATGCTCAATGGTTTTGAGTTTGGTCAACTTGGGATGATGGGAAGGCTATTGAAGGAGTTGGGCTCAGAAGGAAGCATATACTAGAGGGAAGAGGATAGTCTATAGTTCTTCCACACCTCCCCTGTGCTTCTCAGTTTACTTTTTTCATTATACTCCCATGTGCTTTATCACTGAGTATAGAAGTACTATGTATGTGAATATCTGTAAGTGCATTGAATCTCTGGAAAGAGTTATAAGAAACTTTTAACAGTGATTGCTGCCAGTGAGGGGAACTTGATGAGAATTGGAAGAATATTATATTTTTCACTTTGTGTATTCTCTGTTTATGTGTATGTCATATGTATGTGTTACCTACTTAAAATAAGCCAATTATAAAACATACTAAAAACAAAGAGAAAAGCCTTCTATTACTCCAATACTTTAAATCTACTGTACTTTAATTACAGTGTGTCCATGAAACTTTCACCTAGCCAGTCTAACTCATATCCTATCATTTTTCACCACTTGGTTTGGTAACCAAAGAGAAGAAAATGAAAACTAACAAGTGTAGACTAATCCTGCAAATGATTCACAGATTAAAACAAGGGTATTAGGTAATGTGGGATCTTGGGGTCAAGAGAGAGCTTCTAAATTAGGTTTTAATTTGTGTTGTCAGGAAGGAAATTGAACACTTGTTTATAGGTGAAGGGGAAAGTAACCTGGAGAGAAGTTGAAGACAAAGGAAAGATATGGGTAGTAAATAGGCTAGTAGCTCACTCAAACTGTCAGCAATATTGAGATAAAGTGACAAATGAATGTGTTTCTTACTGTTCTGAAATGGCTCTTAAAGTCCAGAAAGTCTTCTGTAAGCATCTGGATCCTTGATCCCAGACTAAGCCGCTCTGTGGCCATTTCCAACAGCAGCTCTTGATAGTCTGCTGAGCTATAGATGTCATTCTTTCAACAGATGCTCAGTGACTACTGTGAACAAGGCACACCATAGGGCAAGGGTTGTATGGTTCGATTAAATGTGCTCGCTTGACTCTCATGAAGGAGAGAAAGCTTTGTGAAGATAGGGGGTGCTTGGTATATTTTTGGCAATGGATTATGGGGGCCCAATTGTTGTGGATTCTAACAGAGCCGCTACAGTACTTGGTTCCTAGTAGGTGTTCAGTAAGTGTTTGTGAAATAATCCGTTTATTGAGCACCTCCTATCAATTAAGCACTGTGCTAGGCTCTGGGGCCACATAGTTAAATTAGAAAAGATCCTGATATTTGAGATGCCTGGGTTTCACAGCAGTTACTATTGGGTGATAAGTTTTATGAGAGAGGCACAAACAGGACTAGGTGATACATCCAGAAACAGACCCAGATTACAGTATGCCAAGGAGTAAATAGAGGAAGAGAAAGTGAAGATAGTATGGACTTTTCTTTTAAGAAATTTGGTTAAGAAGTGAGGGAGGCACAAAGAGAGACAGGATTGAGGGACTATTAGATGATGAGCTGTCTGAACATATGCTGAGTAAGAAGGAACCATCAGAGAGGGTAAGGGCAGTGATTGGTGAATTGAGATCCCTGAGAGTGTAGGAAGATATGGAAGTTAAACTGGCCAGGAATTCTCAGAAAAATTGTGGTACTGAGAGCTTTCCTGAAGCAGGAGACCTTGACTTTTCAAGTGGTATCAGTTCACAATGTGGTCTCTTAAGAGATTGGAAGCGAGTGGTTGGAGTATTTGATTGGACCCCAGCCAGTCAGGGAAGAAAATTAGCCTGGAGGGGACTGCTAAATTGTGAGAAGACCAGATACCAAAGAATAGGAGCAGTAGGAATGAGGAAGTAAAAGACTTTAGTGGGAAGAAAGTAGCAAGAGAGCAGGATACACAAATTTAAGATTTCAGAGGTAGAGCAGTTCTGAGTGATGAAAAGATCATGGCTACCACTATGGATGACTACTGCAGTGCAGGGAATGGCCAAGGGAATTGAACCAAGAAACAGTGCTCTGCTTTGTCTTTGTGGACATTACACATTCTCCATCTACATGCTAGGGCTTACCTGGTCTGGGTGGCTGCCAAGTCTTGTTTGGGGTTCACTGGGATTTGTGGAGGTCCACTGTAGTAGGTATACTTTCATGTTCCCTCTTGGTTCTTGCTGGAGTCTGTGGTGCCCTACTGTGGCAAAGGCTGCTTTTGAGACCCATGCTGGGGCATGCTGAGCTCTGCAGGGTGCCTATCTTTGTGGGTGTGCTTTCAACACTACCCCCTCTAGGACTTGCTGTGACATGCTGAGGCCTGACTGGGTGGGTCTGCTTCCAGGTTCTGTCCTGGGGCTCACTAGCATCTGTTGGGGCTTGCAATTTAAAGGCTCCTGGTCATTTCCATTCTTCTGCTGGCAAGGCTGCCAAGCTGTAGAGGTTTACCTTACTTCCCCAGGTTACCTGTGTGGCTGGTTCCACTTCTTGCTGGGCACCTGTCCTCTGGATGTTGTTCCTAGTGTGTGTGCTGTGATTGATTTTCTTTCAGAAGTTATGCTTTGCTGTGGTCTGGCTCTGAGTATATGGAAGAGGTGTGCTTAGCACCTACACTCTGCCACTTTCTTGACATTTTCCTACATAAGGAAATGTTCACAATATTTTCCTCTAGCTTCTTTGCTGTGTACATGTTTACCATGTACATGGATTACCCATTTAAAATGAAAATAAAAACCAACAAAGATAGTAAAAGAGAATCGCTTTTCAACTTATGTTTCTGAAAAAAAAAATCCATTTCCCCGTCTTTCCTTTTTCCCAAAATGACATTTTTATGCTTCTAGACATATGATAGGACTTAGGGTAAAGGATGGAAAACTTAACTGGAGAGTAGCTTGGTGTGGCAATTTTGGTAATTTTTTGTAAGAGGGTATGTTTCATCATGTAACATTCATAATAGGCCCACTACAAGCCTCAAAAATATACATTCTGTATTTTATATTCCAAACAAAGAAAAACATAGACATTTGTCAATTTTCCTATCTATAGCTTTATTTGAATGGGGGTTATAACTAGGTTTGGGGTCTGCTTGGATGGTTGCTTTATCAGAAAAATTCCATTTCAGTTACCCCAGGGGTACCTCTGCTGGCCCACCTTCTCCACCTTCTTTAGGATATGGCATCAGGGATCAGATGTATCAATAACTTCTTTTTCCAGGAGCAGCTCAGGAAATACATTGCCTAAAACAAAGCTATGCCTTGTTAGCATTAACAATGAAATCTCTGATATCAAGGCACTGGTGTTTGGGTGGAGACCTTCTTAGCATCTCTCACATCCATCTACTTTTATCATAGTGAGCTTTTCCTCTGCTCAAGGCAAGCAGTGGACCAAGAAAACAGAAACTCCATATTTTCTGAGGCGTTTCCATTGTTATGCCTCCCCCACCTCAATATTCCCTTTATCTTTTTGAGATTGCCTCCCAGAGCAGGCTTGCTCAGTCTGAACACTATGTAGATTGTAGCCACGTTGTTAAGACCTCCAAGTTGTGGGCTGTCTTAAGCCACAGTGCTCTTGCAATCTTGGGTTCTTATAGCTCCAGCTCTTGGGTTGAAGTCTTCATCTCATGTGTTTATATCACTCCCCAACTAGTTGCTGCTGACCTCAGAATCAGGTTCACATTTCTCTGAATATCAAACCCTTATGCTTTACTTTACCCTAAGGCAAAGCTCTTTCTCTCTTGCTATCTTAAGTGCTTGATTTCTATTAACAACTCCCTTTTTTCCTGAATTATATTAATAACATTTCTAGAAGATAAAGTATCATGGACTCAAGTTCCAGTGCCAACATAAGATGACCTTGGCTGTTACATAGTGAAATGCCAAAGACAGGAGTTGCATCTCTAACACTGTATAGTTGGTCTCTACCAGTCATCTAACTGCTCCAGACTAGTGTCTTTGACCGGGAACACCTTTTCAATCAGGCTGAGTTGGAGATAATCTTGTTTGAAAGGATAGAACTTTTATTTTTAGTGGGATTGTAACTGGTTTCTCCTCTAAACAGATATGTTAATGTTAATGAAGGAGAGCAGTGGAAGGCTGTCACAGGATGTAGAATGATACTGTCTTCTCTCTGCCTCCAAAGTGATCCAGCTTTGTCCCTTCTCACAGGACTGCTTTGCCTCTGGTGTCAACCCCTGTTGGCAACAACTGCAAATGCCCTGAGATGACTGAGTCACACCATCAGAAGGAGGCACTAGAGGTCATCTAGTTCAGAAATAAATTCTTAACTGATTAACTTGTCAGGACTTGTTCGGGAAAGGCTCTAGAATTATTATTTCCATTTTTACCTAGAGTGCAAACAAGAAAATGAACTTGGGGACCGTGTTTCACCTGGCAGCATGGTTGCACATGGGTTAAGCTTAGAATATCAGCTTCCCAGAAAACATACCTGCAAAGAGAGGAAACAGTTAATATGAGAGAATGAGACAGAATGGCGCTTTCAAACTAGAGGAATCCTTCCTTTCTATGTGAAAGCAGTCATCAGGCAAGCCAAAACGGGCACTTACAAGAAAATTCAGGGGCTGTGGAAGAAGAAGCAGTACATGAGATCTGCTTTCTTCCCACGGTGCACTGCTGGCAGTAACTCCAGTTGTAAGCCCTCCAGAGGGTTCTCCACCCGACCAGGCTGGATAAGCGTGCAGACCGTGATATAAAGCCAAGCAAAGTTGTCTCATATATTGGATTTCCGTGTGCTGTGGTAGCACCGATGTCCAGTTCCAGGGGAGCAAGCTGTGGCAAGCATCCCCTGTCATGGTGTTAACCAGCTGAAACTTGCTAGAGGCCTTCAATTTGTTGCTGAGGAGTGAGCCGGGTGCCATGTGGGGTTCTGAGAGTCCTGAATTCTGACTGGGTTGGTAAAGATTCCACATAAAGATCCACTGAGGCTATTCTCTTGATCAATTCCATAAAGCTGTCAAAAGAAATTCTGACACCCAGAGAATCACTGAACCAGCCCACAAGCACAAGGGATGTGGGGGCTGACATCTGCAGGCTGCAAGAGCCGAGGTCTTGGAAAGGGCTACAAGCTATACCAAACTATTGATGATTCTCACCCTGAAGCAAGGAGAAGGCTCAATACTCTCCATCTCTGCTGAAGACCAGCAGACGTTTGGGGTGACATGGGTTCTGCAGGAAGTGACGCCACATCTCTACCATTATTGCTAACACATCATGCTTGTAAACTTCTCACCTAACAAGCAATTTAGGATAGTCACATCAGCTTAAAAGTATTTTTAAATTTGTCTGTTAAAACTAGTGTCTGCTGACTGATTTTCATGAATGCATTATCAAATTATGGAAGTTAAAATGCAATAACATTTGAAGACTAAGCTTTGTCTTTGCTTTTTCTTATTAAGGAGGTATATGTCAGGCCCTCCCTTGTGGCACAGTGGGTTAAAGCATAGCACTAAGGAGGTATATGTCTATTTAAAATGCATTAAGTCATAATAGGTGTAAAATAAATTCTGTAAAACGGGGCCACAGAAACTAACTCTGTAGAATAATTGGTGCATGTGATTACATCTACAGTTTTGTTAGGGTGATAGGATACTCTGTTGGTTTTCTCTCAAGTGACTAATTTTAGGAGTTGGTGAGAACAAATTTAAGTTGGATTTTGTTTGAAGGGTGAATGTATACTAATCGTTTGTTGTCATATACAGAAAGAAAAAGAAAGTTAATGAGGGCTTAGTGTTCTATTTATGTAACTATTGCTTCTGAAAAAAACAAACTTTAGAAGCCACCATTCTTATGAGAATTGAGTAAATGTGCCTTAAAATGAAATATCCTGGTTAATATAAACAAATTTATCTCCACCATTAAAGTCACAAGTATTAAAGGCTCCTGATTTAATCTCATGACTCCATGGAATATGTAGAATCCTAAATTTTGTGCAAAGTGGTCATTAATGGTATTTAAACTGGTGGAAAAGGAAAACTGAGCAGTAATTTTTTCCCTTAAGGATAATAAACTAGTACTTAATGCTATGGGTTGGGAAACCAATAACCATAAGATAAATTTCAAATGTGAAAATAAAAATTTATGTCCACTTTGACCAAATTTTGAATATTTTACCTTTTATCTAATGCTTATCTAGTATGCCATACCATAACAACCTGTAGAAAGTAGCAGTTGGTTTTATTTAAAAGTAGATCCTTGTTCACTCCAATCAGTCTTACAAGTCATCCTGGGTCAACTCATATTATCTACTCCCAGAGGCCATTAAAAAAAGTCATGATACAGGTGTCAACACAAGTTTGGCATTTCTGATTTAAACATAATTGCCTGCAGTTATTTTTCTTCTCCCTGGTCAAGCTACCCTAAGAAATCCTTACCATTCCACAAACTTGCTAGGCCATCAGCTGCCCACTTTAACATTACATATACTACCAAAATCTGTTGAATTTATTATTTGTATCATGTCTGCCAGTAGGCCAGGCTTCTGTTTCCAGAGTGAATTCAAGTGTGTTGGAAATTACCCTAATCCTTATGAAACCTGGGTTTGCCAATTTGAGAATAGTAAATTTCAAAATCTAATTGCTATTTCTTGAGACAACTTTTCTATTTAGGGATCTTAAAAAGCCCAGTTAATTTTTTTTTTTCAAGGAAACGTGTAGGCTCATAACTTCTTGAGTCTAAGTTACATAGAAACATCTACATTACAATCTCTTTGACTGGATTTTGGCATAAGACCTGAAACCATAAAATATTTAGAGAAAATATTGGTAAAAGGCTATAAGACATACATCTCAAGAACATCTTAAAAAACTCTTCACTCAAAGCAAAGAAAATGAGGAAAAGATAAACACATGGGATAAGTCAAACTGAAAAGCTTCTGCACAGCAAAAGAGACATTAACCATGGCAAAGAGACACCCTACTAACTGGGAAAAAAATCTTTGCACTCCATACAACAGACAGGGGACTGATCACAAGGATATACAAAGAGCTCACTCAAATCAACAAAAACAAAACAAACAACCCAGCTAAGAAATGGGCAGAAGAACTTAAAGGACATTTCTCCAAAGGGGAATTGTAAATGGTCAACAGGCATATGAAAAAATGTTCAACATCCCTCATAATCAGGGAAATGCGAATGAAAACCACAATGAAATACCACCTCACACCAGTGAGAGTGGCGCATGTCAAAAAAACTAACAACAAATGTTGGTGAGGATGTGGTGAAAGAATTCACCTACATTGCTGGTGGGAATACAAACTGGCACAACCACTATGGAAAACTGCATGGAGGTTCCCCAAACTACTAAAAATGGAGCTACCATATGACCCAGAAATTCCACTTCTAGGGGTCTACCTAAAGGACACATAAACATTAATTCTAAAGGACACCAGCACCCCTATGTCTATTGCAGCACTACTTACAATAGATAGATCCTGGAAACAACCCAAATGCCCAAAACCAGATGATTGGATAAAGAAGATGTGGTGTACATATACACACTGGCATACTACACAGCAGTCAAAAAAGATAAACGCATGGCATTCACAGCAACATGGACAGAGCTGGAAGGGATTATGCTCAGTGAAATAAGTCAGAAGGAAAACGAAAAGTATTGAATGTTTTCACTTATAGGAAGAATTTATAGGTCTTATAGGAGAATCAAATAAGACAGGGTAGGGGGGAGTGTATTGTTATTTCAATACAAAAAAACAACAAAATGAAACAAAAACAAACAGACCATTATAAACCAGAGAGATCCTACAGGGGAGGAGGACAGAGAGGGGTCAGAAGGACGGAGAATGTGGGGGCTATAGTGATGATGGGTGGGGGAAAGGCGGAAGTGAACATGGTTGTAAATTGACAATAATGTAAATAGATATAAAAAAAAATTTAAAATAACCCCCCCAAAGTAAAATCTCTTTGACTGGCAATGACTAGAGAAGTAGTTTATATTGTCCACATAGTACACTCAAATCTTAAACCATGTATTTCCATTATGTGTAGAGGTTGTTTGAATAAAGGAATAAATGTCTATTAAACTAACAACAAACAAAATAAAATGGGACCTTCAAACAGAGCAACCCTGTTTAAGTGCCAGGTTATGAAGTTTCTGGTGTCTTCCTGGTGCCTTATATCTATATGACTATGCCATTTCTCACAAGGCCTTCCTCCTCAAGTTCTCTAGGCTCCCAGTCACTTCTTACTCCTGCTTCCAGTAGCTCTGTGCGCTTAGGGCAGAGAAATTGGTAATATATGCCCACACATATTCACACTATGTAGATGCCAGGATCTACAAGTCTTAGAGAAGGACTATGTAAACCACTTCTCTAGTCATCACCAGTCAGAGATTTTTTTTAAATAATAGTTTATTTTTACATCATTTTGTGCATTTTTTAAATCTCAGTTGTAATCCCCATGGGCTTCCCATCACCAAATTACCCATGCATCATCACCATAGTCCAGTGCATTTCACTCCTCCCACTGTTTTTGATCCCATTCTCCACTCCACCCCCATAAAATATCTCTGGTATATAGCTGTTCATTATCATTATTTTCT
>NW_004567120.1:2360390-2362892 GCF_000260355.1 Condylura cristata | reverse complement strand
CTAGTTTTGTGTGAGAAAATTTTTTCCCAATCAGTGGGATATCTGTTTGTTTTTTGTAATATCTCTTTTGCTGTACAGAAGCTCTTTAACTTGATGTAGTCCCATCTGTTTATCCTTGCCTTCACTATCGTTGCATTGGGTTCTCTATTCTTTAAAGATATCACTGAAGTGTATGTCGTGTATTGTTTGGCCCATCTTTGCTTCCAGGTATTTTATGGTTCCCGTTCTTATGTCTAGGTCTTTAATCCACTTCGAGTTGATTTTTGTGTATGGAGTGAGGTAGTGATCTAGTTTCACTTTTTTGTGTGTGTAGCTTCCCAGTTTTCCCAGCATCACTTGCTGAACAAACTTTCTTTGTTCCATTGTATCGTCTTTGCTCCTTTGTCAAAGATTAGCTGCCCATAAACCTGTGGGCTTATATCTGGGTTTTCTATCTGAACCCACTGGTCAATATGTCTGTTCTTGTTCCAGTACCATGCAGTTTTGATTATTATGGTTAGTCAAAGAGATTTTAATGTAGATGTTTCTGTGTAAGAAATCCGACCATTGCTTTGTCATACTAGCCAATTTTCAGCTGAATGATTATGAATTTTGCAACAATAGAGTGGTCAAGAAAGCAGGAATTACCATACAGGGTCCTCTGGTCATTCCTGTGATGGAGCACAGAACTTTGCAGAGGTGCTATGAAATCCAATAGATAAACAGTGCTATCAGACGGTGTATCTTTACATTATTTTACAATTTCCAATGAAATCAACATCATATAGAGAATGCATTTAAAATTTTCAAAAAGAATATATTATGCAAAAAGGAAAATATGAAGAGAACGCTGAAAAGGAGAATGTTATTTTAAAAACAGTATAAAGAAGAAAATGGAAGGTGAGGAAAGGAGAAACTATTGAAAGCGAACAGAGGAAATAAATTAGGAGGGGTAAAAGAAAGAAAATTCAGATGAAAAAGGAAATGAATACAAAAGAAAGAAAAGAAGGACACAATTTTTAAAAGTTAAATAAGTGCAGGAGGGCGTGAAAAGGACATGGGGGAAAAAACTGAAAAAATTTCCAAAGCTGGAGCAATTAGAGCCAAAAAATAACTAAGGTGATGCTGAATTCCAAGTCATTTATTTGGATAGTTGCCCCTGTCCTCCACCTCCCCTCCCACACTCCTACCACCACCCCCGCCCCAGCAGACAGAGCTGGGCTTAACAATTCATAATGATTCAATTATAAACAGTGTAGAAGGGGGAGTACCTATATACTGGAAAACTGGCAAACACAAAGTTAAGAGTGATGTTGTGTTAAATGTTACCTGTTTTGATGTGTTGAGAACATTTCATCTCTGTGGTCTTCCTCTCCCAAACACTTTACCCTAGTCTAATAATGATAAGACCATTGGAAAAATCCTGATTGAGGAACATTCTATGAACTAGCTGACCAGTATCTAAAAACTGTCAAAAACAAGGGACGTCTGAAAAATTGAAAAGCTTTCAGGGCCAAGAGTGGCCTAAAAAGATAGAACAACTGAATGTGATATGGTATTCTGGATGGGATGCTCGAATAGAGAAAGGTGACTGGGTAAAAATTAAGGAAGCCTGAGTAAGTTTAAACGGCTCCTTAATTGTAACAAATGTACCTTACTAATTTAAGATGTTAACAAAGGGAAAAATAGGTGTTGCGTATATGGGAACCCTTTGTAATATCGTTGTAAGTTTTTTATATATCTAAAATTATTTCAAAGTAAAAGTATCATTAAAAAATTAAAATAAGGTAAGAGGCAAAAAGTGAAAAATAATGCTTTAAAATAGGAGCTAAAAGAAACAAAGAGGAGATGAGAGAATAAAAAATGGCAATATAGGGGGGAAAGGGAAAACTTTAAAAGAAAAAGAAAACCCTAAATTATATATATATTTTTAAAAAAGCCATCCTCCAAGTCCAAATTACAAAAGCACAACAAAATCCCAAACACAAACCAAAACAGGTAGAAAAAAGCAAACTAAAAGGTAGCAGCAGCAACAAAGTAACAAGGAAAAATTGCTCAATGAAAAGGTTAGAAAGAAAAAATTCCCAAAATGCAAAAAGTATAAAAGAAACAAAAACAAAACAAAAAGAAAAAAACTTGAAATGGCAAAACCCACTAACTTATAAAAAAGAGAGTTTAGTTGAGAGGAATTAGATTTGCTTCCGTAGGTAAATGTGCGAAGTGGGAGAAGGACCTACAAAATTTGGCTGTCCACAGTACTCTTTGGGTGCTGTTGAAAGGAATGGAAAGGGTATGTTATTGTAACATAGGCAAATAGGTATTTGAATAGCTCATATCACCATATAAACTTTTTTCCCTGTGTGATTCTGGGAAGCTGACTCTTTAACCCAAACCCCCCAAGCTCTGTTTTATTTTACTACGGTCTAAGAGATAACCATTTACTGATGGGCCATGTCTGAGACCAATAGTGAAGTATGCCTTTCTATATAGAGATACTGGTTTCTTTTTCAAGATTTTTTTTTT
>NW_004567120.1:2336309-2356660 GCF_000260355.1 Condylura cristata | reverse complement strand
AATTATAGCAGTTCCTGCCTTCTTTTTTGGCCCATTTGCTTGTAGGATTGTTTTCCATCCTTTTATTTTCAGTCTGTTTTTATCTTTTGCAGTTAGATGTGTTTCCTGCAGACAGCAGAATGATGGCTTCTGTTTTTTAATCCATCCTGCAACTCTGTGTCTTTTGACTGATGAGTTTAAGCCATTTACATTTAGAGATAATATTGATATACTGGCACCTACATTTGCCATTTTGGTCCTTCTGTATTATTATTCCTTGTTTTGAGCTGTTTGTGTTCATTCTTCTGTTGGATTTGGTTTGAGGACTTCTTGTAGTAGTTTTTGGAATGTCAAGATTATTTTTTATGAATGAAGGCAGTCTGGTGGTTCCACAGACAAGTGACTAGTATGTAGCTCCTCCTGGTTCTGTGCTAAATCGGGGCCCTGGAAGTTGGTAACCACCAGCCTGTACAGCATCTTAGCTGCACATGTTAAAAAAAAAAACATGTGCCTCCTGACCACATAAAGGGTACCAAGATGGGGAATGTACCAAATAGCCAGAATCCCAAATAGGGTCTCAAACTCTGACAGTTCCAAATAGCAGCAATCTCAAAGGCATTAAATTTGACTTGGAAAAATGTGGTATTTTGGGTTAATCTTCTTTGCAAATTCTGTTTGGCTTAGGCTGATGTTTGTTTATATGATCAATTTGGGTTCTGAGTTAGTGGTGGCTAAGATGAAACAATGAACCTAGATAATTCATAGGTCAAGACATCTCAACGAGGATCATTGCAGGTTTGATGATGAAGAGAAAGATAATGATGATGGTGTTACTTAAGTGTGCACTTTAAGTACTCCAGTTTACTCCCTCGGGTACTTATTTTCCTAGCCTGGGAGAAACAAGTGGCTACTGCTGGGACACCTGTCCACCACAGATAACATCAGTGAGGAGCCAGGAACCAGAGACCTTTCAACTTTCAGTAACCTGGTAATCTCTCAGGGTCCTGCAGTCCGGTGCTTCTTAGGCCAGGCGCCTGGGGTCATGATGCTGGGCATTTGATGGCAGCTGGTGCCAGCGCAATATCACCAGCCAGCTGATGGGTGGGGCTCAGAACTGAGTGAAGATACACACAGGATCGAAATGTGCATTTGAAGGGAGGAAATATGCATATGAAATCAACGAAGAAATTTATGAGATTTAGTCCTGACTCAATCCTATATAAACTAACTTTTCTTGGATACGTCACCAAACCTCCTAAGTATTGTATGTACAATTTACCTATCTCACAGAAATTGAGTGTCTGTGACTATTTTCCTTATGAAGAAAATTTAAAGGAAGCCACAAAGAAAATACAATAGGAGAAATATTGCCTATGAAATCACAGTATTATGGTAACTTGAAAGTACCATAACAAAACCCCGGATGAGGCAATGGCCGCAAGCCAGTTTGTCTTCCTGCCCCTCATTTCTTTTCCTGTTTATCTTCCACCCCAACTCCCAGCCAAACTAGTCTCTTTCTAATGCTTTGTTCACTAGGTGATACTTAAGAGGCACACTGAGTGACACAGAACCTCTTAGGATCAGAAAAGTCCTTATATTTAGTGGGAATTGGTCTAGTGTTCGATGGCTTACTGTTTCACACCCCAGTCTTTTCCCCAAAATGTGGAGGCTTCACATGAATGCCAACTGATTATTTCACTTACTAAGAACATTATAAAATAACATAAAAATCTCTTTGATTATAATTTTAGAGCAGAAAGGATAACAGAAAAATGGACATAGTCTCAAAATTAAAAGTAGTTCGAAAATTTAACTTTCTATAAAACAAGCACAATATCATCTTTGTTTTCTCATTTTTCTCTTGAACCAGTGAAATGTTTATTTTGAACTGATATTTAGAAACCATTAGATCTGGGTTCTAGTCTTGACTCTGTTGCTAATTTACTATGTGACGTTTGGCCAAGTTTCTTCCCTATTTTACTGTTTCCTAACCCCCCAGAATGGGGGCAACTTGATTAGTTAAGACCCAAGACCCTTTCTAGCCCTATTGTTTAGTATCATGTAACATTAAGTTCTTTCTGGTGCTTGGAATTTGCATTTGTGCTGAAAAAAAAAAATAAAAGACATAATTATAGAACCCAAAGTCAAGTAGCAAGCAATTCACATTCCTGGCAAGCACATAACAGAGAATATTTGAATCAGGCCTTTCCCTTTACAAATTCTTTACATTTGGGTGGGGTAGGTAATTTCTGTGAGATCAAATTGTTACTTCTTTAAAATTCCCTACAATCATTGTATTCTCCTGTTTTACTTTACTTTTACCAAAAAATTCTACAAACTCAAAGCCTCCAGGCCCTCTTCTGGTATGTGTGTCTGTTTGGGCTTGGTTGCTATAGAATGTTTTTTTTTTTTTTTTAACCTCTTGTCTCTTTCCTCTCCCTTATGCCTCTGGCCCCTAATATGTACTTTCCATGAATCTCTCCCTATTTAATTTTTCTTTCCTTTTAGACAGAAAGCATGACCTCAGCTGTTGGCATGGTCCATAAATGGCATTATCTGAATTCTTGGCAAAATCCCAACTAGGGAATGTTGGGCTGCAGTTGGTTCTAGGTAGCTGGAGGAAATATAAAATTAATTAGTAACATAATTTTGGGCTTTACCTGCCTTGTAAAAATGCACTAGTGTTTGTACTAGAAAGCACTTTCTGGCCAAAATCCTGCTCTACTGTTTTAAGAAGACTTGGAATTTAAATGCAACATTTTGAGCAAAGTGGTCATTTTGTTGGCAACCTTAACTTCACTAGTACTGAGCAAGAAATACAAGAGAAAATTCAGGACTTCAAGGCTACTGTCTTGGAGTTTAAGGAGAGTTCAGTCTGTACTTGTCTAAAGAGTGCCTGGGTTTCCAAAGCTGGTCTGTTTCCTTGTTTCTGCTCTTGCCTCGAGTGCTTTTCTTCATAGATTGTTTTCTTGGCATCTGTTTGTGAACATCTGAAGATGTGGGTCACTGGAAAAATAAAAACAACAAAACATGGCACTCACAGTGGTTTCTTTTTATCAAATTTATTGGAAAATAAGCCAAATTGATATAATCCAAAATTCAAGTTGGATTCCATTTCAGTAGTTATTCACTGTTGGGAATGATGCACTGGTTTTGTCTCTGGGAAGGACTTAGCTGAAGCCTTTTCCTCCTGGTCCACAGCCTGCTCCTCCACCTCCTTACCACAAAGCCCTCCTCACTGCCTCAGAGCTGGGCCTTCACAACCTAAGGTAGTAGGAGTGTGGCACAGTGAACTTCTGGATTCTTCCAGCTGTACTCTCACTGGGGAAAATCAACTTTGAAGTGAAGCTGGGGGCCTTCCAGGAAAATGAAAAGGGGTTATTAAAAATGGTATTTTTCAAACCACGAGTGATGTTTTGCTAGCAGAGGCTAACAGGTTACTTGGAATCTGAACTGCTTTGAGTTTTGGATTAAATTGCAAAATTGGCTGAGATTTCAGACCCCCAGGGTCTTGAGGGCTGAGGACACAATCGAAAGCATATTAGATGCTGGCTACATCTATAGAATACCAACCAACTAGTTATAAGAGGGAGAATTCACTACAATCTGTTTCTTTGGTGTCATGAACACAAAAACACAAGTTTGAGTTTAAACTTGTCTTTTTTAAATTTAGCTTTATTTCAGTAAATTCAGTGAAAAATATTTTGAGTATGAGCATAGCCATATTTCTACTGTAAGCATCATGTTGCTTAAAATACCACTGTTTTCTCCTTCATATTCCACTGTCCAACAGTTTTCAGTGTTGACAAGTCCATCTTAAAAATAAACAAAAAGAGCTATATGGGATTCTTTACAATATTCGACCCCATTTCACTCTCTTGATTTTTCCTATTTCCTATCTAAAACTTCATAATTCGCTTTTTAACCTTTGTTCATTTAGATCTTCGATGGAATTTTAGCTTCCAAGAGTCCTCATTCCACTTCTGTCTGCTTTATCTGGGCCTACACCATCATCTCCTGTGGTGCGTAGTCGATAACCCTATTGCATGAAATGTTTTCCTATCCTGTGTCCTTCTGTTGGGGCCTTGGATGCATTTCCTTCTATAGTTTTGTTCCCAGCTTTCCTATCCTCTTTGCCTGATTTCCCTGCTCTGGAGCAGTTATTGTTTCCCTTAATATATTCAGGATACATTAGATCACCCTAGCTTGGGCCTTGGCTAAGGTGTGTTCTCCAGGATATCCCTTAGCCACCTGACAAGCCTTTGCTTGGTAAAATTCTTAAGGAAAAAACTGCTATTGCCTTATTATCAGCTCATAAACTGGTATTTCTGGCCTGGACACCTGCAGTTTTGAGCTGTTCTTACTTTAAGCATGGCCACCTGGATTTCTGGAGTGGATGTGGCCTGGCATGGCCTATTCTTCCTTCCCTTGCCTAGGCCTAAAAAGGTCCCAAGAAAGATGACTTGGGGAGTTATGACCAAAGTCTGTTGAGATTAAGTGGAGATCAGGGGTGGGATGGATAATAAGTGTCTAATCCAAGTGCCAATTGTCTAATCCCGAAGCTATTTTCCAAATCCACGGTCTCGTAAGTGACTTAAACTATGAGACTTACAGATCTTAGAGATTTTCTGTTATAACCTCCACATTTGTATGAAGTTTGGGGTAAGGGGTTGGCTAAGATCAGCTAGTCATTGGGGATACTGGGATGGGAGCCTTGGTCTGTAAAGTATGTTGTCTGATGTTATAGCTAGTAAGCTGTATAAGTTGTCATTGGGATCTATTTCTAGTCAGTTCAACTTTCAAGCAACTCTTTCTACTTTTCCACCCACACAGTACCAGAACATATAACTGACAAAGTTACAGGCGCACAGAAAATACCAACTCAAGAGTTAGAACTTGTTTGCTCTGTTATCCCTTCTGAGGTTCTGCTGTCACCCACAGCTGACCTTCCTCATCCAAGGTGGGGGCTCTTTCTTTGGTGTCCAGGATGGTCCATGGAGGAAAGGTGAGGGAATTTTTCTGCTTCTACAGAAGGCCAGTGCTGGCTTGAGGCCAACTTTCCTGAGTTTCTTCCAGGCGGATTCCACAGTAGATGGGGGTAGGAGGAGGCAAAATTGGCCCAGACTGTTTTTATTTGGTCTGCAGTGTGGGAGATCAGACGTTCTGACGAGAATTGAAAACACTTCTTTCTTTGGATTCCTGGGGCTGTGTAGGGGGAGAATGGGCCCCACTTGGCACAGAGTTGATTATAACATTCAAAAAAGCTCTAATATTGTTGCCCAAGGCTGAATGGAAAGTTTTCCTTCCAGTCAGGGCCGACTCCTAAACCCCACACCTTCTTAAGCCTTTGATTAGTAGACACCTGCCGCCAAGGAGACCAACAAACAATTAAGCTGTGAGGAGCTGCTCAGGAAGCTCTTCAGGGAGGATCAGCACTAATGGAGCCTGGATGGGAGGAATACGATGATTTGGCACCTCTGCAAAATCTCTAAGGACCCAAAAACCCAGCTCATTTTCCCCTGGGATATTTAAATTTTTTCTTTGGATTGGATAGCAGTAGAGTGTTTTCTGTTTTTGATTCATTTAGATGTACTGAACTTATCAAAACATCACTTGTTTAAATGCCACTACATGCAAAGAATTAAAGCATCTTCTCTATTTTTCTTTGGTGGTAAAATTGCCAGCCATCTTACCATTTATCATCTCTTATTATTGCAAATATTTGAAAGAAGAGACTCTACTAATGATGACCGCTTCAGGGAAATTTGTGGCTTAGAAGAACTTGTTGGAAGGAAGTTATGATTAATGCAAAGGAAAAAAATAATAATGAGTCACAAATAGAGGAACTTCAGAATTACAGGAGAGGAGAGAGTTTTTCTAAATCTCTCAAATCAATTTGCATTCATGTGAGAGTATCTCTTAATCAGAATAAATAATTATTTGAAAATATTAATGATTATTATTAATAACTCACATACTTTCAAAAACATTTTGTATGGCTAGTAGTAAGGATTTTTGATCTGATACATGATCATTGCAGAGAGACTCTAGCAACTGGCCCTGATGAGGTATTTACCCAGAGCAAAGCACATTGGCCTAGTTGTCTTGGTGATAGACAGCTTGGCAGCAAGAGCTGTCTGCACAGCTCTGAGGTGGGGTTGAACTGTCTGTAATGTCTCCATGCAAGTTTGGCTAATTGAAATCAGGAAGAAAATTAATGTAGATATAAGGCAAAAAAAAAAAAAATTACACCTCCAGTCAGGTTTTACATGCTTGTCAATGTGCTGGGTGAAATAAAGGTTTGGGGAGTTCCTGTTCTGTTATTTTTAGTATGTTATTGTTACACATGAGCTGCCACATTAGCCTCCAAGAAAGGGTTAGCAGTCGTGGCAACATGCCAGTCTCCCAAGGACTCCAAGTTAGGTTGAGCTATGTCACTATCCACACTTCATCAGCATAGTATCTGAGGCACAGAGAAGGCAAGGAGCATGATTCTGGAAAGCTACCTCACTAGGATACTGTTAAAAATGGTACTTTTAGCCAGGAAAAGATGCACTGTGCTTGTGGCAAGAAGCCAAGACAAGGGCCCTTAACCTCAAATCTATAAACTCCCAGAAATTATATAACAAAAATTAATATTTATGCATATGCACACATATTTTCTGGAATCTTTAGCTAAGTACCTGAAATCCTCCCAAAGTTAAGAACCAAAGGTAAATAAATTGAGGTTTATAGGCTTGCCTCCTGGTTAGTTTTTCCTGATATTTAGGTGAAATTTCAGAAAAATATTACAGAAATGGTGGAATCTTATGTATTTGCCATGAAGGTATACTAGCTAGATCTACATTAATACAGAATTGTTGGATGTGGAGATCATTTAACATATTGTTTGTTGAGTAAAATAAAAATATTAATACTAATTTTTATTTTTCCTTGATGTAATCTTTATTTTGTATTAGTATATAATATGGAATGTGTAGAATAAGGTTTGCAGAAATATATATGAAATGAAAACTTTCTAATCTATTTAAAATTGTTTTTCTTATAGATATTTTTTAGGCATGATTTAATTCCATCTGTCCTCATGGCTTTAAATAATCTTTCATATCCATAGAGTATTGAAATACTTGTCCTTTTTTTCTTTTAAATTAAAGTGCCATTGTTTTTTATCCTTGCTCGTGTTTTGACAGTGTAGGAATTCCCCATCACATGTAGTCACCACAGCAGTCCCACCAGCAGAGCACCTATAGTCCATTTAGCTCTCATGCTCTCCCCCCATTCTCACCCCTTTCCCTCTGAAAGTTGCAGATCTATGGTCAGCTTTCAAGGACTGATTTTAAAGTTTGTCTTTGTCTGACACTTTATTTCATTTCTCTATATTTGACATATAAGTGACACCATCTTATATGTATATTTCTGCTTCTGGTTTATTTCACTTAGTATAATCCCTTCCAGCTCCATCCATGTTACTGTAAGTGGCATGACTTTAAATCACTTTTTGATCACTGAATAGTACTCTATGTGTACATATACCACATCTTCTTGATCTATCCATCAGTTTTAGGGCATGTAGTTTGTTTCCATATCTTGGCAATTATAAATAGTGCTGCTATGAATATAGGAGAACAGGTTTCCTTTCAAATTATTGTTTTTATATTTGGGGGGTAGATGCCTAGGGGTAATCTTGTTGAGTTGTATAAAAGCAGTGAGAAACCTCCACACTGCTTTCAATGGGTACTGGATCCGTCTTATTGCCACTAACAGTGTAAAAGATTTCCCTTTCCTTTCCACACACTCAGCACCACTTTTTGCTTATGGCCTTTTTTTTTTAAGATTTTTTTTTAAAAAGATTTATTTCTGCATACAGAACTGGGGTACAGGCCAGAGATGCAGGGGCGGTGAGAGGATTCACCAGAGACAGAGTGGGGAGCAGAACAGGCAGATCGACGAAGTACACTGCTGAGGGGAATAGCGGGCAGGCCAGGAGAGGTCTGCCATGCTGTGTGGATCACCTCCCGGGCAGGTAGGGATCAAACTCATGTGGAAGTGGCTTTAGCTTCTTAGTGCTGTGCTTTAACCCGCTGCGCCACCAGGGAGGGCCGCTTATGGTCTTTTTTATATGGGCCATTCTCATTGGTGTAAAGAGGTATCTCACTGTAATTTTGATTTGCATTTCCCTCGTGATAAGTAATGATGAACATTCTTATGATGTGCTTTTTGGCCACCTGTATTTCTTCTTTGAAGAAACCCCAATTTAGCCCCTCTGCCCATTTTTAGGTTGGGTTTATTTGTTCTCTTTTTGTTGAGTTATATGTGTTCCATGTAGATCTTTAATATTGATCCCTTGTCAATTGTATGGTGTGCAAATATGTTCTCCCATTAAAGATGGTGTTTCTTCGGTTTCGTTGTAATCTCTTTTGCTGTGTAGAAGCCTTTTAATTTAATATTGTGCCAATTGTTTATATTCTCTTTTATTTTCCTAACTGCTGGGGAGAAACATTTGTCATTTTATAAAGTCACTAGGTATCTTAGTAAATGAAGGCAGTAATAAAATCTGTGAAGAAGTGAAACTGTCACTGTTTGCAGTTGACATGATAATATGTAGAGATAGAACCCCAAATTCAACCAAAAATAATAAATGAATGCAATAAAATGGCAGGATACATAATCAACACCTAAAAGTCAGTTGCATTTCAACATATATCACTGTAACAGAAACAGAAGGATTTGGAAAAATTCCATTTATACCAAAAAGAATGAAATACCTGGGTGTAAACATAAAGAAGGAAGTAAATGACTTATATATTGAAAAATTTAAGAAACTATTAATGAAAATAAAAGAGGACATAAAGAAATGGAAAAATTCCTGGCTCAAAAATAGAAGAGCAGGGCCCTGCCTGGTGGTGCACTGTGTTGGGCACAACACTGTGAGGCTCTCTGCAGCCACTGCAGCGTGTGTTTGGTCCCCAGCCAGTGAGGTGACCCACAAGTCATGGCAGACCTCTCCTGACCTGCCCATTGCTCCCCTCAGCAGTGTATTTCAGTAAATCTGCTTGTTCTGCTCCTCACTTTGTCTCTGATAAATCCTTCACCCCCACACTTCTGGCCTGTACCACAGTTCTTGCATGCATAAATTAATAAATCTTAAAAAAAATAAAAGAGCAAACATTATTAAAATGGGCATATTGCCTAAAGCAATTAACAGATTCAAAGCAATACTTAACAAAATCTCCATGACCTTTTTAAAGAACAAACAATTATAAAATATGTGTAGAACATTAACAAGCCATGAGTAGTAAAAGTCAAGCACAAAAGTGTGCAGAATGAACAGCAGCAGCTGTAGGTGTGGAATGATCAGCACACCTTCTGGGCTGGTGAGATAGTTGGGTGGGTGATGGGCTCCTGTAGCCTCCCTTACCTGAGGGCTTGACCAAGAGGCCCCCAATGTAGGGACCAGCCCTATTAGGCTCTCCTGATGTCCTTCCTGCTTAAGTGAGAGTGACTGGTTATATGGTCCTTGTGGTCTCCAGGGGTAAGGGAAAGGGAGCCACCACTATAGAGTTGCCAGCACTGTGTGTCTTTGGGGAGGCCCTGTTGGCCCACCTTTTGTTGTTTTAACCCCTCAGATGTCTCAGGATTCTCCTGGCTTCCTGTCTTCAAGCTTTTCCTCCCTTTTTGATGTAGTGACCTGGCTTTGTGGATGGGGGAGGGGAGGAGGATTCCTCTGATTTTCTCTCTTCCCTTTCCCTGTCTTTCCAAATTCCCTTGGCATTCTCTTAATTATTTTGATTGATTTGATAAATGGACTTGATTACTTGTAAAACTGAGTCAACTACTTCTTGCTAGAGACAGCTAATCTGTGAAATCAAAATGATTTATTTGGTAGCACCATTTTGACCATAAGCAAAGTTGGAAAGGAGTTACAGAATTGGACATCTTTACTTCCTTGAAGTGTAGGAATTCTGAACTGATAGTCTGAGTGTTTTGATCTTGAAGATACTACATGTCTTTCTATCTAGGTCTATTAATTGTCTTCAGAGAAGTCCACTGATCTGATGAATTGAAAGATGTTCTATACTTCTCCTTTGGAAAGGTGTGGTTTTTTAAGAGCCAGATCATTTCTCTACTAGGCACTGGCTTATCCTTTGAACCAAATGATGAAGTTAAAATTATTAGGATGGTCTTGGTATCTGCAGAAATAACCAAAAGAGGTAATTTCTAAAATAATATCGGAAATAAGTGCATTGGTGCAAGGTAGAGAAAACACACAAACTATACTAAAAATGCACTTAAAATTCTTTGCAAGCATCATAACTTCAACTTTCACAGACTTCTGGAAAACAAAACAATACTATCATATGTTCTAGAAGATGAGTGGCCGACATAAGGTGAGGCAATCAGAGTAATGCCAGTGTAGTTACTTCTCAAATATGAATCTCATTTTTGGGTCAGTTATTATAGAGGAAGCCATTTAATCAAATTCTGTCCTATCCCTTCTTGGTGCATACTTCCAGCACTTAAAAAGTACTCAAATTTTTCAAATCTTCAAAATTACCCCTTCTTCCTACCCTCCATTCAATTTGTCTTTTCCAAATTCATTTATTTTGACTGATAGTAAAACTTTTCTTTCTGTAGGAATTTGTAACATTAGGATCAATAAGGACTTCTAGTCCCACTTATACTGCAAATTCGGATATCTAAAATCAAACACATTTTACTCTCTGTATACTTTATGACATTCCTTTAAGACTTGATAAAGATCAATTTCTCTGTGATAACCTTTGAACAGGATGTGAGAAACTGTCAAGGTATAATCCTCGTTGAATTGGCTCAAGGGAGCTGACTTACCGTATTTACAGCTCTAAGAGAGGATAAACATCAAATCCTCTTCCTAATCTTTCATTCTCTGGAGCTCTTTGTGATTATATAGAGCTCTCAGAATAGGCCAGGTCATTAGGGAGGGCAGTGAGACAGAAATTTCATAGGGATTTTTTGGGAAATAGGTTCGGGGGGAGCACCTCATATCACACCTACTTTGGGAGAGCTGACTCTTTGGAAATATGTAAACCTGGAACTGTCCCTAGTGCTTGGGCAAAATTTACAAAGTTTCCAAATAAATGGAAATATATTCAATCTTGAGGACCAGATGGCATACCTTAAATGTTTGGAAAGTTCTCAAGAATTGGTCATATATATTATATTTTTGATAGAATTTAGAGGCAAGTCTATCAGTATACTGGGATTTAGTTCTTAGAGCTTGGAAGTAATTAGATATGTATAAAAATGTGTTGATATTTAACTGCATAAATAACTTGACAGGCACTGCCTCAGTCAAGTCACAGCTACCTGGAAAAAAAGTGACTGATACTTGCTGAGTACCTAGTAAACGCCAGGAAATGTTCTAAGCATTTTTGCATGATTACTCATTTAATATTTAAAACAATCCTAAGAAGAAGATACAATAATTATCTCCACTTTGTAGGTGAAGAAAGTGACAAAAAGGAAACACTTGATCACATGTGGTGAAGCCAAGATTTGAATCCAGGTATTCAGACTCCTACCCATCTCAACTGATACATATAAATTATTACTACAACTAATACTTAACATTTATATAATTATGTTACTTTCTTTTTATAATTTTTGTATATACGAGAGTTTGTTTATTCTTTATCATATTCCAGAAAGTGTATAACTTTAGAGAATATGAATAATATAAAAAGTAAAGGTAATATTTTTTTAATGAGTGAGCAACAGATTAGTTCAACTAACTAGTAGGACAACCAAGAGTAGAAAATGACATTACTGATACATAAAGGGGCATAAGAAATTTTGTAAGGACTATGAAGTAAGATAAATTCAAGAGAATATGAGGGTAAATGAATATGTCATAGCATCCTAGTACCACTGGAGCGATCTGGTACCTAGTGAATGCTTTGTACGTATTAAGACACACTGTTCTATGAACTGTTTCCTATACAGATAAACTGGACAAGAATTTTAACTCAACCAACTTAAGTCTTATTGGGAGTAAGCCATAATAAGTCAACAATAGGAGCCATGCTATGGTGAGGATGAGACCAGCAGAGAGCACTTCATGGATGAATTTGTATATCTTCTCTGATTAGCTGTCCAAAAGCAGATCCATTTTACTAGAATCTGATCATTTCAGTTATGAACAGGTAGTCTGTTCCACAGCCAGAATGAGGATTCAGAGGGAGAATCAGAGGCTCTATTATCAAAGATAATTCTCACTGGTACTTTGGTGATCTTAGTACAATGTGTACCATATGCTATGCTATAATGTTTGTTTTCTGTTGTTTTTTTTTCTGATTGTGGTAGTTTTATTTTACATTTTTAAAATTTATTCATTACATCATCCTTCATTTTTGTACAATGTATGATTTCCCCGTGAAACTCCCACCACCAGTTCATCCGAACACCATCACCATAATCCCTTGCACTCTTCCTACCCCTGTCCTGGCCCTTCCCCCTCCTCCTCCCCTACAGAATGTCTTTGATCTATAGTTGCCTGATGATTTTGATTTTTTATAATATTCTTATTTGACAGTGTTCAATGGAAAACAAATTATGTTGAGTAAAGGCAACAACATGATCAAAAGTATATGATTTTAATAGCCCAAACTTGTGTGGTGACACCCTTGATATTTTTTATTTAATTTCAAACAGAAGAGTCTAGTATTCTTGTATGATGTTTCTAAATAACTTCAGATAGGCTCAGCCATTTCGTGTTCTTCCAGGATACCCATGAGACATTTTACCTTACAGTAACTATGACAACCTGAGTTTTGTCAAGATTCTGTGGGATCAACATTCCTGAGTGGAAGGCCAAATGATTTATTTCATAATAAAAGAAACATTCTAAGAACTGATATTTGCTAGTCAAAAAGTTTTAGGTACTGGCTTAGGACATTGGGAAGCTGAAGCATAAGTTTCAGGAAAGGATACTTGGAAAGAATTTTGCTTGGTGGGAAAGCCATTTATTGTTTAATGTGTGTGTGTGTGTTCATACATATACTCTGAAAGTATGACAGTAAAAATTGTGCTTAAAACATTTAGATCAGATCATAAATTCTGTGACTTGGAAGGGAATTTTAATAATTAAGCAGCAAGTACACCTCATTCCTTAGCTACCATGTTTGGATCCCTTCTGTAAAATCCTTTTCTGATCATTATCTAGCCTATGGCTGTACACTTAGAATTCAAGGTAGTTACTCCCTTACACTTCATTTTTTGATTGCTTATCTAGACAAAGCACAGTGTTATTTAAATAATATGATTTTTTGAAAATATGCATTATTTTTATTGTGGTAGCATCAATTTACAGCAATGTATGACTTAGGAGACTATTTCCACACCTTTTCAGATATGTGTTACCATAAAACTATCTTGAAAGCACCCATAATCCAAAGTAACCATAGTCTGTTAGTCTCACCTTTACAGCCAAATGCCGACCCACCCCTGCTGGTACCCTCAATTCTATAGCCAGAATTGTCTTTGTTTGGTTTATGTTTTGTTTTGGTTTAGTTTTATCTGTTCATCTGTTTTGTTTCTTAATATTCCACATATGAGTACAATTATCCAGTATTTGTTTTTCTCCTGACTTTAAATAGTAAAATCTTTTAAGTCTGATAGATGGGGAATTTTATCTTGGCCACATACTTTACTGAGTGAGCCTGAGGAATTTACCTCATCTCTCTCTAGTTCAGTTAGCAAATTCTCCCACATATATGCCCTCTACCTGGGCCAACAATTTGAAATCATAGCAGCAATGATTAACCATTGAGGATATCCTGATAGGATTTGGTGATTTCTTATTATTGACTTAGTCATCTTCCACACTAGGTATACGTCCTTCAAGTAACCATATTTAATAAACTCCAGAATATCTTAATGTTTTAATAGTTTTCAAGTCATCCAAACTGTCCTAATAATAACTCTTGTTGACAATAGATAGAATATATCCCCTGGAAGCAGGTATTCAGTTCCTGTGCTTTAGCTCATGCAATGTTCAAAATTTGGAAAACTTACAAGGTAGCCCAGAGTGAACTTGGGCTGCTTGTCTGTGGGTTCTCACCCACGAGCTTATCACCCACGAGCTTAAAATGTAATTTTCTGCAGACACACACAAAAGGGTAATGGGTTTATTTACAAAAAGGGGAAAAGAAAAGGAACAACCTAGGGAAAGAGAGAGGGATACAAAGTAACTAGAATATCTTACCAGCTCGGCTAACTTGGAACTCTAGTCACAAACTAACTGCCAGCCCCCAGTCACATGGTCTGAGAGCAGTTGCTCCAGAGAGAGAGAACTATTACCTCTCCAGAGTGACAGTTGAAAAACCGCTATTTATCCCCCAAAGTCCCAGGATGCCTGCTTAGCTCCGCCCTTGGGTCCTCGCAGTTCTCTCCTTGGTACTGCTGGGAGTTGTAGTTTCCAATCACTGGAGTAGGGGGTGGAATCCAGAAAGCTGGAATAGTGGATGGGGTCCACAAAACTCTGCAGTGTTCCTTTAGGACACCTTTTCCCCTTAACAGTACCATTTCATTTTTTTTTCTCAATAAATATAAATCTTATCCATTTTTCAGAGCAATATTCAACTTCTGCTTGCATCATGAACCTTTCTTTTCCATCACTTTTATTACTATTATTTTATTGAACTTACATATTCATCATTGAGAATCAGCATGTTTATATATTACATTAAATTAACCACTAAAAGTCCAAATCCACCTTTCACCATAATACTGTCTTCCTTTCTTTCCCCAATCTACCTAACCTCCCTTCTTCTTCCATCTAGTAACCACAAGCTGGTCATAGAGTACAAAAGTTTATTTTTGCATTATATAGTTTATCTATTTGTTTTCTTTATATGCCACATATGAATAACATATGACACTTCTTTTTTCTTAGTTGTATTTACCTACGCATAATTCCATCTAAGTCTATCCATGTTGTTGTAAATGGCATGATTTCACTTTTAAAGCTGAAAAGTATATGCCACAACTCCTTTATCCAATTATTTTTTGAAGGGTACTGAGGTTGATTTCAGTTCTTGATAATGAAAAGTGTTGCAATAAACTGGGGGATCCATATATTTGTTCAAATTGGTGATTTTTTTTTTTTGTAAATACTCAGAAGTAGAATGGCTATATCCTGTGGAATTTCTGTTTTAATGTTTGAGGGAATCCTATACAACATTCATAATGTCCATACCAATTTTCATTCTTACCAACAGTGTATAAGGGTTCCCTTCTTTCCACATCCTCTTGAACAGTTATTGCTTCTTGTCTTTTGGATAATAGCCATTCTTATAGGTATGAGGTGATATCACACTGTTGTTTTGATTTGCATTGCTCTAAGAATAAGAGATGATAAACATCTTTTCATGTGCCTATTGGCCATCTGTATGTCTTGTTTGGAAAATATCTATTCTCTGCCCATTTTTTATTAGATTGTTTGTTTTTAATCATTGAACTCCATAAGTTATTTGTAGAGTATGGCTATTAACCCTTTTTCAGGCTATGATGGCAAATAATCTTCTTCTTTTCAGTGGGATATCTTCATTTTGATTCACGTTTCTTTCACTGTGAAGAAGCTCTTTAGTTAGATGTGGTCCCATAATTTTATTTTTGGTTTTGATACCCAAGCAGAGATATTTCATAGGAACCATCTCTGGAACCTTGCTGTTGGACTTCTGTCCTCCAGAACTGTGTGAAAATAAATGTTTAAGCAACCCACTCTATGGAATTTTATAATGGCAGTTTGAAAAGACTAATGCAAATACCTATGTCTTTATATTATGAACATTAATTTAAAGCATATGACCTTTGAAATGGTAAACTTTCATATAAATGTTAATAATTTTTACTACTTCTAAGCCATTTAAGTCTGCAATAGGTAACTATGCTATATGCCTGCAAGTTATTCACTCTTCAACTTCAGTGTCTGATTTCTAACATTGTAATAAATCAATTTTGTCTGACAGATACCATCTTGACCTGCTACAGATGGTCAAATATATAAGAAAAGACAAGAGGAAAGACTTTAGTCCTATATTACTATTTAAGAGCAGATATTCTCAGCTTTGTTAGTGATCATGGCCTGTGGGATGCCCCAGTATAAATTTTCCTTTGTATGATAGTTTTTCAATCTCAGTGAAGACCTAAATTAAATATTATATCATATTTCTGCATCCTCTCATTTTGTCTTTCTTCTGTCTTTAACTATAAGGTATAAAACTATGTTTCTTGTTTTGTTTTTTTTTTCCTTGAAAGGCATTATAGGCACCATAAACAGAGATGAAAAGAGACAGGTATAGTCTTAAAGTGCCAGTTGCCATTACTTTAAGCTACCTCACTGTTTTTTTTTGTGATGGGATGAAATTTCTCACACTTGGTTTCAGACCCAAGGTATATGCAATTCTTCAGTCAAATTGCTTGTGACATATTCCAGTGAGTGCCCATGAACTATGAGTTCCTGGAATATTAAAAAAAAAAAAAAAGGACCAATCACTTCTTGTACAGGCACTGCAGTAAAAGGTGGGAGAGTTTCCAAATTTCTACTTGCTATATAGCTGTGTTGAAAATGTTCTGTTTTACCTAAGACACAATGATGCACAGTCACAGACTATGCTGGAAAATATTTGAGAAGTATCATCAAACCCCTCAACATTCTGGTTTTGGCCTCCCTTTCCATCTAATTTTCTGTTACCCTCAGTTTAGTTCTATATACATTTATTTTAGAATGATGTACTTACTTGCTATATCCTACATTCTGGGGATAGACAGACAAATCTATCTACCTTTCCCTTCTTCAAGGAACTCAAAAATTCATATGTTCAGAGGGGAAATTTCTAAACTGTCATGAATGATTAATGGTGTTACAGGAACTTGACCTATGTAAAGAAATCATGAGGGAGTGTGAACCAAATCTGTTCCACTCCTGGCCACTGGTTTTTCATTTTTCAATGTTTCCAATCATGTTACAGAATAGGAAAATCAACAACTTAATTTGTAAGACATATGTTTGCTATGGAAAAACTTTAATTTTTATTGAGGTATAACTGACATATAACAATATTATATTAGTTTCAGATATGCAACCTATTGATTGTGAAGTGATTATATAATAAATCTAGTTAATGTCTGCTCCCATACAGATACAAATTTTTCCTTGTGATGAAGAACTTTAATATTTACTCTCTTAGCAACTTTCAAATAAACAACACAGTGTTATCAACTACAGTCACTATGCTATATATACACAACTTACTTATTTTATAACTGGAAACTTATATCTATTGACCTCTTTAGCCCATTTTGTTCACACCACACTCCCACTGCTGGCAACCACTGGTCTGTTTTCTGAGTTTTTGTTACTTGTTTTTAGACTTCACATAAGCGAGATCATACAATATTTTAATTTCTCTATTGGACTTAGCACAGTGCCCTCAAGAATCATCTGAATATTCCCAAATGGCAAGGTTTCATTCTTTTTTTTTATGCCTGAATCATTTTCCATTGTGTATCTACAGCTATATATCAGTTAATGCATTGATCAATCAATTGTCAGCATATATGACCATACTACATGGTGAAGGTGTATAGTGGGTTATGCCATCTAGATTTTTTTTGTAATTATGCTCTATAATGTTTACACAACAATGAAATCACCTAATGATATGTTCCTTATAATGAAGCCCATCATTGAGTGACACGTGACTATACTACAACTTCTTTAGCTATTCATTCACCTATGGACACTTCCATTTCCATATCTTAGCTGTGGCAAATAATGCTGCAATAAACGTGACGGATGCATATATCTTTTTGAATTAGTATTTTTTTCTCAGATAAATACCTAGTAGTAGTAGAATTGTTATGGAATGTGATAGTTCTATTTTATTTTTTTTAAAGAAACTCCATACTGTTTTCGTAGTCATTGTACCAATAGTACATGAGTATCCCTTTTTCTCCACATCTTCACACTTAAATTCTTGATAATGTTCACTCTAACAAATGTGAGGTGAAATCTCATTTTGGTTTTGACTTACATTTACCAAATGATAAGTAATGCTGAGGATCTTTTATGGAACCTATTGGCCATCTGTATATCTTCTTTAAGAAAACCTCTGTCCATTTTAAAAATCAGTTTGTAACTAGTACAACCACTATGGAAAACTGTTTGGAGGTTCCGCAAACTGCTAACCATGGAGCTTCCCTATGACCCAGCAATCCCACTCCTAGGTCTTTTCCCACCCAAAAGACACAAAAACACTGATTGAAAAAGATAGCTGCCACCCCATGTTTATTGCTGCTTTATTTACAATTGGAAAAACATAGAAGAAGCCCAAATGCCCAAAAGTGGATTAAAAAGATGTGGTACACCCCATGTTTATTGCTGCTTTATTTACAATTGGAAAAACATGGAAGAAGCCCAAATGCCCAAAAGTGGATTAAAAAGATGTGGTACACCCCATGTTTATTGCTGCTTTATTTACAATTGGAAAAACATGGAAGCAGCCCAAATGCCCAAAAGTGGATTAAAAAGATGTGGTACACCCCATGTTTATTGCTGCTTTATTTACAATTGGAAAAACATAGAAGAAGCCCAAATGCCCAAAAGTGGATTAAAAAGATGTGGTACACCCCATGTTTATTGCTGCTTTATTTACAATTGGAAAAACATGGAAGCAGCCCAAATGCCCAAAAGTAGATGACTGGATTAGAAAGATGTGGTACATATATACAATGGAATATTACTCAGCAACCAAAAAAGAGAAACACATGTCTTTTGCAGCAACTTGGATGGAGCTGGAAAAGATCATGCTTAGTGAGATAAGCCAGAAAGAGAAAGAAAAATACTGGATGGTTTCACTCATAGCAGGAGTATAATGGACCAGGCGAGAAAATAACAAAAATAATGAACAACCATATACCAGAGACATTCTGTGGGGGTGGAGTGGGGAATTGGGATCAAAAACGGGGGAGGGGGGGAAGGGAGGGAAATGCACGGGACTATGGTGATGGCACACGGGTGACTTGGTGATGGGAAACCCGCGGGGATTACAATTGAGATGGAAAAAAAAATGTACAAAATGATGTAAAAATAAACTGTTATAAAAAAATAAGTTTGTATTTTGTCATTGAGTTATATGAATTCGTTTTATTTTTATATTAACTCCTTATCAACATAAGACTTGCAAATATTTTCTGTTATCATTAGGTTGACTTGTTTTTCTGATGATTTCCTTTCCTACATAGAGCTTTTTAGTTTGATGAAATTCCACTGGTCTAGCTTTTATTGCCTTTGATATTGAAATCATATTTAAAGAGTAATTGCCTGGACTGATATTAAGAAGTTTACTGTCAGGCCCTCCCTGGTGGTATAACAGGTTAAGGCACAGGACTGCGAAGCTACCTGCAGCCTCTTCAGCTTGAGTTCGATCCCCAGCCAGGGGCATGACCCACATGACACAGGAGACTTCTCCTGTTTCTCCCGCTGCTCCCCTCAACAGTGTACTTCATCAATCTGCCTGTTCAGCATTCCACTCTGTCTCTGGTGAGTCCTCTCACTGCCCATGCGCCTCTGGCCTGTACCCCAATTCTGTATGCATGGAAAAATAAATCTTAAAAAATAAAAAATGTTTACTGCCAATATGGTACCAGTAGAGGTTCCCTAGTTTGCTCCCAGGAGGACACTTGTAAGTTATCCAAAAGGGGACTAAACCCAGAAAGTCCCATGACTTTGGAATGAAACTGAAACATCTCCTGAGTATTGTGAACCAGCACAGGGTGCACCTGAAGCGACACTGAAAACACAACTCTATTCAACAAAATGCGAGTAGAGAGAGATGCCTTGATGCTGTAGTTCTGTACAGGGGTCTGCTGTGCAAACGTCTGGGAGCTAAGCTCCTATTTGGCCAGCAGTCTTTGGAAAGAGACAAATGCATGTAGTGAAGGCACACACTTCACTGAGGGGAAATACATACGGAGGAGATCAGTTGTGCCCTCTGGCTGAGTCCCCAGTGAAAAGAATAAGTACAGTGTGCCAAACTACATTCTCCCTCCTGTACCCCCTGGGACTGGTACTAGCTGACCTTGTGAAGTACACTTATGGCACACAGAGTGCAGCAACTAGGGTCTGAAACACCAGAGAGAAAAGATATCTACGGCACAAAAAACATAAGCCAGCACCCCCACCCCAACCAACTCTCATCAGCAAATGGACCCTTCAAAGTCCCTCTACAGCTCCCTGACTCAGCATTTGAAGATCAGGTATGCCAGACTTATGATGTCTAGAAGACCAGAAAGGCCAAACATCTAAAATCATTTGAACCTAGGGAGCTAAA
>NW_004567120.1:2295372-2335823 GCF_000260355.1 Condylura cristata | reverse complement strand
CCCACCTTCTGCTCCCCTCAGCAGTGTAATTTGACGATCTTCCTGTTCTGTTCCCCACTCTGTCTCTGGTGAAGCCTCTCGCTGCCCCTGAGCCTCTGGCCTGTACCCCAGTTCTGTATGCACAAATAAATCTTTAGAAAATAATGCAATGGGCAGATGGAAAAATACAACAAATTGCACCTTGAGTCTTCAAAGGAATATGTTACCATTGAGGTGAAACAACTTTCCAAAATCTAAAGACATGAAAGATTATTTTCTTACTATCAGAGTTCAAATTTGGCATGATAACACAATTCAAAGACAGATCAAAGCAAACACAGAAATGCCGATCAATGACTTATTAAAAAACTAACAAATTGTCTTCTGACACTTATTTGAGGGCACTGGCCTTTGTAGGAGGGAAACTTCAGCTCCTTGTACCAAAGCACTTGATGAATATCAGTAGCCAGTTACTCCTGCCACCACTGCCTCTCCAGGTCCATGGAACCAGGGGGCGTGGCCACTGCGGTGACCTCGGTCCTGAGCTATGGGCCCTCGAAACATCACTCCTGCGGGGAACACCAACCTGCTCATGCTGCAGACAATTGGCCAGAAGCTCAGGCCTCAGCTCTGGTCCAGACAGGAGAATTTGCACCACACTTTGTTAAAAGGTTAGCCCATCATTTCTTCTTATTACAGAAAGGAAAATCAAAACAATAACGCAATATCACATCACACCTGTGAGAATGGCTATTACTCAAAAGGCATGATGTGACAAGTGTTGGAGAGGATGTGGATAGAAGGAAGCCCTTAAACACTACTGATGGGAATGGAAATTGATGTATACATTATGGAAAGTAGTATTGCAGAATTATTTACAGTGGTCAAGAAGTGAAAGCACCCTAAGTGCTCACTGACTGATGAATGGCTAAAAAAGAAGAGTTGGTATAAATATATGATGGAATACTATTTAGCTGTAGACAAAGATGAAACCCTGCCATTTGCAACAACATTCATTGAACTAGAGGGAATTATGCTTAATAAAATTAAACAGACAGAAAAAGACAAACACTAGTTTCACTTATATATGATACACAGAGAAAATATATAAACTAAAATAGAAAAATATTCTACATTCCTCTTTTTCCCTAAAAGGGGAATTGGATAAATTAATTTTCAGAGTGCCTTCTCACAGTGACCTTCTGTATGCCTTCTCACAGTGACCTTCTGTATATTGGGGCCTTCGAAGTCCTTTAGGGGAATCAGATACCAATACTATTAGGCATCCTAAGCTGAAAGTTATTTAACCTTAAAATAATAAAAAATAATTTTAGAGTACAAAAACTTGAAACATGCATTATAAAGTATACATAGTGCTCCATGTTATTATTTCTCATATCCCTCAGGATAATATATTATTGTCTCTAAGAATAATCCAAATGTCTGGGTAAATGCAACATTTCACCATTTCAATCACATCTCCTAAGTTACCTCACTCAACCAGAAAGGACTTCAGAACATCAAAACATTTTTTTTTTCATCAGAAATAAATGCCCAATTTTTGCTAGAAAATATGGTCACCTTAACTCTACTGCATTCACCTGAGCTTTGCTTTCTAGCTTTTTCTCATGCATAACAATTTTTTCATTGGTATAATTTTCAAAGTACTTGAAATTTTGTATAAATGTAATCTGCTTGGATCACTTACATGTGTTTGGGAATAAAAAGACCATTCCTAAAAGTTGAAGTTTATAATGAATAGACAAAAGGGCCAACTAGGTTTCTCTACTGTAAGATTCTGGAGAGAATTAGAACTTTGAAGAGCCTGGGGAAGTAGAGGGATAGCAGAAGCAGCAGACTTTTAATATGGCTTCTGCTTGTGGGAACAGGGAACAAGAAGTTTTGGCCTCAGATAAAGAAGCCGGTAGGTGATACCTGCCTGAATTTTTGTCTCTGGTCCAAACCTGTCCTGAGTGCAGGATAAGAATTTCAAATTTTTCTGCTTTTCAATATGATACTTCAAATTTATCTTCCCTCAAGACCTTTTTCTTTCCTCCTGAATAATAACCAGCAATATCTCTGGCTCTATTGTTCTGCTATATTCAGTTGCCATATCATAAGAATATTTCTTTATAATCTATCCCACAAGCATCAGCTCATTTCCATACTAACTGCCACCATCTCATTCAGGTCCGTGTAACTTCTCATCTCAGATATTGTGATAACTTCTATCTGGTCCATTCCCTCTAAACTTTATCAACTGCAATCAATAAAAATCTATAGAAACCTTTAGCTTAGTTTATTTTCCCAGAAATAGTGTTAGACCAAATATACAGGGAGGTGATTTCTCAGTTATTGGAGGTACAAATTCACTTTGCAAAGAGATAAAAGAATAACATCAGTGGGGCGCTCTCTGGTGGCGCAGCGGGTTGGAGTGCTGCACTGCAAAGCCAAGCCAAGCCATGGCTGCTTCAGTGTGAGTTCAATCCCTGGCTCCAGAGGTGACCCACATGGCACAGCAGACCACTCATGTCCCACCTTCTGCTCCCCTCAGCAGTGTAATTTGATGATCTGCCTGTTTAGTTCCCCACTCTATTTCTGGTGAATCATCTCGCCACCCTTCCACTTCTGGCTTATACCCCATTTCTGTATGCATAAATACATAAAACCTTAAAAAAATAGCAGCAGTTTGCAAAAAGATACTTTTGTAGTTCGGTTTGTGTCGAACTTTAAAGCACTCCTATTTTATAGTAGTATCTCTTCTTGTTCATGTTAAAGCAGATGTGACACTTGTAGCTATAACATAAGATTTGATCTGCTTTGCCTCTTTCCATATAACTACATTAGAAAATAATTTTCTATTTCCTTTTGCCCGCTAGCTTCTTCTGATCCATCTCACAAATGTGAGGAATTCAGGGATTACTCATAGGTTCTAGCATTTCTTCCTTCATTACCACCAATGACCACTTTCCACAATCATGTTTTCATCATTCACACAGACATGGCTATATGGCCACTTCAGGAGAGATGTTCAATCCAGCCACAGAGAATATTTCTGTCTCAACAAAGCCATGTAACAGTCTGGAGATGTAGTATCTTTCAGTTATGTAAACTCTAACATACATGCCAATGACATTAACTAAGCAGTTTCTCAATGAATTCATGGCACCACTAGATTTCATGTCACAGGAAAGTAAAGCCATAGCAGCTCTCAGATTTGTTTAGGCTCAAAACTTCTGAAAATCATCAGGCACAAGGCATGAGAAATCCATTGGGTGCTTCTGAAAACTGTCCTAAAGACTAGCAAATATCCAGGCAGACAGCAAAGGAAAAGGTACAACACAAATGTCCTAGCCGTCAGACAAATGCTGCTTCCTCAGTGGGGGTTCTGGGTGACTCACCTAATCAGTGGTTCCACCCCAGTTCCCCCAGGGTTACCATTTCCTTAACAGGTCTGATTGTCTGGAGGCAAGCACTGGCGGGCTTGCCCAATGTCTCAGGCATGTACAATACTTCACCTAACTCAAACCACATGCAGAAGGATCATGTCATACTTGGCACATAACCAGTTGAGAAAGGCATCAGAGGGTGTACAGATCTCTACTTGTTTGAACAACTGTTCAAAAAAACATTTCTAAGTGATATTCCAGAAAAACATACTCAAGGTCTGAAAACAGATGTTCTGTTTCTAAGATTGTGTTGCTTTGCAGTCATCATTACTGAAAGCTATAAGTAGAACCAAATCACTTCAAGGTTGAACTATGGTGACTCTTCAGATTTTTATCACAGCTTTATTGTGGACCAGAAGGATAGGTTAGATAACAGAAGATAATGTTGTAGAGACAACATTCTGTTGTACGTCAGTGCCTGAGCCTCAGATTTAGGCAGGCAAGGACTCAGATCCTTTGCTAGCTAAGTAATTTAACTTCTCAGAGCCTGAGTTCCTCACCTGTAACATAACATTGCTTACTTGATAAATGTGTAAAGGGAACTAAAAGATATCACTTATAATGACTTTGCATAGGGTATAATGTGTTAAGCACTCAAAAATGCTAGATAATATTGTTCTTAGTATTGCTACCAGAAGTACTTCTCTTTTATTACAACCATAAGAAGTAAGATTGCAGAAAAGCAATTCTAGTTTCAAACAGGGTAAATACCAGAGTAGTGTAGGGTCCTGGTGTTGTATTTTTCTTATCTCAAACCCATGTCATTCTATTCTTCATTAGCTTACTATGTGGGCTATCCCTATGCACTTCAAACGTTTTAGAGTTCAGTACCTGCTTTTGAAAATAAAACCCCTATGGCACTTTTCTGCAAGCCATGCTGCCTGTACCAGAGGCTAATCTGTGAATGGAACATATTATGAGCAAGTTGGTACAAAAGAAGCATGATACGGTCTCTGAAGGTACAACGAGCTAATGAATGGACATTCTTTCGGGGGGAGGGTTGGGTGGAAAGGGAGGAGATGTTTTTGGTTCTAGCCTGAGAAAAAGACAGGATGGTTTGGGGAAAAACTTTAATAATAATTTGACTATATTTTTTATTTACCAAATTAACATGGTTTGTGTAAATTATATAGTTTCAGAGACAGACAGTAGCCACCACGAAGGTTTTTATTAACCACTGCCAAAAAATGTTTTTTGGATTCATTGTCAGATGAAAGCATGGCCTTACTTTACACAATATAGCCATCACCTTGGTATTTCACATTTGTCCATCTAAGTTTGTTGATCTATATGATTTGTAAAGGAATTTCATTAATTCATCTATCCATTCCTTCGTCAATAAATATATATTGAATAATTATAACATGATAGATACTGTTTTGAGCACTGGGGAATATAGCAACAACAAGATTAAGTCCCTGTTATCATGAAACTTACAGTCCAGCTGCCTGGTTTGGCCGAGTGTAGTGTACAAAGAAACTTATTTGGGATGCAGTCGGTCTAACTTTTGAACCTGGTAAATACTCTCCAACTGGACATTCTTTCAGGGGGAGGGTTGGGTGGAAAGGGAGGAGATGTTTTTGGTTCTAGCCTGAGAAAAAGACAGAGGATGGTTTGGGGAAAAACTTTAATAATAATTTGACTATATTTTTTTATTTACCAAATTAACGTGGTTTGTATAAATTATATAGTTAAAATGTTGTACTGCTAACATATATCATACATGTTACCATTTGAAATATAAGAAAGCAATGTTAATTCTAATTGTATAGTTCATAAACTGGCTTTGAAGGCAGATCAAAAAGCAGCATTTCAAAAATATTGAGCAATAGCAGCAACATCAGAATAAGTATATTCTCAAGGGGACTACTTTGAAAAGTACAGAACACATTTGGATATGCAAGTTCTAAAATGTTCTACATGTACCCATTATAGATTTATATATGTATCCATTATATATTTATATAACTGTATATTATATATATTTATAGCTGTACAGCTCAGTAAAAAGCTGTGAATTCATTTACTTTCTCAGCACTGAATCAAAGTTTTTTGCCAATTTATGCATACTCTTGTGTATATAGGTCAGTATAGTTTTTGGTAATTACTTATGCTGTGTTACATTTTCAATATGAAAATGAATCTTCTGGTGATTTGACAGGCCTGCTGAAATACTGCCTTCTGATTTGATGCCAATGTATGATCAATTTCTTTGTATTTTAACTGGTATTTATGTTACAGGCAGAATGTTAAATCAGGAATTGTAAACAATTCCTAGGCAATGTGTATAATGTTTATAAGTCATTCCTAGAAATTGTTCACAATGCCTGTAACATATATGCAACTAGCAACATACCTGAAATATTTAGGAAACCTTCAAGATTCTAAATGGCCATTCATATGCTATCCTCTACTGTAATATTTTCTTTAACAGTTCTACCTGTTTGTTTGTATGTCTAGCTATAAACCATAATTTAGAAATAACAGTACAATCTTGTTTTCATAGCTCTCGTGGGTACCTGGATTTTAGATAATGGCTTGGACTTGCTCATTTTAAGAGGTACAAGGAATAAATAAACCAAGAAGTTAAAATAAAGGGAATCTTGTTTATCAGATACTCTTAAAACCCTATCCAAATTTTCTTATTCCTGTTCACAAAGTTTAGCTCAAACTCCATTGCCTTCTTTTCCTAGCTAACCCAGCTCTTTCCTAGTGGTCTTTTAATATTATAACTCCTCCAAGTTTTCCTTAGGCTACTCAAAAACAAAACAAAAAAATAATAGTTTCTACCAAACCAGTCAGTCTAAACATGAAACTTTCTTGCCTCTCCCTACTCACTTCCCCTGCTAACAGACTTATGTCTACATATGGCATAATTGTTTGATTCTATATATTTAGCCTTTGTCCAAATTTATTTCTTTTTATTCACAAGTTGACATGGTCTACATCTTGGTACATATCAACATTGTCTGTTATGGGTACACCTATGTAGCCACCCCATGCCAATTTGTAGATGAAGGGAAAAAAAGTTGACTTAGTCTAACCTTTGACTGCTCAGGTCATATCAAAACAGTGAAATTATTTACCCTCTCAGACAGGAACATTTCTGGTCCTTCTAGACAACTGAACTGATTTGATCAAATTCTGATTGACCAATGAAACTGAGCCTGGTAAGATAAGGCCAAGAAGTGAGCTGGCAAGATGGAATGTAGAGCCAAAAGGAAAACTTCAGAGTGACTGAGTAAAATCTTTGGCAACTTCACCTCAGGACTTAGTGTGGATGCCAAGGAATTGGCTGGCATAGTAAGATGCTATGGAGCAGGATTTGACAGTAATATACATAAATCCTTAATTATGCTCAGATGAGAGCGTCCCTGGGTACCTAGTTGTTAAGTCTCAGCAACATCATACTACCACCTCTGCAGCATGAGTTCAATCCCTGACCAGGTTGCTGACACACATGCCCAAGCAGACCTCGCCTGTCTGGCCCGCTGCTTCCCTCCTGGCCCGCTGCTTCCCTCAGCAGTGTATTTTAGTAAATCCACCTTTTCTGTGCCCCACTTTGTCTCTGGTAAATCCTCTTACACTAGCACCTCTGACCTATACCCCAGTTCTTCCATTAATAAATAACTAAATAAATCTTTTTTTTTAAATGCTCAGATGATGGCCTTCATTCCTATTTCCATCTCAATTGTATCCAGAAATGATGCATCTTTTAGTACTATCTCCTCTGTGAAAACACTCTAGTGACCACTAGAGGTCTAGGCCATACTGGTCTATACTTTCTTTGAACCCTTCTAGCCCTTATTTAAGTTCGTTTTTTTCCCTCTAACACTGAATTCTGTCAACATAATTATTTACTGTATGATTATTTTTAATGTATGCCTTCTACTTGTGGTGACCATGTTTTTCAAACCAAAAATTGGAGCACATCATCTGAAAATTTAAGTAGGCTATTTGAAATTATCAGTGCCCAGAAAAACTTTTGTTCTTCCTTCTTCCTGTCTCTTGTTACTCAATATTGACTGCTATTGCTGATACAATAATAAATATCAATGCAAGGTGTCATCTATGTTACAAGTGAAGGACACTGATATTTTTTGTGGTGTCCAATATAAAGAGGCTTTGTCTGGATGATTTATCACTGTGCTTAAGGAATGAAATAATGATGCTAGAAAAGAAAAAAATAAACAGCATGGGAAAGGAAGAAGGTCAACAAAAAGTACCAGTAACAAAAGATATTATATAAAGATTGTATCATGTATGACATCATAAAAATAAACTAAAAAGATGTACCTTATTCAGAAAGACAGAAGTGAAAGAGGTTTCACTGAAATTTATAAGGTTGTAAATTAGGTAAGTATTGATTTGTTTACCAAATTCTAGATTCCATCACTGGAATATTCCTGCCTATAATCCTGCATAGCAAAATTTAAAGTAAATTTAGGGTAATGGTCCTTCTTAACTTATCATTTTCAGAAGTTGTACGGGCTGAGGACATAGCTTGGAGAGGAGTTCATTGAAGGTTGGGAGATTCATAAAAGGTATTTAACTATATTTATTCCTTAACTTTTTAGCTCACTTAGTTAATCAGATAAATAATTAGCCCATTATGGAGCAAAGTAATATATTTAATTTGTTAAAACGCAAAAAGCAGTCATTTTACCTAGGATCAGACATGCTAACATCAACAAGAAGGAATAGTTTACAGTAAGAAGGATATTAAAAGGGAAAAAAATATTTAAGTATAGTAATCTGAAATCAGTTAGCTTAGAAGCTAATTTACGTACACATGTTAATTGTACTTGAGAGTACAATAGCATCATACAGTGATTCATGTTTGTAATGCTAGTCTTGAGTCATTAAGAAAAACTTAAACTATACCCACTACTCTGCTCATGTAGACTTTATTGTTCTTACAAATGGTGATATAAGATACTCTTACTAATCAAATTAGAGAGATTTAACATAATATCTGAAAATGCTTCATATTGAGGAAGAAGGTTATAACATACAAATGATTTCTGAATTTAAGAAGCAGTTATTATTTGGAGGGGGAAGGGACAACAATTCGGGTGAAGAAAGGCAGGGTGAGATACTCCCTCTAAAACAGTCTATTAGACATTTGAAGGTCACAAGTAGGAACATGGTAATTTCCCCCCTTCCATCAAATGCAAATAACACTTTTGGACATTTCAAGGAAACTTAGAGAGCTTTGAGGTCCCTGTAGTGAGAAACTAATGGTTTTACATACTCTTTAGATTGGGTATCATCAGCCCAAACCCTCCATACTTAATGAAACATTTAAAAATCTAGTTTATCTACTAGGCAGTAGTTGTGATTAGTGGACCCAAGAGAGATTGGCATTTGGAGGCCATAATTCACTGACAATCTGCAAGCCAACCACAGAGTGGCATTGTCATCCTAACAAAAACTAAAAACAGGAAATAAATACTTTGCATTTTGTGGTAAGCCACTAGGTAAATTTAGAGGATTATTGGAAAATGTGGTTTTACCCATTTTTAGGAAGGCTAAGGCCTGTCACTAACCATACCTAGCTTGGGAAATGATCTTTGGTGCCAAGAACTTTGCACTATGTCTAATTTCCTCCTTATAACCATTCTGCTACCTTCTCCTCCCACTACCTGGTCACAACAACACTCTGCACCTGTAATAAGAGTTCAACTAGTACAGTTAAAATATTGGATGCCTTAAATATGGTTGTTTTTTGCTATTAACATATAAGCAGAATGCTATTAAAATGGAAGTTAAGCAGTAAAGAAGCACCAAGAACAAACTTCGGCATGCTCAAAATAATTACCGTGGCTTTGGAAAATTGGTACACACTCATAAAATACTTAGATTCTACTCTTCTTAAAATATGAATGAAGGTACTTTGAGCAGCAGTGGTTATTTAATACTGAACCCAGTAGTGGGTTTTTGTCACTTTAAACACATTCTGGACTAGATAACACTTGTCAGGGATATTATGGAGGGAATCCATCAACAGCATGATTTTTCAACTTTCAAGGTGAGAAGATTATAAGACACTACTTAGAGAACTACCAATAATCTATGTCTCAGGAGGAAGATGGCAGATGGACAGGATCCCTGAATCACTACTTCCTTTGGGGACGTGGAAGATAGACATCTAGAAAGAGTAGCCACATAGGAATAGAACAGGGGATGTGAGGACTGATGTCTTAGCAAGGATGTGAGATAGGAACCATAAGAAAAAATAAGTCAGGAATTGTCCCAGTTCACCAGAAAGAATACTCACACTACCCCACATCGAGTATCCTGGGCTCTCCGTAGATCCTAGGTCCTTGTTGGGAAGGAGAATACATACTTCTCTGCAAACATAAGATGTTCAACTGTTCAGCAGGAGAGCCAGATGGCCAGTTGTGGAGAGAACCACTTGTTTTTCCTGTACACAATCTCTGGGGCCAACCAGGGGAGGCCAGTGAAGGCATCCATCTTCCTCCTGTATGACCACTGGCCCATGCTCAGTGTGCATAGAAAGAAACTGAGTGGCAATAAGAACTCAGTCTGCCCAGTGGGACTGTCATGCCCACATTGCAGTCAGCAGAAGAATATGCCTGGAACTGGTGTGATTTCTTGTGCTTGCTCCCCTGGGCACTGAGAGAGTACAGCAACTGCAGCATATTTCTCTTAGCTTTGTCATTAGGGAACTCCTAGACCACAGATTTTGGAAGGCTTGAGTTCAAACTCAATCCTCACAGATCTGTGAACTTTGGCCTATACCTTGAGTATTTTAATCAGTAATCAGTGCACCCAGTTTATGAACAAAGTCATCATGGTTGCCTGTGGCCAGTGTGAGGTGTCAGAATTGGAATCCAACCCACTGTAGCATGCTTTCTGGACTTACCCTGTAGTTACCAACTTGCTACTCAAAAAGTACAGAACTAGGGAGAACATCTCAAACAGCAAAATGGGCAGGAAAAGAAATTATCCATGGCAATTTGAGCCATCAAGGGAAGATGACATCAGAAGGAAGGAATAATTCTCTGGAACCCAACCACAAAGATATGAAAGATGTAATATTCCTATCGGATAGAGTTCAAATTTGCCATGATAAGGTAAAATAAATAAATAAATAGAGATTTAGGGATGTGAATTGGGTGGGAAAGATCGTAAAAAATCTTGGCTTCATAGTGATAAAGGATTGATCACAAAGATGTACAAAGAGCTGATAAAATTCAACAAAAATAAACAACCCCATCAAAAAATGGGCAGCTGAGCTGCAAAGACACTTCTCCAAGGATGAAATGCAGATGGCCAACAAGCATATGAGAAAATGTTCAACATCCCTTGTAATAAGGGAAATGCAAATTAAAACCACAGTGAGATACCACCTCACCCCGGTGAGAATGGCACATTTTCAAACAACTAGCAACAAATGTTGGCGAGGATGTGGAGAAAAAGGAACTCTCCTGCACTGCTGGTGGGAGTGAAAAAGGAACTCTCCTGCACTGCTGGTGGGAATGCAAATGAGTACAACCACTATGGAAAACTGCTTGGGGGTTCTCAAGCTGCTAAACATTGAGCTTCCCTATGACCCAGCAATCCCACTCCTAGGTATCTACCCAAAAGACACAAAAACACTGATTCAAAAAGATATTTGCACCCCCATGTTTATTGCTGCTTTATTTACAATTGGAAAGACATGGAAACAGCCCAAATGCCCAAAAATGGATGGCTGGATCAAAAAGATGTGGTACATATACACAATGGAATATTACTCAGAAACCAAAAAGAAGAAACACATGTCCTTTGCAGCAACATGGATGGAAATGGAAAAGATCATGTTTAGTGAGATAAGCCATAAAGAAAAGCAAAAATACCAGATGGTTTTGCTCTAGCAGGAGTATAACGGACCAGAAGAGAAAATAGTGATAATAATGATAATGATAATGATAATGATAATGATAATGATAACAATAATAATAATAATAATAATAATAATGAACAGTTATATACCAGAGACAATTTATGGGGGTGGAGTGGGGAATGGGATCAAAAACAGTGGGGGGAGGGAAATGCACTGGACTTTGGTGATGGCACATGGGTGGTTTGGGATGGGAAGCCGAAGGGGATTACAACTGAGATGGAAAAATGCACAAAATGATGTAAAAATAAACTATTATATTAGTTAAAAAAAATCTTGGCTTCAGAAAATTAGTGGGAACTCCACCCCACAAGAGCTTTGAGGGATATCCCAGAACCCAAGACCTCCACAAGGAAACAACTGCTGTGCCTATCACCCAGTAAACACCCAGAACAGTGTGCAATAGAAATCCCAACTATAGCAGAGCAAACCTGAAAGCAAATAATGGGGAGAAAGAAAAATACAAATGTCCAAGGTTGTCCTCAGGGGAAATAAAGCAGAGAGAAAACAAATATCCAGAACCAAACCACAAAGACTTGAAAGATCTTTCTTCCTTTCAAACACAGAGTTAAAAGTTACTATAATTATCAGTAATTTAAATTACTAAAATTAAAAGAGTCACATAATTTGGAGAAATTTAAAGAAGACTCAGAAAAAGTTTAGAGATGTGCAGGAAAGCTCAAAAAAAAAAAATCAATGCTATGAGACACACAATCAATGACCAGAAGATCAAAATTGAAACTTTAAGAAAATGATGGAGTTCAGGATGCCAAAAGAGCAGTGAGGGAGATGAAAATTTATGACAAAGAATCATAGGTATCCTAGAAAGAGAAGGAAACTGAAAAACTATTTAAAGAAATCATGGAATAAAACTTCCCAACCTTGAAGAAGTAATTACAAGAAACTAGAAGAACATCAAGCTACTTAAAGAAAAGGAGACCTCCAAGACAGTAGTGAAACTTCTAGGAGTCCAAACTAAGAAAAAAAATGAAATTAATGAGAAAGAAGAAGTCTATATCTTATAAAGGAACCCTGATTAGACTAACATCAGATTTCTCTGAAGAAATACTATGGACATTAAGAGAATGGAGTGAAATATTCAAAATACTTGATGAAAATTTCTGGCAAGAATACTCTATCCTGCAACAACTCCCTCACATGTGAGTAAGAAATAAAAGTCGTTTCAGACATAATCTCAGGGAGTTTTCAACCACTAGATACACACTCCAAGAAATATTAAAGAGAGCTTTAGTATTTAAACCAAGTTGTGAAATGAACATAAAGAACTGAGGAAGGGATTAAATAGAACCACAAAACTATGTATAAAGCAGAAAAGAAGACTTTCATATATCAATAATCACTCTAAATGTTAGTTGACTGAACAAATGTTAGTTGACTGAACTCACCAATAATAAAACATGAGTATCGGGCCCTCCCTGTTGGTGCAGTGGGTTAAAGCACAGCACTTGAAGCTGTCCTCAGCCACTGCAGCACAAGTTCAATCCCCCGACAGGGAGGTGGTCCACATGGCGTGGCAGAACTCTCCTGACCCGCCTACTGCTCCCCTCGGCAGTGTACTTCCTGTTCGGATCCCCATCCTGTCTCTGGTGACTCCTCTCACCCACCACACCTCTGGCCTGTACCCCAGTTCTGTATGCATCAGTAAATCTTTTTTAAAAATGAGTATTGGGCTCTCCCTGGTGGTGTAATGGGTTAAAGCACCGCATTATGAAGCTCTCCAAAGCCACCGAAGGACGAGTTTGATCCCTGGCCGGCCAGGGAGCTGACCCACATGGCGTGGCAGACCTCTCCTGTCTCACCCGCTGCTCCCCTCAGCAGTGTACTTAATCGATCTCCCTGTGCTGCTTCCCACTCTGTCTCTGGTGAATCCTCTCAATGCCCCTGCACCTCTGGCCTGTACCCCAGTTCTGTAAGCATAAATAAATAAATCTTTTTAAAAAATGAGTATCTAGTTCGATGGGGAAACAAAAAACTAAACTTCTGTTGCCTCCAGGAGCCATACTCTTAAGTTCCAAGGGTAAATATAGACTTTCAGTAAAGGGTGGCTTAGAAAATCCTACAAGCAAATGGCACCCAAGGGAAGGCAGGGACAGCCATACTTGTATCAAATAAAATAGACTTCGCTAAAAAAGGTAACAGGAGACAAGAGATGAGCACTATATAATTGTTAAGGGAACAATACACCAGGAGGATTTAAAACTTCACTATATTTACTCATCAAATTAAGGGGCACCAAAAAACACTAGCATTTACTATCAAATCTGAATAAAAGATATTGAATATAATGCAGATGTGGTTTGAGACTTCCCTACTCTCATCAATGGACAGATCAATGAGATTAAAAAAAAATAAGAACAAAATTGCCCTAGACAAAGAACTGGCCATGTGAGTGAAATAGACATTTATAGGGCAGTATACCCCCAAAAGCCCAATACATATGTTTCTCAAGTACACATGGATCATTCTCCAGAATGGACCACACACTGGTCACAAGATATGTATCATCAAATTTCTTAATATTAAAATCAGCCCAAGTATCTTCTCTGACCATTAAAGACATCAAAATAAAATCAACCTCAAAAAGAAACCAAGGAAATTTTCTAATATGTGAATCCTGAACAGCACACTACAGAAAAGCACTGAGTATTTAGAAATCTAAGAAGAAATAAAAAAATTACTTGAGGCAAATGATAATGAGGAGACAACCTTCCAGAACAGATGACACACAGCAAAAGCAATACCAAAAGACAAGTATATAGAAAAACAGAAAACAAGAAAAAATCCAAAGATACACCCTTCTCTCTCACCCTAACAAAGTTAAAAAAAAATAATAATAACAAAAAAAAAACAGTAGAAGAAAGGAATAGAACTAGATCAGAAATGCATGGAATAGAGTTTAAAAAGATGGTCAAAAGATCAATGAAATAAAAAGCTAGTTCTTTAAACAAATAAACAAAAGAGATAGGCTCACAAAAAAAGGGGGGGAAATTCAAATAAAAAGGATCAAAAATGAAAGAGGAGCAACGACAGCAGACACTTTAAATTAAGCAGATAATAAAAGATTATTAAAGACATTTATATGCAAACAAGTTCAACAGCATAAGATGGACAAAGTCTTAGAATTATATAAATATCGGCTGAATAGGGAAGAAATAGAGAACATAAACCAGTAACAAGCAAGGAAATTGAAACATAATCCAAACTTTCCCAAAAATAAGTCTAGGACAAGATTTCATCAGTAAATCTTACCAAACTTTCAAAAGATGAACTAATATCTATGCTGCTCAAATTGTTTAAAATATTGTGAGAACGAATACTCACAAACACATTTTATGAGGCCAAAATTACTTTAATACCAAAACCAAAGTCAACAATTGTAAAAGAAATTACAGACCAATCTCCCTAATGAACACAGATGCAAAAATCCTCAATAAATCTTATTGTATGATGATGGTACACGGGTGAACTGGTGGTAGGAACTTCATTGGGACTACACTGAGATGAAAAAAGCACACATTGTACAAAAATGAAAAACGATGTTTTAAAAATACAGTAATAAAATTGTTTTAAATAATAAATATTTTTAAAATCTTATAAAATTGAATCCAATAATACATTTAAAGGATTATATTTCATGACGAAGCAGAATTTATACTAAAGACATAGGATAGTTCAACACCTTAAAATCAATTAACATAAATCACTGCATCAACAAAAAGAAAGATTAAAAACTATATGATCATATTAATAGATGCTGAGATCATTTGATAAAATTCAATATCCATTTATGATGAAAACCCTTCAGCAACTGGGATAAATGGAATATGTCTTAGTATGATAAAAGCCATATACAATATACCTACAGCAGGCTTCTCAATGGTGAAAAACAGAAAGCTTTTCCACTATGATTCTGTATAAGACAAGGATATACACTCTCACCATACCCTTCAAAATAGTATTGGAAGTTCTAGCAATTAGGTAAGGGAAAGCTATATAAGCATCCAAATTGAAAAAGAAGCAAAGGTATCATTACTTGCAGACAACATGATAATATACATAGAGAGTTCTAAAGACTCCATGTAAAAACTAATTAAACAATAAGCCAATTCAGTAATGTGGTAGGTTACAAAATCAATACACAAATATCAATTGCATTCTTATAAGCAAACAGTGAGCTAGAAGGGGAAGCAATTAAGAAAGTCAATCATACCAAAAGATATTAAATACCTAGGAATAACTTAACAAGGGAGGTGAAGGAAGCTATACAAGGAAATGTATAAGACATTGTTAAAGGAAATAGAGAAAGGCAAAGAAGTGGAAGGATATTTCATTGCTCATGGACTGGAAAAATCAATGTTGTTAAAATGGTCATCCTACCGACAACTATTTGCAGATTCAGTACAATAAAATTTCAATGATATTTCCCAAATAAGTGAAAGAAAATTACTGGAATTTATATGTAATCACAAAAGAACCCAAGTATCCAAAGGTTTCCTGACAAAAAGTGGGGGGAGAATGATGGTATTATACACCCAGACTTTGAACTATACTATGAAGTCATAATAATTAAAATAGCCTGGTACTGGAACAAAAATATTCACACAGATCAATGGAATAGAATCAAGAATCCAGAAATAAAACCACATATGGACAGCTAATCTGTGACAAAGGATTGAAAAAATATAGACTAGTAAAGGAAAGGCTCTTCAGTAAATAGTGTTGGGAAAACTGGACTGCCGGTGCAGAAGAATAATACTAGACCACTACTCACACCAGACACAAAAATCAACTCAAATAAATGAATTTATTGAATAAATGGGCCCTCCCTGGTGGTGTAGCAGGTTAAAGCACAGCACTGCGAGCTAGCTTCAGTGCCGGTTGGCTCCCTGGCTCCAGAGGTGATCCACATGGCGTGGCCGACCTCTCCTGTCTCAACCACTGCTCCCCTCGACAGTGTACTTCGTCCATCTGCCTGTTCTGCTTCCAACTCTGTCTCTGGTGAATCCTCTCACAGCTCCTGCACCTCTGGCCTGTACCCCAGTTGTGTATGCATAAATAAATAAATCTTTTAAAAAATGAATAAATGGCCCTCCCTGGTGGCGCAGCGGGTTAAAGCACAGCACTGAGAATCTAAAGCCGCTTCCTCATGAGTTCGATTCCCGCCTGCCCCGGAGGTGACCACATGGCGTGGCAGACCTCTCCTGACCCGCCCGCTGCTCCCCTCAGCAGTGTACTCCGTCGATCTGCCTGTTCTGCTCCCCACTCTGTCTCTGGTGAATCCTCTCACCCTCCGCATCTCTGGCCTGTACCCCAGTTCTGTATGAATAAATAAATAAATCTTTAAAAAAAAATGAATAAATGACTTTGACATAAGGCCTAAAAGCAGAAAATACATAGAAAAAAACAGGCAGAAATGTTCCAAGAGATAAACCTCAAAGATATCTTTACAGTGCTGTCTCCAGCAACAAGGAAAACAGTAAGATATAAACAATTGGCACCACCTTAAACTAAAAAGTACAGTGAAGAGACTGTAACTGAAACAAGAAGATACTACTGAATGGGAAAATATTTGCACACCATACATCTGCCAAAGATCCACAAAGATCTACAGAGAACCCATACAGCTCAACAAAAAGAAAACAAATTATCCAATCAAAAAAAAATTTGGAAGACCCAATTGGGCCTTTTTCCAAAAAGGCCGGCCGGTTGGCCACCAGGCCCTTAAAAAATTTTTCTTTTTTTTTTTTGAGAGAAATGCAAGTCAAAATCACAATAAAACACCATCTCATGTCTGTGAGACTGGCCCATATAAAAAAGACCAGAAATAGTAAGTGCTGGCACACTCCTACACCATTGATGGGAATATAGACTAGTCCAACCCCTATGGAAAACAACATGGAGAGTTCAAAAGATTACAGATGTTTCTGCTTTCTGCTATATGACCCAGATATTCTAATTCTGGTGTCTACATGAATAATTATTTTGGTGGGGTTTTCTGGAAATGTATTATATAGCATATGTATGTGTGTGTTATATTTATAAACATATATGTTATATACATATATAACATCATTATTCATTTTTGTACAATGTATGCTTGTTTGCTTTCTCCTTTCAGATGTATTCTCCATAAAATTCCCTCCAACAATTCACCTATGAAATATCACCACAGTCCCTTGTGCTCTTCAATGGCCTAACTGCCAAAAATTAGATGAACAGATCAAGGAGATGTGATATAGATATATGTATGTGTGTATATATGTGTGTATATATATGTATATATGTATACACACACACACACAATGGACTGTTACTCAAGGATTAAAAAATATAAACTCGTGCCGTTCTCAGCAACATGGATGGAGTTGGAAGGAATAATGCAAAGTTAAATAAGCCAAAAGAAGAAAGACAAACACCTGAGGGTATCACTAATATGTGGGATATAGGGAAACCAAACTAAATGTCAAATAAAGATAAACTTAAAAACTCTTGAAAGCTGACTATAGAATTGAAACATCCAGAGTTGTGAGGTAGTACAGGAGCAGGTAATGACAAAGATAAACAGTGGACTGGTGGTGGACTATGGGTGGTTTGGTGTCAGGTACATTAGGGTGGAGATACCATAAGGGGAGGAATGTAATGTTAATTCAATTAAAAGTATGAATAAATAATTCAAGAATATATAAACTTTTGCCACTTGTGACAACATGGATGGAGCTGGAGGGGATAATGCTAAGTAAAATCTGTCATAAGGAAAAAGACAAATACTGGATGGTGTCACTTAATATGTGCTATCGTAAAGCAAAACAAAGGGTCAGATAAAGCTAAACTAAAATGGTAACCCTTGAAGTCTGCAGAGTAGGACCAAGCAGAGGGGTAGGGGGAGGGGAAGGAGAGGGATGAAAACAAATTGGGAAGGGAGACAAGGGTCTATAATGGAGGATCATGGGGGTTTTGGTTTTGGGTGCACTATGGCAACAACATCTGAAGAGAAGATCCTACACTTCTGTCGAATGATAAAAACCAATATTAGCTCAATAAAGATATTATTTAAAAAGCAACAGAAATCAATTTTCTCACGATCACATTTCCAGAGGCTGGACATCTAAGGTGTCAGCTGGGTCCAAAGCCATTCTCCTTGTGCCTATGGATTGCTGTGTTGGCACGTGGCTTGTTCTTGTGAACAGGTCTTTTGTCCATCTTCGTAGCTAGTTTCTGTGGGAACTCACCACTACTTGCTAACTAGGACTCCAGTAAACTTTTTAAAGTTTAGTTACATTCTTAGAAGTTCTGTTTCCAAATACAGCCTATTGGATCTCTAGCTGGTAAATCTGAAGTGCTTAGTTTGTGCTGTTGTTTCAACTGAATCTTGCTGGTGAAAGTCCCACATAACCACATCCTCCTGCCAAACACCAGTTTGAATGGCCAGATATTTATAGCAAGGGAGGAGCTAGACTATGACTGTTCCTATGACTCTGAATGTTAACTCAGCCAGACTCTTACCCCTATGATATTCCCTAATAAAAACTCACTGTACTTTCCCAGCCTGAAATTCCATTTCAGGGCAACAGTGATTGCCATTCTTCAAATCTGCTTGTATCTCCTAATTTCACCAATATCTTGACAATGTTTACAGGCATATATGGAGTATTCTTAAGAAAACATAAGATGCAGGTAAGAACATCCAAGTGGGAACCCAATTTGGTTTCTCCTTCTACAATTTTTTACCATACACCCATAACAATTCACTAACGTTCATTCTAGTTTTCTTCATACCTTATATTTTATGTTTCACATGAGGTATGGCACTCAACATATTTCTTCTAATTTCTCCAATCCAAGAAGAAGAATACATTATATCATGTAAAAATATTCTTATATGTCATAATCATGGTGAGACAATGGCCACTTTAGGAACCTGGCTCCCTAAGGTGTACTAGATTACAAAAAGCAGTCATGCACCCTATGATCTTGGGAGACATTGGAATGTGCTAGAGTTTTGGATAAACCTGTTATTTCAAGCTCTGCTTAGAGCAAGGGATGTTGGGCAATATGCCCATTCCAATTTAGCCTTTCACTGTACTATCTTACCAAGTAAACACAGACTATTAACTTATAGAAAGTCACTCAGAGGTGAGATAAAATCTTCTTTTCTTGAGAATGCTATGCACTTCTCCTGCTACTCCATGTTTCTAGCATCCTTGGATCTCTGAACCCCATCTGGCTTCATACTTTGACTTTTGAGCTTCAACTTATGGCACAAAATGTTTGAAGAATTGCTTTGCATGTCTATATCTGGCTTAACTTTAGTACCTTTTTAAGACAAATGTAAGATTTAGGGCTCGACTAATATAATGAGGCCTTTTCACTTACACCAGAGAGCATGCCAGTCTATAATGAAAGAAAAAATCTGGATTCCAACCTGAAATTTGAGTAGTTACATCTGAAAAGATTGAAACATTAATGTGAGGAAGAAATGTTCAAAATACTTTTAAATAAGTTTCTGAATTTATAGAAGGTGGCTAACAGTTTTAAATGATAGAAGGTAGATGATAGTTGTCATTTTATGTTGCTGGCATTTTATTTGGTTTTCAGTGTTCTTTCAAGGAGTATATAATAAGTTTTATACTTCCTAGTGAACCATCAAAGATGAGGGTTCAATTGTTAAATGTGAAAGAGAATATCACTATTGTTTTATATTGATGCCATTGTATTATTTGGACTATATGGTGCTGTTTTATTTTGAACAACATATTCCTCTCTGGCAAGCTATTGGGAAGGAAAGGGTATTTATATGGTTAACGATGAGGGGAAATATTTGTGGTTTTTAAAAATGATTCTGTTCTCTTATTTGTAGTGTAATGATGTTTTTGTAATATATAACCTTGTCACTTAATACTGGTGGATTGAGAGAGATTGTGTTTGGTACTACAAAACATTTAATAAATTTTGATTACATTAATGATTAACTGATTGTGTGATTATTATATGGTATGGACCTCATTATTTATCTGGTATTTCCTCATAAGTGCTAGGTAAATAAGCTTTATGTTTGTTTTATAAATAAAAATTGTCTGGTATTTACACCCAGAAATACGGGTAGGACAAACAGACATAACTAAAGCAGTAGTCAGAAACTCACACATGTGATTGAAAATAATAGCTTCCCATGTGCTGCTGAATGAACAGGACCACTAACTTCAATACCTCCTTTAGAAATCCGGATCCTAGAGACACCAGAACTTTGTATTTTCTTAGAATACATGTATACTGTATATATAAAGAGAGTATACCTGTATGTATGTATGTATATATATATATATCGTATACATGTATATATATAGTATACATGTATATATAGTATACGTGTATATATAGTATACATGTGTGTATGTATGTGTGTGTGTATATATATATATGATATCTGATCATAGCCCTGGAAGTCCAATTAGATTTGACATGTCTGTGGTGGACATCAAGAGGAAGATTTGGGTGTTTAGGATATAAGTTTTGGAATTATGTGACAGAGACATATGGTTAGACTAGTCTGATTTTGAACTATATCACCCTGGAAGATGACTCAAACTAAAGCTGCTAAAGTGACCAGATACCACTTAAGCATATGACAACACTTTCTGGATTAGAATGAGTAAAAGAGGAAGTCCACAGCGATGTTATAGCAGGTATTTTAGACTAATGCTCCTCACTTCCTCTGGAAAATGACATTCCCAATCTACATGGTCATAAGGGTGACTTTTCAATAGCCATGTTTCAATTTACACAATTCAAATGTATTCTAATACTTACATTATTTCTATGATTATAGTTGATTGGATCAGAGGGGTCACCAGACTCAGAGCTTTTCAGAGACCCATTCCTATAAAATTTAGAATTGGAATGGAGTGAGAAAATTGTTCCTGTGACCAAGTTTTCTATATGTGTACAAAGTAAAACTAACAACTCAAGTGGATCTACAGCAAATACCATATAATTTTAATGAAGTTTAATTAAATCTAACTCAAAATTTTCACCCCATGTAGCTAGTGGGAAATCCAGTGCAAATGATTATTGAGGTTCTCACTGTAGAATATGAGAAGTTTGTCCAGTGTTTGAACATGGATGTTACCGATAATATCTTCATTATCAATATCTGACTATTATCCTTGAAATCTGATGACTCTGTAGCTTTTACTTAAATAGGAAATTTTCGGTAGGTATGTTCTGGTTTTGTTTCTAGCTCCCCTAACTTTATTTGTGGAATCAGGATAAAGTACATGAATGCACTCCCTCCCACATCCACATACAAATATTAATGTCTCAGTTAACTAGTCTGTGACTTATATGAACTTCAGAGCTGTCAAGTGGACATTTAAAGGGTAATAATAAGGCTGCCTTATTGGTTTTGGTTACCAAACCATTCTATTCTACAAGCCTGAGCACAAGCCACAGAAATGTTGTCTCATTAACATGGTGATCATTTTAATGTGTCAACTTGGCTAACATAAAGTCCTGTCCTGCATTATTCCAGTCAAACACTAGTTTTTCTGTTAAGGTGTTTTGTAGATATAAAGTTCATTGTTAATTAACTTTAATAAAGGAGATTATTTTAGACCATACAGATGATTCATTCAATCAGTTAAAAGACATCCACTAATTCTAAACGATACATGCAATCCTGTGTTCACTGCAGCACTATTACAACAGCCAGGTTATTACAGCAACCTAAGTACCCATGACAAAGGAGTGGATATGTAAGCTGTGGTATATAAGCACAAAGGGGTACTTAGCTGTAAAAAAATACAAAATCTTTCATTTGTAACAACATTGAACCAAAAAGGATTATGATACGTGAAATAAGTACTAAGTAAGAAGAAAGACAAATACCAATTATTTCACTCATATGCAGAACACAAAGCAGAGAAAGAAAACAGAGGAAAAGGCAATTCTAAGCAAGAAAAAACCTAGAAATTTGTAGAATTGAAACTACTGTAGAGGGAGTTAGACAGCAAAGTTAGACAGCCCAGCGAACTGTGGGGGAGTTAGACAGCCCAGCGAACTGTGGGGGAGTATTCTGGGGACTTTGTTGATGTTGTGGGCTGTTAACATATTCGAATAGGTGTGAATCGATATTTTGGAATCAGTTGTAAACCAACAACTCAATAACAAATAATAAACAAAATAATCAAATGCGGTGTCTTGATTATATTAATTTTTTTGATGTAGCATTGATTTACAGCACTTTATATGATTTAAGGGTGTAAGTTCACACTTCTTCCATATGCAGTGTAGTAAACTAGTATTACTTCAGTAAAAATAACAAATTAAAAAATAAAAATAGATACAAATAACAAAATATTAAAATAAAAATTTTTAAATTGTATCACCATAGTGTAACAAGATCCTAATATTTAAAAATTATATTTGAAGTGATTAAATTATTTATCATTAATTTTAAAATCATTTTTGGAGTTATTCTCATAAAATTAATTCATTTTAAGTGTGTGATTCAATGAAGTTTAGTATATTCAGAGTTTTATTTATTACCATCATTTAACTCTGCAACTTTCTATTACCATAGAAATATTCCTCATGCATATGTGTAGTCATTCCCCATTTCCACTCAAGCCTTAAACAACCTGTAATCCATTTTTATCTGTGTAGGTATGCCTTCATGATGGTTTCATAAGAATGGCATCAAATATATGTACTATTTAATAATAAATGTATGTAATAATAATAATATACGTTCTTTTGTGTCTGATTTCCTTCACTCAGCATAAAGTATTTGAGAGTCAACCCTGTTGTAACACACATCAGCACTTGCTTTTAATTGAATAGAATTTCATTGTACAACACCTTGTTTAACCCTTTACCAGTTAATGTCATTTGGGTTGTTATGACTTTTTGGGTTTTATGGATAATGATGCTGTGAGCATTCATGTACACATATCTGTGTAAACACATAATTTGTCTTGGGTGGATACCTAATAATGGAATTAGCTAATTTGTTTGATGATGAAACAGATCTAATGTGTGCAAGAACCTTATTCCTGGGGATCTAGCTTATTATCAGTAGTTTTCATATGACTAGACCCTGGGTGCCTGGGTTGCAATATTCTCTCTAGAGTTAGCACTGCTCTGATATTTTTGATGTGTCCATAGAACACCTTGTCTTGGGTCCTCAGGTAATGATTATATCACTTTTACATTTTGCAATGAAAAATTCACCTACTCCGTATGCTTTCTAATGGTGACTTGAAGGTTGAAAGTAAGACAGCTATTTAAAATAGCTTCATTCCATTTTTATATCTACTTCTTAAGGCATAAAAAAGAATAAAGCCAAGGCGGAGTGGGGGGTGGGGTGGGGCGGACAGTATAGAAGAAAGAGATAAAGCAGTTTGAAAGAGGTAAGGAGAAATTATACTAACATAAGGCACCAGAAAGTATAAATTTTAGACTGTAGTGGTTTTTGCATATTGAGGAAAATAGAAGGCATTCTGGATAATAGGATTAAATTACAATTGCTTTAAGTAGTCTGAAGTTAGGGTGGAAAATTTGGTTGGGGATGTATCCTGAAATGCCATTATAAAATGGTTTGCAATCTCTAGGGAGTGAAGAAGCAATAATTGGCTCTGAGAGGTAATGTGGAAAAAAAATTGTGATGGCACACTTATTTTATGACCAGATAGAATTAAATAAAATAAAACAAACAGTAAGAGACAAAATAGGTTGACACAAAAAAGCAAGAGTTGTCAATAATGTGAAGAAAAACATACAAATAATTCATTTTATTTACGAAGTCCTAATGTAAATGGAATTTCAAATGAGGCAGCCACTTTGAAAACAGCATGGATATTCCTCAAAAAGTTAAAGATGGAAATACCATATGATCCAGCTATTCTAACTCTCAGAATTTATCCAAGAGAACAAAAACACTAATTTGAAGAGATATATGCAGTCTATGTTTATTGCGGTGTTATTTACAATAGCCAAAATTTGGAAACAAATTCCCATTTATATATATGAATGGACAAAGAAAACTATGTAGATATATCTACATAGATACAGATTTATATAAAACAATGAACTACCCCCCAGCCATATAAAAAGATGAAATATTGCCATTTTGACAACATAGATGGAACTATAGGGGATTCTTTTTTTTTTTAAGGGTACAGGCCAGAGATGCGGAGGGTGAGAGGATTCACCAGAGACAGAGTGGGGAGCAGAACAGGCAGATCAAAGCAGTACACTGCTGAGGGGAGCAGCAGGCGGGTCAGGAGAGGTCTGCACGCCATGTGGATCTCCTCCGGGGCGGGGTGGGAATCGAACTCATGTGGAAGTGGCTTTAGCTTCTTAGTGCAGTGCTTTAACCCACTGCGCCACCAGGGAGGGCCCTAGGGGATTCTTATAAGCAAACCAAGAGAAAGCATATGATTTTACTTAAATGTGGAATATGAAGAAACAGACAAAATAAAATGAAAACTCTTAAATTCTAACAACAAAATGGTTAACAGATTGGAAGGGAGATGGAGTAAGTAAATCAGGAAAAGTAAGTTAATTGTATGGTGGTGGGTAGAAACTAATTTTTTGGTAGTGATCATAATGTGGTATACACAGATGTAACTGTAGTAGCTGCAGGTACTACATGGAGGTGGAAAGGAACAAAACTCATACAAAAGTAGGGGCAACTAAGGCAATGCAATGTGGAAAAAGATACTGTTAGTTGAATTCAGGTTTTATGACTGAGAATTGAAAAATTTAGCAAAGAAGTTGCATTAGCAATCATGAAGACTTTTTAGTAAAGTTTGAGACTCTAAATAAACCTCAGGTTTAGAACATCCAAAAAGATATCCAGGAACAAAAGGAATGTTTCATGCAAAAAATTCAAGTTATTAAAAATATCCAAGTAGAGGCCCTCCCTGGTGGCGCAGCGGGTTAAAGCACAGCACTGAGAATCTAAAGCTGCTTCCGCATGAGTACGATTCCCACCTGCCCCGGAGGTGACCACATGGCGTGGCAGACCTCTCCTGACCCGCCCGCTGCTCCCCTCAGCAGTGTACTTCGTCGATCTGCCTGTTCTGCTCCCCACTCTGGTGAAGTCTCTCACCCTCCGCGTCTCTGGCCTGTACCTCAGTTCTGTATGCACAAATAAATAAATCTTTAAAAAAAATATCCAAGTAGAAATGATAGATATGAGGAATATAATGAAAGAACTGAAAACAGCCACGGAATGCTTAGTAGACTTAATCTTGCCGAGGAAGGAATTTCAGAAATAGAAAATAAAATATACAAATGAATAAGATGGGAGAGGTGAGAGAAATAAAATTTGGGGAAAATGAAGAAATTCTACATGATATATCAGATTCCACTGGAAAAGGAAACAGAAGGATAATGGGTATCCCTGAAGAAAGAAAGAAGGCAGAAGAGAACCTATTCAAAAAAATAACAACTAAGAAATTTCCACACTTAAAGAAGGAAATAAACATAGATTCCCAGGAACAGATACCAAAATTCCTAAATATGAAACAATGTACATCAAGACACATGATAAATTATCAAAAGTTAACCAAGAAAATATTAATTGTTGCTGGGGGGGGATGCATGTAGCATATATGCTGTGGTACACCCATAGCAAGCTACCCTGATCAGATTCGCACTCAGCTTTTCACCAGAAGTTCTATGTAGGTCAAGAAGAGAATGGAATGACATAGTTACAATTCTAGAAGCTAAATCTGCCAGGCAAGGACATGCAATTCCACAAAATTGTCTTTCAAATATCATGGAGAAATAAAGGCTTTCCTAGAAAACAAAACCTAATGGAATTTACGATCACGATATTTGTCCTACAAAAAATATTGAAAGAAGTTCTTCGATGTGAGAAGGAAAAATAAAAGAACATAAAATCTTGAGCCTGGTGATAAGCAGAAACATAGAATCACATACATAACAAAAACAGTATGGGGCTAACAGCAAAACATTAAAGGAAGGAAGAAACATGAAAGGAAGGAAGATTCTGTAAGTTAAATGATGATGAATCAATACTAGCATAAAAGACTATTCTAGATATATAAAGTTTGCTACACCTTTCACCATAACCACTAAACAAAATTGAAAGTAGAGACACTTAGAAGAAATGAGAAAATTAAGAGAATAACCAGGGACAGTAGTTCATATAAAAAAGCAGAAATACATGTGGAAAGAAACAACAGAAAGATAACCAAAAAATAAGAGAGAATGGCAGTAAATGAGTCCAATAAATTATTGTAAACCTGAATGTCTCAACTGACCAGTTTAGAGATAAAGAATGACAGGTTGGATAAAAAATAATAGGCTATCAACATTAAGCATACAGGTGACTCATACGGCTCTAAAAATAAACTTAAAGTGAAAGGTGACAGCAAGGAATTTTTTTTTAAGATTTATTTATTTATTCATATAGAACTGGGGTACAGGCCAGAGATGCGGAGGGTGAGAGGATTCACCAGAGACAGAGTGGGGAGCAGAACAGGCAGATGGACGAAGTACACTGCTGAGGGGAGCAGCGGGCGGGTCAGGAGAGGTCTGCCTCGCCATGTGGACGCCTCCGGAGCAGGCGGGAATCGAACTCATGCGGAAGTGGCTTAAGCTTCTCAGTGCAGTGCTTTAACACGCTGTGCCACCAGGGAGGGCCGACAGCAAGGAATTTTATGCCATGACACATAGAAGACAGCAGAAACTATTATATGATAAATTAGACTTCCAATCAAAATAGAGTGACAAAAATGTGAAATATATCATGACCAAAAGGACAATTCATAAAATAATATAACTGTCAGCAATATTTACACATCTAACATAGGTGAACCCAACATATAAACTAATAATAGACGTAAAACAACACACTGACAGCAGCACAATAACATTAGGAAATCTTAATACACACTTAGGCGAATGGTTAGTTAATAACAAACAAGTAAATAATGGCTTTAAGTGAAATAATGGATCACATGCATTAAATATGCATATACCGATCTTTCCATCTCAAAGGAAATTAATATACATTCTTCTCAACTGTACATGAACTTTCTCAAGGATAGATCATAGGCATGGGCACAAAACAAGACTGAAAATACATGAAAATCAAATTACATCTGGCCAGATTTTTATCACAATAGTATAATAATGTTAGGAATCCACCACATAAAGAAACCTAAGGGGGAAACCCAAACATGTGGAAACTAAATGCTTTTCAATAACACCTGTATCATTGAAAAAGTCAAAGAAGAAATTAAAAAATCTGGAGACAAATTAAAATGAAGAGACTAGTTATCAGACCCTTTGCAATGCAACAAAAGTGGTAATAAGAGGGACGTATATAGACATACAGGCCCACATCAATAAGCAATAAAATTTCAAATAAGCAATCTCACTTTACCTTTGAAGGAACTAGAAAAAGAACAACTGAAGCAAAATATCAATAGAAGGGAGGACATAACAAGAATTAGGGAGGAAGTAAATGAAGTTAAAAATAATTAAAGCATTTCAAAGTTCAATGTAAACAAAACTTAGTTCTTTGAATAAATTAAAAGAGAAAAACTAGCTAGGCTCACTAAAAGAAAAGGAAGAGAGCACTAGTAAACAGAATCAGAAAAGAGAAGTTACAATAAATATCTCAGAGGATTATACGAAGATACTATGCCAAAAAAAAATAAAAAGGCAACCTAAAAAAAGGGACAAATTCATACAACTACCGAAAAAGAATCAAGATGAAATAAAAAATCTTGAACAGAGCAATCACAAACACAAAAACCAAGAGTAATCAAATCTTCCTAAGATCATCAAAACTCCACATGATTTTACTAGTGAATTCTACTAAAACTACCAAATCCTCAAAGATCTAATATTTGCTATTCTAAACTCCTCAAAAATACAGAAAAGCAGGGAAATCTCCAAATATATATTATTAGAACAAACTTAACCTTGATCCCAAACCAAGCAAGGATAGTACAAAAAAGAAAAACTAGAAGTTCTGCATTGGCAAGAGGGCAGCAGCTCTCCTTCCAGCCTGTGATTATGCAGGTGTTTCTCTTCATCAGCCTTCACCCTTTGTAAAGCAGCAGAGGCAGCTCTCTTCTCAGGGCTGCCACCTATGACTTTGCAGGACTCTCTTTTAACAAAACTGTTCGTTTCAGGGGCAGCTCTTTCTGCCCACTTGTGTCTATGCAAATGTCCTTTATTCTCCTCTCCCTTTTTATAATAAACTTGCCCTCTTGGATATAAAAAAAATAAAAACTAGACTGATATCTCTGAACAGATGCAAAATGTTCAACAAAATTTGACAAATTGAACCCAACAATATATTAAGAGAATCATCCATAATGACAAAATGGAATTCATTTCAAGGATACAAAATTAGATCAACATACACAAATCAATCAATGTCTTTCAGCACATCAACAAAAGAAGGCATAAAAATCACATAATCATTTGAATAAAGGCTAAAAAGCATTTGACAAGACTTAACGTCTATTTATAATAAAATCTCAATAAAATTAGAATAAAGGAAATACATTTTTACATAATAAAGACCATATATCACAAATTCACAGCACAACATTGATCACAATGGTAATAATCTGAAAGTATTTTTCCTAAGAACAGAAAGACAATGATGTCGACTCTCACCACTAGCATTCAATGTAATATTGTAAGTCCTAAGAATCCTAAGAAGAGCAATAGGATAAGACATGAAAGAAATCCAATCTGTAAAAGAAGACAAGAAACTACAATTATTTGGAAATGACATGATAAATATAGAAAAACCCAAAGAGTGTACCCAAAATCTACTAGGATAGATTGAATACAGTAAGTGACAGATGCCAAAAAAAAAAAATCTTTTGCATTTCTACATAGAAAAAAATGAATTAGAGAAAAAGAAATTAAGAAAACAATACCATTTACAATCATACCAAAAGAAAGAGAAATATTTAGGTGTAAACGTAACAAGAGTTGAAGAATCTATATAGTAAAATCTACAAGACACCATAAAAAGAAATATAAGACACAGACAAAGAAATAGAAAGATATTCTGTGTTCCTGAGTTAGAAAAATAAATCCTGTTAAAATAGCCATATTAAATAAAACAATTTACAAATTCAGAGCAAAACCTATCAGAATTCCAATTTTTTTTTAATAAAAGGAGCCAAAAAAGGCAACAAATATACCAAGCAATCATGATTAAAAAGTAGAAAAGTGGGAAAAAAAAAGTAGAGAAGAGAAGATAATATATCCCTAACTTCAATTATATCACGAAATATGATTATCAAAACAGTGTGGTATTGGCATAAAACCAGAAACAGACCAAAGTAATACAGAGATCTTAGAAATAAATTCAATTATATCACAAAATATGATTATCAAAACAGTGTGGTATTGGCATAAAACCAGAAACAGACCAAAGTAATACAGAGATCTTAGAAATAAATCCACATGGCCCTTCCTGGTAGCACAGCGGGATAAACCTGGGCATAGCAAATGAGCTGGTGTTGCTTCAGTGCGAATTCAATCCCCAGCCCCGGAGGTGATCCACATGGTGCAGCAGACCTCTCCTGGCCCACCCTCTGCTCCCCTCAGCATTGTTCTTCGTCAGTCAGCTTGTTCTGCTCCCCACTCTGTCTCTGGTGAATCCTTTCACTGCCCCTGCACCTCTGGCCTGTATCCCGGTTCTGTATGCATAAATAAATAAATATTTAAAAAATGAAGAAGAAGAAGAAGAAGAAATAGGTTATACTGTCCTGGACATCAACCTCAAAAACATATTTTGCTATGAAATTACAACAGCAAGGGAAACAAACAAACAAAAACAGTGATACACTCACCTATGAAGCTTTTATACCAAATAGAAGCTACCACAGAAACAATAAGATAACATAGACTGGTAGAGGATATTTATAAAGCACACATCTGAGAGTAGGTTAATTTACAAAAAATATAAATAACACCATGCACACATGTGCTGCCCAGTAAGCACACTGCCCAGCACTGGGAGAGGAGCCAGCACAGCTTCAGGACATGAAAGGAGGAACCCACTCCTATCTCCCAGCATTGCCATGCCTAGCATTGGGGGAGATCCCAGCACCAACCCAGTGCCTGGTAGGTGACCTCCGCTACTGACACATGCACTGCCGAGTAACAGCTCAAGCCAGCATAGGAGGAAGAGCCATATCCATTAGAAGCCCCACCTATAGCCCCACCTATAGCAGTGGAAAACAAATAATGGAGAGAAGATAAAACATAACAAAAGGACACATAAGTCTTCCAGGAACAATATAAAGCAGAGAGAACAAATCTCCATAACCAAAATCTCCATAACTTTTCTTCCTATCAGATACAAAATTCAAAATTGCTACAATATATTCAAAGAAAAGGAAGATACAGAGAAATTACAGAAAAGTAAATGAATTTCATGAAAAACAAAGAGAATGAACAGAACAAAATTGAAACTTTAAACAAGAAATTAATGGAGTTTTAGGATGTAGGAATATGAACAATAAAGATATAAAGTACTCTAGAGACTACAGAAGTAGAATAGAAAAAAAGGGAAGAATAAATCAGTGATCTTGGAGTTCTGAATATAAAAGAATCCTGGCAGAACAAGAATGAGAAACAAAGTAAAATATCTGAACAAACACTTCTAGAATATCTGACTACATGAGAAAGCAAAATAATAATAATGGAAATCTCAGAGGGAGAATAAAGGGGAAAAAGAACAGAAATTATACAAGAAATAATGGAAGGAAACATCCTGAACCTAGAGAAGGAATTAAATATAAAATAGAGGAGGCTATACCAGACATTTGTAGGACACCACCCCTCCCCCCCAAAATAAAACCTAAATACACATTATTCTCAGCGTGCCTGTATCATGTTTCTGGATAGACAGCTTACTGGGTCACAAGACAAATATTAACAAGTGAAGACTGAAATCACACCAAGTATCTTCTCTCAACATAAAGTATCAATCAGAAATCAACTATGAAAAAAAAAATAACAAGGAGCTCCATTAAGTGGAGACTGAACTATACACCACTGAAAAACCACTGGATTAATGAAGAAATCAAAGAAGACATTAAAAAATGATGAGGATACAACCTTTGAGAACACAACAAAAGTAGAGAGGAAAGTATATGGTACTACAGGCCCACATCAAGAAACAAGAAGGAGCCCAAAGAAAGGATCTAATCTCCCACCTAAAGACACGAGATAATGAGAACAAAAATACCCAAAATCTGGTACAAGTAAATGAATAATAAAAATTAAAACAGAAATAAATGGAATAGAAGTTAAAAAAAAAAAGACAATCCAAAAGATCAATATAACCAAAAGCTGGTTCTTTGAAATAATAAAATATGTAAGTGTCTAGCTAGCCTCACAAAGAAAAAAGGGAGAAAACTCTAATAAATAGTACCATAAATGAAAGAGGAGAAATTACAGCAGGCACAAACCAATGGGACAGAGTTGAGAGCCATGAAATAAATTCACATTCATATGTAATTTATGTGTGATAAAGAAGCAAAGAATATACATTGGAACAAGGAAAAACCTCTTCAACAAATCATGCTGGGAAAAGTGGACAGCTGTGTAGAAAGGAAAAAAACTAGATCACTATCTCACACAATACAAAACAAGTTTAAGATATGCAATGTTGTATCTGCTGTGTCCTACAGATGTCTGATATAGCCCCCTCTGTTTTATATTTAATTTCTTCTCTAGGTTCAGGACATTTTATTCCATTATTTCTTGTATACGTTCTCTGTTCCTGTCTCTCTTTATTCCCCCTCTGAGATTCCCATTATCATTATTTTGCTTCCTCATGTGGTCAGATAATTCTAAAAGTGTTTTTCAGATATTTGTTTCTCCCATTATTAGTCTGCCAGGGTTCTGTTTTATTCAAAGTACCAAGAGCACTGACTTGTTCTTCCCTTCTTTCTATTCTTACTTGGATGTAAGACCTAAAACCATAATATACATAGACCAAGTAATAGGCAAAACATTCCACTAGATACAGTGATGTCTTTGCAGATTCATCCCCAGCAGCAGGAAAAATAGAAGAGAAAATAAACAATTAGGACAACATAAAACTAAAAGGCTTCTTCACAGTGAAAGAAACAGTAACTTAAATAATGAAACACCCTATAGAATGGAACTGTTACTAACTCAACAAAATAAAAACAATTCACCCAATCAAAAAATGAACAGATGCGCTAAATTGGCACTTCTCAAAAGAAGGCGTACCGATGGCCAATGGTCACATGAAAAAAAAATTGTTCATCATCACCTGTTGTCAAAGAAATACAAATCAAAACTACAGCTACCACCTCATATCTGTGAGAATACCCATATCAAAAAGCCCATAAATAGCAAGTGCTGGCAAGGATGTGGGAAGGTAGACTGGCCCAGCCCAATGTGGAAAACAACTTTGAGATATCTCAAAAATTTACAAATGAGTCTACCGTATGACCAGCAATTTCACTACTAGGTATCTGTCCAAAGAACACAAAAACACTAATTCAAAAGGAAACCTGCACTTCTATGTTTATTGCAGCACCATTTACAATAGCCAAAATATGAAACAACCTACATGCCAAACAAAAACAAACAAAAAGATGAATGGATCAGGAAGATGTAATATATATACAGAATGGAATACTACTCAGTGATCATAGAAGATGAGCCCATGTAACCTGTAGCTTCATGGTTGGAGCTGAAAGAGAGTATGCTAAACCAAATAAGCCAGAAGGAGAAAGATAAATACTGGATGTAGTCACTATTGTATACACTATAGAGAAACCAAACAAGTGGTCAAGGACAAACTTTTAAATCAATCCTGAAAACTGACTACAAATCTGAGACATCCAGAGGGGGAGGGAAAAGGGTGGGAAGATAACTGGAGGAGGAGAGAACACAATGGACTATGGTGGAGAATGATGGGGCTTTGATGATGAGTGCACTATAGAGTCTACAGCTGAGGGGGCAAGTCCTGCACTTCCAAAACACTGACAAGGATGGAAACCAATGGCATGCCAGCTTTTAAAAATGCTTATCACTTATCATCAGAGAAATGCAAATCAAACCCATAATGATGTACCACCTCACAACTGTGAGTGTCAAAAAGAGCGGAAACAAGTATTGGGTGAGGATATGGAGCAGAAGGAAACATCACTGTTGGTGGGAATGTAGACTGGTCCACCCCCTGTGGAAAACAGTTCAAAAGTTCTCAAAATATTAACAGTAGGTTTTCCATAAGATCCAACAATTCCACTCCTAGGTATCTACTGGAAGAATGCAAAATCACTAACTCAGAGGAATATATGCACTCGCAGGCACTGTAGCACTATTTGCAATAGTCAAGTTATGGGAGAAATCTGCATGTCTTATAACAAGTGGGTGTGTAAAAATGTAGGGTATATATATATATACAATGGAATACTATTCAGCTATTTAAAAATATTGCTATTTGCAACAACATGGATAGAATTGGAAGGGATTATGCTAAGTTATGTAAGTCAGAAGAAAAAAGAAATACATGATGATTTCATTCATAAGTGAAATACAGAGGGGAAAAAAAAACAAAGCAAAAGATAAAGCAATCTCAAAATAAACCCTACAAACCAGATCATAGATTGAGGCTGACACGGGGCAGGGTGGGGTGGGAAACAAAAGTGGGCAAGATGCCCAACGTTGGTGGTGTGTGTGGTTCAATACCAAACATCAGAAGAGCTGTGAATCTGCATCTCTGAATCATATATAGTGCTGTAAACCACCACTACCTTAATGGTAATATACAAAACACGAAAAAAAAAAAGTATACTTAGTAGCAGCAGTAATTCCAATTGTATTCATATTAGATGGTGGGTTCTGCTGTCATTCAAGACAGGTGAAAGAGTGAGCAAGAGAGTGGCAACTGAGATATGAACCAAGCTCTGAAGTGATTAGGAACTTATTTGCATTTTGGTATGTTCTGAAGCATTCTGGCCACTTTCTAGGTAATGTTTGGGGTCCTGTGGCTACTCTTCTGGGGTATAAATTTTGTATTGTACTAGGTGTCGCAACTGGTTGTGGCAGCAACAATCCTGCACATCCTTTACTACCTAGTCTTCTTTCTCTTCTGTCTGGAATGGATTCTGAGGATGGTGTAGAAAGTGGGAAATTGTGAACTAGATGTAGAGAGTAATGAAAGGCTAGATGATGGATCCTTATAAAAGGTAGAGATGGAGACAGAGTGTTTGGTATTTTGGACATTTTTTAATCAATAAAGTAAAATATCCCAAGGAAAAAATGTCAACTCACATGGAATGTACTGAACTTACTGATTAGCTGTGTATGATACTAGGCAATCAGCTGTTAATAACTCATCTATTATAGGTATGCTTCATCCCTAAAATTTCCTGGATCAAGGAAGAGAACTTTTCTTGGCTAGAAGAGCAGCTTCCTTTAAAAACATGAGTAAGGATGCCAGTTCCAAGGATTTGTGTTCTCTTAGGAAGGCATGGTCTCCTCATGGGATGGAAACCATCAGTTTCAATCATTTATAAGTGCTGATGTTGTTGTTTACAAAACAGACCTAACTAGATACTTTAAAAGTTTCTTCAGCTTCTAGAAAGTTCTAGAGTAATTTTTTCCCTTCCCTGAATAGATGATCTTTGGGGCAGTATGAGAAAATACCTCTAATTTAACCTTCTTCGATAAGGTAGAACTAATAACTCCTCAAAGATGCATTTTGCCCATTTGAGCAAGGAAGCACTCATTATTTACTTAATGTAAATATTATTTAAAATAGTGGTACTTAGACAAACCTAAATTTCTTGTCTTGGAAGAAACTATAACTAATTTATGATACATCCATATAGTAGGTAATCCAGCTTATTAAGAATGATATCTAGAAATGTTTTCAAGAAATGTGATCTATTGATAATGTATAAGTGAAGAAAAACTATAATACTAAATTATATGTAACATATGATCACAATTATGTTAAAATGTGTACAAAGAAAAAATCACTAGATAGACTTGCTTTGGATTCTTAGCCATGGTTCTTTTATTTGTGGGATTATGAATATTTATTTTCTCCTTTAATAGTGTCTGTTTTTCCAAATTTTCTATAATGAGCAAGTGTATACTTCATAGTCACATAAAAGTTACTGAAAAGGAAAATATATGAAAAGAAAGAGAGAGAGGAGATCATGGGATCTGCTTGACCTTCCTTTCCTATATAATCAAGAAAATCTGGGCATAGAATTATTAGGGAAAGATTCCAGGAAATCTCCCTTAGATGCAAATCACAGACACAGAGGCAAGTCATTTTTTGCAAGTAAAATGCGTTTGTTTCAGTTGTAGGTGTTTTTCAAAGACAGAGGGTGGGAGGAAGGAATGGTTTTATTTCAGTGGAGCAATACTGCCACCAAAAGAAAAATATTAAAGAAATCTCCATGACAAGTTAGAAAAAGTGAAGGGAAAGAAAAGTCCTGTGCTTGCCAAAGTTACTCATCAGGGATCATAAGGTACCTAGTTTTAGACCTCTGTGTGGTCACTAAAAAACTGGTTATGAGCATTTCAAATCTAGTCTTGAAACACCTGAATGACTAGAATGAAGGGTAGATTTCCGAGGACTGAACATCTTTATGAGAGAAAAACAGATACCTGATGGCAAAGGTATAAGGGAATGTGCTAAGTTAGCAGATCAGGCTGAAGATCTCTGGAGGTGAGAATTGCTGAATAGTAGCTGTTCAATTGTGCTTTATGGATGTTAGTGTTTCAGTAGAAGTGTTTTAGAAAACTAATTTTAATTAGAATGCCAAGGTTTATATATTTTGTATTTTGAATTTCCACATGTAATTTTACTTGAAAAAATTGTTTCCGCAAACCATTAGCCTAAATTATCACCAGTATTTGATATTGACTTTCCTATAGGTGCAGGCCATGATGTTTGAGAGGTTAATCAGATTAATGGGAATAGGACTTGAACTCTTTTTTTTTTTAAAGATTTATTAATTTATATATACAGAACTGGGTACAGGCCAGAGGTGCAGGGTGGTGAGAGGATTCACCAGAGACAGAGTGGGGAGCAGAACAGGTAGATCGTAGAAGTACACTGCTGAAGGGAGGAGTGAGCTGGTCAGGAGAGGTCTGCCACACTATGTGGATCACCTCTGGGGCAGGCAGGAATCAAACTCATGCTGCAGTGGCTTTAGCTTCTTGGTGCTGTGCTTTAACCCACTGTGCCACCAGGGAGGGCCCAGGACTGGAACTCTTTTCCCTCACTTAGTTCTTCCCCCAGAATTAGGTGATATCAGAGTATTCCTAGATTCACCCTGTGGAATACACTATATATTCTGGGGTATTCTAGAAGCAGGAGTTGGGTTCCCATCATGACTTCAGAATTAACCATGGTACTATTGGGAATGCAAAACTCTTTTTCCAATGTACTCTAATTTACCATCTGGAGTAGCTGTGACTAGGCACAAGAGGTATCAGAAAGAGGAAGGGCTTGCACATTTTAACAATGGAATGACGTGGTAATGGTTGTATTTTTATTAAAGATTTCCAAACCTCATCTTCAAAATTAGGCATTTCAATATTTCAGTTATGAAAAAAAGAAGCAATTGGGGACAACCCTAGCAAATATTAAGATACAAATATATTCACAGTAATTAAAACTGTGATACAAGTACAGAGCAGTCTGACAGAACACTGGAACAGACAGAGATCTGACATAGATCCAAGTGCTTATATCATAAGATATATGTCAAATTATTAGGTAAAGTATGAACAAACAAATTACTTCTTTTGGAGCAGTGAGCAGGCCATTTTAAATAAGTGAATTTTGGCTTGGGTCCTCCCTTGTCATGCAAGGGGTTAAAGCAGAGCACTATGAAGCTAACTGCAATCACTGCAGCACAAGTTTGATCCCTGGCCAGGGAGGTGACCCACATGGCATGAAGACTTCTCCTGTCCCTCCCCTCAGCAGTGTATTTCAGTCAGTCTGCCTGTTCTGTTCCCCAGGGGGTGAATGCTCTCACTCCCTGCACCTCTGGCCTGTACCCCAGTTCTTATATGTATATGTATATGTATAAGTAAATTAATCTTTTAAAAAGATGAAATTTAGTGTTTAACTGCAGTTGTTACACTGAATTAAGTCCATAGTCAAATATTTTATAAGTATAAAACTACAAAATGGTTAAAAATAAATATGGGTAAAGATTTTTATAATTTTGTTTGTTTTTAAATTTTTTTTCTTTTAAAAATTTTGTATCTATTTTACATTACTTTTCCTTTTTGTACAATATATGCTTTCTCCTCTCAGGGATAGTCCCCGTAGAAATCCCACCATCAATTCACCAGTGAGAATAATATATTGAAAAAACAGGAAACAAGTGTTGGCAAGGATGTAGAGAATAAGGAACTCTCCAGCACTGCTGATGGGAATGCAAACTGGTCTGACCACTATGGAAAGCTGCTAAAGGTTCCTCAACTACTAAAAGTGGAGCTTCTATATGACCCAGCAATTCTACTCCTAGGAATGTACTCAAAGGACACAAAAACATTAGTTAAAAAGGATACCTGCACCCCTATGTTTATTGCAGCACTATTTACAATAGGTAAGATTTGGAGACAACCCAAATATCCAAAAATAGGTGACTAGATCAAGAACGTGTGGTATAGACACAAGGTGGAATATTATTCAGCAATCAAAAGGATAAACTAATGCCATTTGCACCAATAGGGATGGGGCTAGAAGGGATTATTTTCAGTAAAATAAGCCAGAAGGAAAAAGAAAAATATCCGATTGTTTCATTTATAGAACGAATATAGGAGAACCAAATAAGTGATCAGGAAAAAATAACAATAATAAATTTTAAAAAATAACATTGTGCAAGAGGGAGGTAGAGTAATCAAAACAGGGGAGAGAAGAGCACAAGGGACTATGGTGATGATTCATGGGTGAAATGGTGGTGGGAATCTTACAGAGAATATACCTGAGAGGAGAAAGCATACAAGCATACATTGTACCAAAATGAACAATGATATAACATTACATCATTGTAATATATATATATAGTGTGTGTATATATATATGATAAATATATATGATAAATCAATATATATCTATGATAAACACCCCCATTTCAGTTAACTTACACTATGTTATACTAGGATTTAAAAATTAGTCTGAATTTGGTAGCTTACAAAAGCAAAGATCTAGATCTTCCTCAGGTTACATGTCCCTCCCAAGTCAGTTGTGTCTGGTCGCCTCATTTTCATTCAAAAGCCCAGAGGGAAAGAGTTAGCTACTTTTATCTAAGACACTACTGATCTAATAGCAGAGGAAAGTTGGTAGATTTAAGAGGTGTCCAAGTTTCTCCCACGTGGCATATGTCATTCCTACTTGCATTCTGTTGGCCAAGGTTAGTCAAACAGTGAAACCTAATATCTGTGGGATAGGCATATAAGCCTATTGTAGGGAAAAATCTTGCAGGGAAGAGCAGCAACTATTTTTGTGCAATAATTACAATCTATCCAAGTTCTATAGAGAAATACACTAAAAATGTAGCACTCAAATTATTTTTTCAAAAATGCTCAATCTCAGTAATAAGTAGCTAAATTATACTGTCAACAAATTAAAATAATCACTATCATTTGGCAGGCTGAAGTTAAGTCAAAGCAAAACTTTGAAAGATGACAATTGTCCAGGATGGGTGAAAATGCAGGAGAATGAGCATTTTTTTTTAAAGATTTATTTATTTATTTGTACAGAACTGGGGTACAGGCCAGAGATGCGGAGGGTGAGAGGATTCACCAGAGACAGAGGGGAAGCAGAACAGGCAGATCGACAAAGTACACTGCTGAGGGGAGCAGCGGGCGGGTCAGGAGAGGTCTGCCGCGCCATGTGGTCACCTCCAGGGCAGGCGGGTATCGAACTCATGTGGAAGTGGCTTTAGTTTCTCAGTGCAGTGCTTTAACCCGCTGAGCCACCTGGGAGGGCATAGAATGAGCATTTTTTAACGGAAAAATCCTCAATGTTCTTTTTGTTAAAGAAAAAATGAAGGTAACATTTTAAAGCACTGTATAGGTTTACAGCATGGTATAGATTTCAGGTTCACACCTTGGCATTGTATAGACCACACCACATCCACAACTAAATGTACAGTCACCATCTACCACCAACCAATTGGCCCCCTCTAACTGTTCCCACTAGTTCCCTCCAATAAACTCCGTTGTGTTGTCAAAGTCTGCAGGCTTATTTGGTGTGTACTTTTGCTTTGTTTCTTTATGTTCCACAAATGAGTGAAATCATGTAGTATCTCCTTCTGACTCATTTCATTTAGCATTATTCCCTCAAGAAACATTCATGTTATCACTGTTACAGGGTAGCCCATAGTGGACTGGGCTGCCTGTCTGTGGGGTCTCAAATACATGCTCAAAATTCAGTTTTACTGCTGGTACACACAAAAGGGTCAATAACGGGTTTATTTACTAAAGGGGAAAGGAATAAGGAACAACCCAGGGAAAGAGAGCAGGATACAAAGTAACTGGAATACCTTAGCATCTCAGCTGAGTGAAAACACCGAGTCATGCGGTCCGGAAAGCCGGTTCCTGAGAGAGAGAGAGAGAGAGAGAGAGAGAGAGAGAGAGAGAGAGAGAGAGAGAGAGAGAGATCGCGCCCTATTAATCCCCCAATGTCCGAGAATTCCTGCTAGCTCTGCTCTTGGGTCATCGCAGTTCTCTCCCTGGTACTGCTGGGAGTTGTAGTTTCCAATCACTGGAGTAGGGGATAGAGTTCAGAAAGCTGGAGTAAGGGGTAGGGGCCACAAGACTCTGCAGATTTCCTTTAGGACATCCTTACCTTTAACATCACGAATGGCAAGATTTCATCTTTTTTTTTTAAGATTTATTTATTTATGCATACAAAACTGGGGTACAGGCCAGAGGTGGTGTAGGGGCAGTGAGAGAATTTACCAGAGACAGAGTGGGGAGCAGAACAGGCTGACTGATAAAGTACACTGCTGAGGGGAGCAGCAGGCGGGTCAGGAGAGGTCTGCCGCGCCATGTGG
>NW_004567120.1:2278226-2290151 GCF_000260355.1 Condylura cristata | reverse complement strand
GTCTACTTTCATCTCCTTCTTCAAATTAGGGAAGTTCTCTTCTATTATCTCTGTGAATATTTTCTCTATTCCTTGGCCTCTCTCTTCGCCTTCTGGGATACCTATAACTCTGATATTTCCTTTCCTAATGGTGTGAGATAGCTCTTGAAGTGTTTCTTCATTCCATTTCCTTTTTACTTCTTTTTCTTTTTTTTTTAATTCTCTTTGTTTCTGTGTCTTCGAGTGTGCTGATTCGTTCTTCCATTTCATCTGTTCTGTTTTCATAACTTTTCTCAGCATTCTTTATCTCTTTTAGTGGCCTTTTCATAGCCTGCATTTCTTCTATTTCCTTTTTTAATGTCTCATTTTCTTTCTTCAGTTCGCTGGTTGCTTGTCTTACATTTTTTTCATTTCTTTCATTCATTTCCTTGTTTGCATTCTTTAACTCCTGGATGGCTTGCCTCATTTCATTTTGTTTATCATGATGATTCTGAATTCTTTATCTGGTAGGTTGAACAGTTCTTCTATTTCTTTGGTGGTTTCTGTTGCCTGATCTTTTTGTGTTGAATTTTTCCCCTGTGGACTTGCTTGAATATTTGTTTGTCTTCTTTTTCCCTGTTGTGTATTTTCTAATACTTACTATTCGCTGAGATACGGTGTTGCTATTATTGGCTGGCTTTTTTTTTTTTTTTGGATGTTCTTTCTGAAATAGCTGAGGGACTTCCAGACACTTCAGTTGTAGAGGGTATACTGAGTTGTGTTGTTTTTCCCAGCCTCAACTGTGTGTAATTGTGTCTGTTGTCTCACCTGGTAACAGTCAGGGGCCTCTAGTGTTGTTCAGCCTCTTCTAGTAACACGTTGAGGCCATGTTTCTGGAAGGTGTCTGTTGATCTCTGTAGCCTTCGTATGGTCCCAGGTTCCCTCTATGCTTGGTGTGCCCGTGGTTGTTATGATGAATTAGAAGTGTTGTAGGTCTCCCTGGAGCTGTGGGATATAGGTTTAAACATCTACAAATGTGTACATTCATATTCGTTGCCTGCCCACCACTAGAACCTAACAATACTCTACTGTGTTTATTTGGCACCTTCCCTCCCCCACATCTTGGATAGCTCTTTTTTTCAGTCAGATATTAAGAGTTTATTATTGGCTTGGTTTCCAATGACATTTTGTATTTTTCTATATTCCATATAAAAGTGACACCATCCTGTAATTCTTTCTCCTCCTGACTTAATAGCTTCATCTTCTCCAGTTCCATCCATCTTATCACAAATGGCAAGAGTTCCTTTTATAGCTGAGTACTATTCTGTTATGTGTGTATGTGTATCTTAGTGCACCATCAAACACTTGAATGATCAAAAAGTAGTGCTTTTTAACACATTTGCAATCTGCTTGTCTGCTCAAATAGTATAGAAGACAGATGAATCTTGGATAATGACCCTTATAAGTCATAGATTCCTATAAATTTAATCAGGCCAACACAGTTCCTATTTTCCATGTGGTTTTATTGTTTGTGTATGTTGATACACCCTCTAGACCTGTTACGTTTTTAATGATCTGGCAAGTGCTTTTTCTCTAGTTGTTAGAAAGCACCACCAGATGTAGTTTTCTTTTACCTGTAAGTCCAGCAATACCACTTGACTGTCCTAATTCAGGAACATATATCAACTGTTTTGGCCTGAAACAATGCCTTTCTCTTCTACTGGACATTCCACTACATTGATAGTATTCTGCTGATTGGATCTAGCTAACTGGAAGTAGCACTTACACTGCTTTGGGGAGACACATATGCTAGAAGCTGGGGAAGAATCCCACAAAAAATGCAGCCTCAGTGAAAAATTCTTCCTCAGTGAAATATGTAGTAGCAAGTAGACTAGGGTATGCCAAGATATCCCTTTTAAGATGCATAATAAGTTCTTGCATCCAGCTCCTCTTACTACTAATAAAAAGACAAACACTTGCAGACCTCTTTGGTTTGTGGGAGTCAATATGCCCTTCATTGGGTGTGCTACTCTGACCCATTCTGCCGCAGACCAGTGCAGCAGAAGCAGGGGACAAGTTTCAGGGATGGCAATTCTGGCGCAGGGTGGACAAAGATGAGGTTGAGTGACAGACAGACACGACTTCTAGGAGTGCATATCTGAATGTCATTTATTTTCAAGAGTGCAGAGCATTTATACAATTTTTCTTGGCAAGCAAATATAGGAGTACAATGATTTTTTCAATAGAAGCGTGACAGGTAATACATTAATTTCTTTTTGTTTCTGAGATGTTGCCAGGGGCCCAAAACCAACTTGGGGCCCTAGGAAACCACCGTGCATTCAAGGTTCAGTGCTGCTAAACAAATGCCCTATCTATCACCTATGCCTTTCTAATACTTTTAATTACTCTCTCCATTCATTTCACAATCCACTTGGTATATAGGAGTTAATTGTATAATAGAATTAAAGATTGTAAGGGAGTTTCTCAGAAGTAAATCAATATCAAGAACAGAGGAAGCTACATTCCTTTCAAGAGTATCATTAGAACAAAGCACAGTGTTCATAACATTTCTTTGGTTGAGTATGTTGTGTGTCAGCAGAATCAGGAAACAAATCAAAAGTTACAATGACCATTCGCGAATCAGCCATTCTTCTATTCTTGGAGGGCCACGTATTCCTCCCATGTGCCTGGTACCTTGACCGTGCCAAGCTCTAAGGATTTCTCACTTAGGCGCCGCGGGAGGGGACGTGGCACCACTCATGAATGATTATTTTGATTTAGCCCAGAATATGTGGAAATCTTGCAACAGACCCAGGTTACCATAGAAACTGCCTTGCCACTTGGGTCATTTGAGCCAGACATAGAATGATGTTAAGCAATCAGTGGCATGTAGAAACACTGTTTGAAGCATTTGGAGACCATGAAGGTAAATAGCAGACTCAAAATTTAGAGGGAAACGCTACTGAGAGAGAATTACTCTCTTTTTGATAAGCAACTTTTGTGTTGCTACTGGACTTTTGTAAAGACTGAACACTCAACCATGAGAGAAAAAGATACCATATGACATGTCACCTATCACAATCTCAGTTTTGTGTGACTAAAGAAAGAATTGCCAGTGCACAACAGCATTAAATTACTAAGTGGAGGTGTTGTATAGGAAATGAAGTTTGAGCAGGTCCTTAACATGAATAAATTGCATGAAGTGGCCTTATTATCCATAGTCCCTTACTGCTATTTTATCTTCACTCTCTCAATCTGTACCTATGGTTAGCTGATTGAGGAAGCAAAAACTCTCCCCAATTTGCAGATGGATCTACAGTAACATAAATGAAAGTCCTAAAAGTAGACAACTATTTCACACCAGCCCATCTGGACACTACCCTAAATGAGCTGTGAGTGGTACAAATGCTTTTTCACTTTACCTAGAAGCACATATGCCAAAGGAAAGAGCCAGAGCAATTCACTAACTGTGGCCAATGTTGTTGCTGGATGCTTGGTTTGAAACTTAAAAGTATTTGATTGGAAAACTGGAAATGAGGAAGTCTGGGTAACAGATATGTGAACTCACTAAATCAGCAAAGAATGTGAAGATACTCATGTCAGGTGTACCTGTTCACCCAAGAATGACTTTTGCAGAGGAGGTCTTCACTAAGCAAGTAAATAGGATGACCCTTCTGTGAATATCAGTCAGAATTTTTCATAAGCTATGCCTCTTATTCTATTCCCTAATGGGCTCATGCTCCAAATGTCTGTGTTGGCAAGAGTGAATTTTTATGATGTATCAACTTTGACAGGGTAATTTACATTTTCCATACTTCCACATGTTGGACCATTCCATTTGGGGTGGTCCACAAAAGAGAATTTTCCAAGATTTTGGAAGATAGAAGTAAGGTGACAAGAAAGTCATAAACATAAATATATATGTTATTGGTTTTATGCTGAGTCAACTCAAGGAGCAGCAGCACCAATTAGCTCATAGCTCACACCTGATTGGTACATTCCATGATCCAGGAAATACACAGTTGCATAAAAGAGCTCTGAGGAGCAGCTGCCACAACAGACTTGCAGTGGAGCAGCAGGGTAAGAGAACACCACAAGCAACAACAAATATTGGCGAGGATGTGGAGAAAAGGGAATTCTTCTGCACTGCTGGTGGAAATGCAAACTGGTACATCTACTATGGAAAGCTGTTTGGAGATTTCTCAAACTGCTAAAAACAGAGCTTTCATATGATCGAGCCATTCCACTGCTAGGTATCTATCAAATGATGCAAAAACAATAACTCAAAAGGACATCTGCACTATGTTTATTGCTGCACTATTTACAATAGGAAGATGTGGAATCAAACCTCATGCCCAAATATAGATGACTGTATCAAAAAGATGTGGTATATATACATAATGGAATATTACTCGGCAAGCAAAAAGGATAAACTCATACTCTTTGAAGCAACATAGTTGGAGCTAGAAGGAATGATGCTCAGTGAAATAAACCAGAAAGAAAAAAAAAATATGGTTTCACCCATAGCAGGAGTGTAAAAAAAAAAAAAGCAGGAATCATGAAAAAAAAAAAGACATATATATAGTAATCTAATAAAGTAAAAAAGAACATCAACTAACAACTATAAACCAGATATATTCTATGGGGGAGGAAAGGGGAACAAGATCAAAACTGGGGAAGGAAGAGCACATCAGACTATGGTGATGGCACATGGGTGAAGTGGTGGTGAGAAGTCAATGGGGATTACAATTGAGATGAAAACATTTACAAAATGAAGAATAATGTAAAAAAAATGGAAAAGGAAAAGAAAAGAAATAATATGGCTTCAGCCCCTGAAGAAAGAGAGGAAGATTCCATTCCTGGCTTCTGCAGAAAAAAGAATAAGGACCAGAAGCTGAAAGAAGAAAGGAGAAAACATCCAGCAGCCAACCTCCAAGGAGGGAAGAAAAGCCGAAGACCTTTGCCAGAGACTGGGCCTCCTGTCTGACACTGGTCTGACGTTGCCTAAAAGGAGCACCATAGGCTCCAGGCCTGGTGTCTCAAAGAGCTGTTTGTTGTCAGTATAGCCCAACACCTCACAAAGAGCTGTTAGCACTGGGTGTCTCTGACATCATCTCTGTGGATCAGTAGTGACAATCACGACTGGCCAGTGCTGTCCAGCATCACTGGTGACCAGTGATAACCATCACTGACACTACCAGGGTGAGAGAGACACCCACTTACAGTAAGCTCTTTGTTTCCCCTTCTTATAAAATAAACCCTATGGTTATTGTTCCTGGAGCCTGAGGCCTCTTGTGAGTATGCAGGTAGGTTAAACCCACAGACAGTGACCTGTCCTATTGGGCACTGTCTTTTGTTGGCTATAGCCCATAGGCCCCTACTGGGGACCCTGATTTTGTTTTTTGGCCTTTAGAAGCTTTTTGGTAGGATTTCTTGTCTTAGCACCCAGGCAGGTGGATAGGCTATTATGGTCTATCCATGTATCCCATCCTACCATCTTTCTGACTGCCCCCCAGTTTCAGTAGACTATGGGGGATTTGGTTGAGGCTGCACTGTAGTTATAACACCAACTGGGGCACCCCAATATGCTACAATTAAAAATAAAGTCTTTTTTAGAACATGCTTAGTGAAATAAGCCAGAAAGAAAAGGAAAAATACCAGATGGTTTCACTCATAGCAGGAGTATAAAGGACAAGGGAAGAAAATAATAATAATGAACAACCATATACCAGAGACATTTTATGGGGGTGGAGTGGGGAATGGGATCAAAAACATGGGGGAAGGAAATACACTGGACTATGGTGAAGGCTCATGGGTGATTTGGTGATGGGAAGCCCACGGGGATTACAACTGAGATGAAAAAATGCACAGAATGATGTAAAAATAAACATATTATTTTTTTTAAATAAAGTCTTTTAAAATTTATTTTTACATCATTCTTCATTTTGTGCACTTTTCATCTCAGTTGTAATCCCCATGGGCTTCCCACCACCAATTCGCCCATGTGCCATCACCATAGTGCCCATGTGCTCTTCCCACCCCAGTTCTGATCCCACTCCCCTTCCTATCCCATAACATGTCTCTGGTAGGAATTGCAGATGGCCAACAAGCATATGAAACAATATTGAACATCACTTGTAATAAGGGAAATGCAAATTATAACCACAATGAGATACCATTTCACACCGGTGAGAATGGTACAACTAGCACCAACAAATGTTGGCAAGGATGTGGAGAAGAAAGTAGTCTCCTGCTCTGCTGGTGGGAATGCAAACTGATACAACTACTATGGAAAGCTGTTTAGAGGTTTCTCAAACTGCTAAAAATAGAGTCTCCATATGACCCAACAATCCCACTCCTAAGTATCTACCCAAAGGACACAAAAACAACTATTCAAAAGGACACCTGCATCCCCATGTTTATTGCTGCTCTATTTACAATTGGGAAGATGTGGAATCAACCCAAATGCGCAAAAATAGAGACTGGGAAGGTTAAAAAAGATGTGGTACATATACACAATGGAATATTACTCAGCAATCAAAAAAGAGAAACTCATACCATTTGCAGCAACATGGATGGAACAGTACAGGATCATGCTCAGTGAAATAAGCCAGAAAGAAAAGAAAAATACAGGATGATTTCAGTCATAACAGGAAAATAAAGGACCAGTGGGAAAAATAAATTAAGTTTTTTATATGCAAGTTGACTATTCTTGATTCCATATCTGCCAATTACCTTCTATGTGAACTTCTCACAGTTCAAACCACTATGTCCCTGACAAAATATCACACCAGGAACAGGTATCAGGCAACTAGAGGTGTCCTTACTGCCAGGAATCCATGGCATTATTCAGACTAGACAAATGCTTATCCTGCCCTCATTTAAATTTCCAAATAACAGCTTGCATACATGCTTTACCCTTGGTGCTTCTGCCAGCTAACCAAACCTGGTACATCCCCATGTGGTCCTGTGTAGCGTGTCATACCCTCTCCTCAGGAAATGTAACGAAGAAACTCTCCTTTCTTTCTTAAATATTTATTTATGCATACAATAACAGGGGTACAGGCAAGGAGTGCAGGGTGTGAGAGGAATCGCCAGAGACAGGATGACTGAAATACACTGCTGAGGGGAGAAGCATGTGAGACAGGACAGGTATACTGTGCCATGTGGGTCACCTCCCCCTAGCTGGGGATTGAACTTGTAGTACTACAGTGCTGAGGATAGCTTCATAGTGCTATGCTTTAACCCCTTGTGCCACCAGGTAGGCCTGACACTCTCAAAAGCACTTGTCTCTGTGTCTTTAGTCTTATCACACATGATTAAAACTAATCTCAAATACTTTTTAAAAGGGGGCAAAATTATAATGAGAATGGTGGGAAATCTATCCAGGCAGAAAGTTATTCTGACATTCAAGTTGATTCACAAACTTTCAGTCACATGAGAATATAGTGACTTACCTGGTGACTTCTCTAACATCATCACAGGTGGCATCCATCAAAAATGTCAATGTTGGAATGGAAGTTTAAGAATTCCCTCAAACTATCAATCCTTAGAACTACATTTTTGAGAATCCCTAATAATTGTAATTTAGTGGTAAAAATCATATTGGAAACTCTGAACTTCAAACCAATACTCAGTCTTTACATCTCTTGGTCTCCATGGCTACTGTGGTAGAACTTGCATCCAATTGTTGCATTGATGATGTCATCCTTATCACAGTAATGGACACAGGGAAGTTTAGCCTGGTGGGTTTGGTATCTACCTATTGAACACAAAGTGGAGGAAAGATGTTTTTAAGGAACCTATGCTTATTGCCTTCCCTTTCACCATTTAAAGTTAAAACAAAATTTGATAATTCACAGATTAGTGAGTTATTTCTTGAAGTCCAGATTCAGAATATTTTATCTTCAACTGTCTTTATACAAAAGGTTTCCTTAGAGCTCTCTGAAATGTACACAGGAGCCGAGTTAAATACTGTCAACAAAGATGGAGAAGATGAGTGTACCTTTGGAACAAGAACATTTTTGCAGTCAATGGAAGGACGCCAGTATTTATACCACCTTCAGCTCAAGCAGGAATTTTCAGAAAAAGTTAGTACCATTTGGGAACTAACAGAAATAGGAAAATTGAATATACTATGGAAAAGAAATCTAGGTGAAAAGGCAATGTTACAGACTATCCAACTTAAAAGAGAAGCTCCATGTTATGGGAACTTGAGGCTGTCTTTGATGACAATCCCAGACACTGTAATTTTAGAAGAGCCTTTTTATATTACCTGTAAGATAACCAACTGCAGTGATCAGAAAATGAAATTGGTTTTGAACATGGGCGATACGGATTCTATTCGCTGGTGTGGAAGTTCAGGAAAGTATCTTGGAAATCTGCCTCCACGTTCATCTCTCTGTTTTACCCTAACACTCCTGTCCCTAAAACTGGGTCTACAAAGTGTCTCTGGCATACGGATAACAGACAAATTATTAAAGAAAACATATGTCTGTGATGATGTTGCAAAAGTCTGTGTAATATCTTCCATTATTAAAATGAAAACTTGAAGAAAATTTCCAGGGTTATGCTTTCCAGGAAGTTTCACAGAAAAACTTTTCACACGTCTGTTGGCATCAAAATCATCAACTGGTGACAAATATAAAGACAGTGTTTTTATTTGCTTCCTTTGAGACTGCCTTTGAGAATTAAACATCTGTTGATTTAAAAAGAACACTGCTGACTCACATCATACATACAGAGCTTTAAAATTCTGCACTTGTATATTTCCAAATATTTGTGACTTCATTGACATTATAAAGGTCGCCATTGGACTGTAGGTTTCTTCTTTTTTTTTTTTTTGAATAATGAAGACGCCATTTAAAGAAGATTACATCAGATTTACAGAAATCCTTAACAGCATTTGTAACTTCCTATTTAATTAAAGTTGACATTGAGAAAATATAAAATCTCAGAAGTTATATTGATAATTTAATTAAAATAATTGTAGTTTACTTGGCAAGATTTCAGCTTACTTTGTTTTATTTTTTCTTCTCTCCTTTTCAATAGAGTCCTTTTCTTTTTCTTTTTATTTTTTAAAGATGTATTTATTTGTGCATACAGAGCTGGGGTACAGGCTGGGGTACAGGCCAGAGGCTCAGGGGCGGCGAGAGGATTCACCAGGGACAGAGTGGGGAGCAGACAGGCAGATCCACGAAGTACACTGCTGAAGGGAGCAGCGGGCGGGTCAGGAGAGGTCTGCCAAGCCATGTGGTCTCCTCCGGGGCAGGCGGGGATCGAACTCATGGGAAAGCGGCTTTAGATTCTCAGTGCTGTGCTTTAACCCACTGCGTCACCAAGGAGGGCCTCAATAGAGTCCTTTTCAATGAGAGTGCTGAATATAATTCAGGATGGGCCTGATTATTTAAACCTGTTGATATTTGCTACTTGTTAAATAGTGTTTCTAAGAGTATCCAAATGATGGTACTGTAGCCTTGTGTTTATGTGATGCACTTAACTGGCTCTTTTTCATTTACTTATCTTGCCAACATTCTATGAGCTGAAAAGTTTGTTTTCATCAGTTTTATTCCTGTAAGGGCCCTTGTGAATAGTGCTTGGATTATTCAGTTGGCTCTTAATAATTAATGTAAGGCATTCTTTCCCATTTCTTTCTCTGCCCTTTTTGATGTTGAAAATGTGCTACTTCCTTTCATAAGTATAATGAGTCCATAAAATTTGGCTTGGTCTTGGGAACACAACCAAAATGGTGGCCTAACCAATGAGTGGAAGAACATGGATTTATTTGCTCTCATCTCTGTTGCCCACCCAAACTGGACCTATGACTTTGGTTGACAGTGTAGTGAACTCTTCTTTGGTGTTATCGTTTCTTAAAAAAAAAATTCCAATTTTATATTCACATATCAGCCCTTTATTTAGGGAAACAAAACCGTATCAGGTATTAGCTAATCTTTGACTTTTGAGACTATAAGATCCATATTTCTATGATGATATTTTCCTATAGTTTATATCCCTCGAATCATTTCTCAGCTTTTTGGCTAAAATCAAGTGCAGTTTCTATCCCTACTCATTGCTTTTATTTTAATGTTTAAGCACTAATTTCTTACTATAAAAGCAACTCATGAATATATTGTCCATAGAAATAACAGAAATTAGAAGCTCTCTCCATTTGTTCCATTGTTCTGACTGTGGATCCCTTCCTGTTAGCTCTGGATTTCTGCCTTATCTCCCTCCAGCTTTCCTGACTCTCTGGACACACCTGTGTTAATCCTTTATTAACACTGACCCTGTGCTCTTTTCTGTTGAAGACCTGACTGATGTAAACAGATATGAACATACCCATCCATACACTGCTCTAGAGTAAATGGAAGTGATCAGGTTTTTTCCACCCTCCCGCCATTAGCATCAACGGTGGACACCTGTGGGCTTACACGTGCTCCTGATGGCGGCACCTGGAGTGTGTCATGGCGTGCGTGAGTGGGCTCACCTGAGCTTGGCGAGGGAGCATCGAAAGGTGGCAGCAGAGGATGGGAAGTCCATACAGTAGAAACCATCCAAGAGAGCACGAGAGAGTGTCAGAGAGCTCAGAAAGAGCTTGTAGGGGTAAGGGGGAGGAGAGGAGGAAGGGCCCAAGTTGCTGTCTCCCTGCTGGCTTGTTTCCCCTAACCTGTGGCATCAGCCAAAGCTCCATGTTTCTCCTTCAAGTTGCATGAAACAATGATGAACCTACCTGACCTGGGATGGTTGCAGAACAACTACACACACCACACACAAGCACTAGACACACTTCAATATTGACATTAATGACACAAGTCATGAAAGAACATGTTTTATCCATGGGGTACAAATATTTATAGTGTGCTTGAGTGAAGTGTTAAGAAATCAAAAGCAGGGCCTTCCCTGGTGGCCCAAAGGGTCAAAGCACAATACTATGAAGCTATAGTAGCCGTTGCAGCAAGAGTTCGATCCCAGGCCAGCGCAGTGACCCACATGGCACAGCATACCTCTCCTGACCTGCCCACTGCTCCTCTCAGCAGTGTATTTCAATCAATCTGTTCTGTTCCTCACTTTGTCTCTGGTGAATCCTCTCACCCCCCACACCTCTGGCATGTACCCCAGTTCTGTATATATAAATAAATAAATCTTTAAAAAAATAAATCAAAAGCAAACAATGAATGAAAAGCAGGGGTTAGATAATGTACAGATTGCATTTTGCATCACGTCTGTGTGGGAGACTTGACTGTGAATGGTCATACTGAAGCTCCCATCTCTCTTTTCTCTTCTCACCTGTGTTTGGAATATAGCTACACAAGAAAAATGGCAATTCGAACAGTTTTAACACATCTGCCTTCATTTAGGCAATAAACAAAAGGTTTCATGATCCAGTCACTGGTAGCATGCAGGTAGAAGTAGTTAAGACAAACAGTATTTATGGAGTTAAGTCAGAACACCTGTCCAGAACATTGGTCACTCGTATGTTTTTGCCTTGTTCACAGACTGTCTTATCTTGAGAAGGGTTGCTGGGCTATTGGTTTCTTTAGTTAAACTATACCACGCTCATCACTGACAACTTACCACTGGCACCTTTATGACTTACTTTCCCCTTTCATTTTCTTGCTAACTTTTCTAGCATTGGTGACTGACAGGACAGCAGGAGTTTTGTCTAACCTGAAGAAAGTGGCAAAATGATGATTTACTGAAGTTGGGGCTCAGGGAAAACAGTATCATAGAATGGCACAGGTATGAAATTCTGAAATATTTATACAATATAAGTGTAAGTAGACACATACATAACAGAGGTCCCATAGGTCCCTTAAAAGACACTGCTATGGCACTCCCTGGTAGCCCAAAGGGTTACAGCGCAGCACTACAAGCTAGCCACAGCCACTTCAGTGCGAGTTTGATTCCAGGACCTAGACATGACCCACAAGGCAGGCAGACCTCTCCTGACCTGCTCCCCTCAGCAGT
>NW_004567120.1:2252159-2276046 GCF_000260355.1 Condylura cristata | reverse complement strand
GTCAGGAGAGGTCTGCCACGCCATGTGGTCACCTCTGGGGCAGGCGGGGATCGAACTCATGCGGAAGAGCTTTAGATTCTCAGTGCTGTGCTTTAACCCACTGCGCCACCAGGGAAGGCCTTCCTCTATGTGTTTTACATTCCATTTTATTACATGATCATGATAACCACCAACTTTTTTCCAATAATCAGTATTAATTGACTTTTTCAAATTTCTATATAGCATATAATCAACATTACCAAAGAAATCATACATGCTCATCAAATTGTATACCATGTCTTCATGTATGAGTTCAATTAGAACTAGATGACCTTTGGAATATACTAATACTGAGAATTTATAAATCTCTGAGAGCAGGGCTGTCTGATGAGAAGTAGTGCATGTCTAAGAAAATTCTGGCTATCTGCTTTAATATAAGTGCATGGAGATACGAGAAAATACACACAAAACTCAGCTCAACAAGGGATTCTAGCACAAATAAACCAGTTTTTCAAATCTATTAATAAATAGTTAATACTTACTGAACACTGTTCTAGGAACATTTTTTTTCTCACAGGGACATTTATTCACGCCACGGAGGAGTCGGGCTGGACTGGCACAGCGAAGTCCCATGCTGCCGCCGGTGCAGGTGCTGTGGGCGCAGGGGGCTCCCTCTGCCTGGTGCTGCTGCAGACTGGTCAGTGGTGTCCGTGGGCAGGGGCGGGACTTTTCAAAGCTTTACTTCTTTTATCAGCACTCCTGACTTTATAGAAGATGAAGCTCATCAGCCCCATTCCTACCCAGATCTCATGGTAAATTTGGGCATATAGGGTTTCATGGGGTCCAAACATTTTTAATGAGGCTTTGAAACATCTCGACGCCGACCCTGACCCACGGCTACCACCGCCCGACCTGCAAGCCAATGACTCAGGAAGGTATGTTCTAGGAACTTTTAACCTCCCCAAGTGCTGGGAGATAAGTTATCGTTTTCATTTTACAACTAAGAAAAACAAAGCAGAGTAGTTGAGTAACTTAAAGAAATTCAATTATAGTGAAGTGGCATAGCCAAAATTCAAGTACTGCATTTCTAAGTCAGGGTCGAATCACAAAACTATGTTGTTACACCTCAGATACAACTGGTATTCTCTCCTCTTTCCTTAGACGGCTGATTTGGGTACTTGGCATGGTGAAAAAAAAGTGAGGAGGTAGCACTCAAATCCATGGTAGTATAGTATGTCCGTGTTGTTGCCAGTAGAATCCTGCTATTCTGAAAAGCATATTTCTTGTGCTGTAACATGGGAACGTCCAGGCCAAATGGAACTTTGCCTGTTACCTCCCCCTTATGACAACAGTGGTGATAGCATCACGAAACTGTTTAGAAATGTGTTTTCTATCATCCTATTGGCTAAGTCTCCTGAATATTATCAGTTATTAAAGAAATAAAACAGTTTGTGATGTATTATCATGAATTAAAGGAAGACTTCTTAGGATTCACTGAATACACATACTTATGCTTTGAAGTGGATGATGGGAGTTGAAATTTATCAATAATTATCAACATATTGGGAAGAGACAAAAGAAAGTCAAACATTCAACATACCGCATACTCAGGGAAATGCAAATCAAAACCACAAAGAGATACCACCTTACACCAGTGAGAATGGCACATGTTAAAAAAAAAAAACTAACAACAACAAATGTTGGCGAGAATGTGGCAATAAAGGAACTCTCCTGCACTGCTGGTGGGAATGCAAACTAGTACAACCACTATGGAAAACTGTGTGGAGGCTTCTCAAACTACTAAAAATGGAGCTTGCATTTGACCCAGCAATCCCACTCCTAAGAATCTATTCAAAGGACACAAAAACATTGATTCAAAAGGACACTTGCACCTCTATGATTATTGCAGTACTATTTATGATAGGAAAGACTTGAAAACAACCAAAATGCCTAAAAATAGATGACTGGATTATGAAGATGTGGTATAAATGCACAATGAGTCACTATTCAGCAATAAAAAGATAATCTAAGGCTATTTGCAGCAACATGGATGGAGCTAGAAAGGTTTGTGCTCAGTGAAATAAGTCAGAAGGCAAAAGGAAAATATTGGGTGGTTTTACTTATAGAAGGAATACAGAGAAACCAAGTGAGGAATCAGGGGGGAAATAATAACAATTTAAAAAATACAATAAAACTAAACATGATGAGACAGGTATAAATCAGACAAATTCTGCAGGATAGCAGGATATACAGAGAGTGTATAAAACAAGGGCGGGAAGAGCACAAGGGACTAATGTGATTGTGCACAGGTGAACTAATTGTGCAAATTCTATGGGGACTATAAACGATCTAATATATATATATATATATATATATATATATATAAAGAAATTAAATATAAAAAGATCTTTAAAAAGAATGACTTTGTATGTTTTTAAAAAACGTTAAAGGAATATTGAGAGATCATTTTCCCCAATCCAAATGGGAAATAATGTTTAAAGTAAAATGAAAAGGCAAACAGCTTTGCTGAAATGGCTGGAGAACACAGCTTTTCATCATGACACTACTAGGCTACTTTCTTCCAGTTTGATAGGCCAAGAACATAAGCGAAAGTAGATGAGAACATCCTGATGGCGCAAATTGCCATCAACAGGAATGTGTTTAAAGGGAGACACCCTCTAGTCTTGAGACTGTGAGCGAATTTGCAAAAACAACATGGAAAATGTAAAAATGCCTCCAATAGTATTCCAATAATACTGATCACAGAATTAACCTTAATATGGATGCATTAACCTACCTATTAAAGCTGTACCTTTTTGCTGTGTCAGATTTCATTTAAATTTTTATTTGGCTCTGTTGTCCAATCTTTGCTGAGGGACCGTCATTCGAGGGGGCTATTTGCCCTCTTACTGTGTTAAGTATTTGCCCACAGGGGCCTCCCTAGTGGTGCAAGGGTTTAAGTATCAGCACTATGAAGCTATCGCCAGCCACTGCAGCATGAGTTCTAACTCAGGCCAGGGAGCTGACCCACATGGTGCAGCAGATCTTTCCTGTCCTGTCTTCTGCTCCCATCAGCAGTGGATTTCAGTAGATCTGCCTATTCTGCTCTCCACTCTGTCTCTGATGAATCCTCTCAACCCCCCACCCCCCACATACACACCTCTGACCTACACCTCAGTTTTTGTATGCATAAATAAATAAAAATAAGTCATAGAAATATTTGGCCACAAATAAGACTGACAAGCTACCTGGACCCACAGGGGCTAAGGACAGTTATTAATGATTCAAAATAAAATGTTCCAGCTCTCCCTATCACTATTATGATTGATGCACATCACTATGTTGCTCTTCTGGTACAGACAGGACAATGATGAATAAACAGTGTACACCACAGAGTTCTAACTCAGAGGTTATAGTCCTGACCCTCTTGTGAGAGACGTTCCCCCACAAAATAAAGGTTGTCCTCTCAATGAGCACAAAAAACCCTTGATGCCTAATCCCATCTATGAACACCGAGAAGATTCTTGGCAACAACAATAAATAATCACACATGTTGAGCATTTGCCATGCGCCGGTCACTAGAGACCTGTGGCTGTGATAAGCAGTGCTATCTCCCCCCACCCCCCAACTCATCTTAACTAGCAGAGCTGCTGAAGTTCACAGATCAAGTAATTTGTCCAAAGTCAACAAGTGATGGAGTCAGGGATGATTCAAATTGAAGCCATCTGAAATCCAAAATCTTTGTTTTCCATTACTATTACTTGAAGTAAAACCAGCTCCAGAGTTGTGCTCTGCCTGATATGTCTGCCATAACTGAGTGAAGTCATAGAACAGTGAAGATGGTGAAGAGAAGTTATTTCCACTTTACAGTGTTGTCTCTATGTAAAATGTATTTCATTTTACAGGTTATCAAACATGTAGATTTCAAAATGTAAGAATGAAAAATAAAGTTCCTAAAATGAAATAGTGAGCCCCTGGGTCACAGTTTTGGTCCATGAAAAGGCTGTCTCTACACTGAAGATAGAAGACTATTTACCAAGTGTTTGGTATGTATGCAAGAAAACGAGAAATTATTGTTCTTACTGGAACACATTTTAAAGGAAGTCTGAAGGATCTGCTGTGTCCACAGGACACACTGCCCAACATTGCCGAGTCACCAGAGAAGGATCATACACAGGCACAACAGAGCCCTTAGCCATCACTACACATGTAATCCTCAGCATTGTGAGCACTTTTGTGTTGCTCTCATTGTAATTAGCCATCCTTACCATGTCTGTGCAGGCATTGTTTTACCCATTTATGTATTAGCTAAGACTGAGTTCCTACATATTCCTAATATTGCATGATAACATTGTATGTCTCAGGTGTGCATCAAGAAACAATATATATATATATATATTTGATATATATCTATATTCTATCTTCATTATAACATTGCTCCCCTTTTCCCAGTCTCCCCCTTCTCTTCCCTTCTGGTAACCACTAATTGGTCTTACAGTCAAAGTGTTAGTTGTTTAATTCATGTTGAATTTTTCCCCTCTATATAGCATGTATCAATGAAATCATGTGGTATTTGTCTTCCTCTATTGAAACATATTCCCTCTAGGTCCATCTATATTGTTGAAAAATTTTAAAATAGTGGTAAAACCAACCAAAATATAATGTGCTTTAATTATGACCACGCTCTGTCAATTTTAAACAATATCAGTAGTAAAATACTCCTCTTCCCCAAATTATTTTCTGGGTCTAAGTTCTAAACAATTGATAAAGCTACTGTTGCATTTTATTGCTATACAGGTAAGCTTCAAATGAGCACATTTTCATTAATAAGTCTTACACGGGGAAGCAAATTTAGAACTTCCAATTATACTGATTGCACCTAACACAAAAAGGTCCGGCTACAGGAGCTCCATTGGAAAGGTCAAAACAGTCTACAATCATTCAAGTTTATTTTTGATAAAATTTGTTTCGGACCATTTGGTACAACAATCATTGTCTCAGCAACATTTTTTAAATAATAGCATTGTGAATTTCTCTACATCTGGAGCAGAGCTCAGTATGCCTTCTTTATTAGTTTCCTGTGGCTGCTGTAACAATTTATCACAAATGTAGAACTTAAAATTTAAGAGTTGTTTTCCCTTTTGTAAAATGTAAAACTTTGTGCCTTTTCGTGTCTCCAAAAGATGTCATGAAGATAGCAGAACCTGATCACATACTGACTTCATACAGGTTCCTACTTAATCATACACGTTCATACTCTGTCAACTTGGCTTGATATCATCTCCCAAATAATTCAGAGGAAAGGGCTCAGATCGCAAACCTCCTGGTCTCTAACAATGCTATCACCTACCAATAGGATCCCCTTCTTCCAATTTTCAACCTATTCCTTATGTCCTTTTAAGCCTTCACCAGCAACATTCTTAACATCCACATTTCTTTCTTTTTTTTTTTAAGGTTTAATTATTCACACAGAACTGGGGTATCGGCCTGAGGTGCAGCGGTGGTAAGAGTCTATACCAGAGAGAGTGGAGAGCAGAACAGGAAGGTCTACAAAGTACACTGCTGAAAGGAGCAGTGGGCGTGTCAGGAGAGGTCTGCCGCACCATGTGGGTCACCTCCGGGGTCGCATTGAACATGCACTGAGGAGGCTGCTGCTAGCTTGCAGTGCTGCGTCCTAACCCGTTGCGCCACCAGGGAGGGCCCAACATTTCTATTGATGGTCTATTCAAGGCAATTTTGGCTCAGTCCTGCTCCCTAAAATTCTTCCAGCCTCCACCCACTGCCTGATTCCAATGCCATTCCCACATTTCAGGTACTTGTTACAGCAGTGCTCCCCTTCCAGTAGCAATGTCTGATGGTTTTCTATTGCTCTGTAACAAATGAGTACATAAATAGTGGCTTAAGACAGCATCCATTATCAGATCACAGTCCTATGGGTCAGAAGTATTACAGATTAACCAGTCCTCTGCTCAGCTCCAAGATCACCATTATCAGCTAGGACTGCAATTTCATCTGAGGCTCGAGGCGCTCTTCCAAGCCCATTGACTATTGCCATAATTCAGCTCCTTCCAACTACAGGAGTGAAAGTTTTATTTTCTTGCTGGCTGTCAGAGCACACTCAGTCCTAGCGTTCACCAGGTCTTGTCCACATATTCCTCTTCTCTCATAACATGGTGTTTGGCCATCAAAGACAATAGAGCATCCGTTGCTGCTTCTAATGTTGCTTAAGGACTCACTGGGTAAGCCATATCCTATCAGGACAATTTCCCTTTAGATTAGCTCAAAAGCAAATGGTTAGTAACTTGATGACAGCAATGAATTCTCAGTCACAAGTTGTAGCCACACAGAACTGGAGGGGTTATAGAATATGTTTTATCTGCACTCTCTCCTTTAACCTTGGATACTGCCATGCATTACTGGCTTCAGAGCATCCAAAGTGGTCTGTGTTCTTATTCTCTTGCTCTCATTTTAAAAAGATTTATTAATGTATATAAGAACTGGGGTATAGGCCAGAGGTGTGGGGGTGATAGGATTCACCAGAGCCAAGAGTGGGGAGCAGAACAGGCAGATTAAACTACACTGCTGAGAGGAGCAGCAGGTGGGACAGGAGCAATCTGCTGCACCATGTGGGTCACATCACTGGTGGAGGATGGAAGTCATGCTGTGGTGCCTGCAGACAGCTTCATAGTGCTGAGACTTAACCCAGAAAGGCCCTTATTCTTTTTCCCCAGTTTTTATCCCCTAGTCCTAGAGATGCCCCTTGCTTTAACACAGTCTGACTTAAAGGTATGTTTCTTGTTCTCTGTAAAATCAGTCAGAAAGGAAGTCTGTGTTCCTGCTTGCGAGCAACCTGAAAAAGGTCACTGGAGGCACAGCTGTATGTAGACAGTAGCCTTTATTCCTCCCCAGTCCCTCAAGTAATGTGCATTGACATGTTTGCGGCTATTTAAGAGTGTATGAAGTAGAAAAGTTAATACAGTAACTGAAGTTCTAAATTTTAAAAAGCCTGCCTAGTGTGAAGTTTTCAGCACTTTTCCCAACCTTTGAAAACATATTTTATAAAACTGAAATGCTAACAAATGTTTTAAAATTTTTAAAGAACTGGCCAAAAAGAATTCATGAAGACATGGGTGTTGCTGTGTGCATCTCTCGGTCACTTCTTATCTAGGGGACAACTTACCAATTAGGTTAATTTTTCTATGTCCACCATAGGGGAAAAGTCTCATTTTTCATTTTCCTATTTTCTCTGCTCTGGTAAAACCTTTGTTGCATGATAATTCCATGATTAGACTTTTAAGAGCAGTTATTATATGTTCTAGAGATAAGAAGGAAGCCCCCTTTTATCCATATAAATTTAAGTGATTTTTTTTTGACACTTAAGAAAAAAAGCATTTAAAAATCTGTTGATTTTGTGTCAAGGTACAAATGTATGCTTTTTATCCACAGCATCACAAAAGGGACACCACTCTACCAGGCTTTATATTTAATTACTGATTGCTGCTCGCTTTCAGGTAACAACTTGGCTACCAGTACAGAAGCAGGTATCCTTCTCCTCCAATGTGAATGGAGCTACATTCACGAACCTGACAGGTTCAGATGCTGCTTTTATCCCCAGAGTATTTACATATTTATCAAATCTTCTATTTGCTCTATCAAAGAAAATCAGAAAGCTACAGTCACACAAATGGTAAAAGCCAATTCTTATAATAAAGACTTCTAATCCCAAAACCACATACAACTTTAACATGTTTGAAAGAACTTCACTACAAAAACAGCAGTGTAAAGCATTCGTAAACAGACATATAATTTTATATAAGACATGACAAAGAGATTATATACCTGAAAAAATATGCAGTGTCAAATACTTTAAATAACTTCTAAAAGTCACTTTTCGATATCATCATAAGAATCAAAAGAAACTTATTTACAGAATTTCCCACTTGGCCAGTAGTGAGAACCAGAAAACAATATACCAAGAAACAACCAGCTAAAACCTCATTAAGTCTTTAAGCCAGTTCACACAATGGAACGAGAGTAGCTCCTGATAATTAGACTAGAAAAATGTCCTTCTGCGCGTCCCTCAATTGCACAAGTAACATGCATTTAACCTTAGGGGGTCTGTCGATACAGCAGGATCGTATTTGTAGGTTCAGCTTCTAGAGTGTTCCTTCTACTTTACATATCTGTTTCACCATTTCTGATTTCTTTGTTGTCTTCTATTTTTCTCGTTCCTTCTCAGCTTTCTCTTCTTCTCTTTCTCTGTTGGCTCCTTTCTCTTCTCCACTGTCAACTATTTTTTCCTCTCCACTGTTGGTTACTTCTTCTTTGTCCTGAATATTGGTGTAAACTGCTTTGTTATAGCCTTCCCGGTTCCGAGCAATTTCAATAGCAAAAAATTGTATCCTGGGCGCTAAAAGGTGAATAGAAATGATTAATATCTTAGTCTCAGTTACATCTTTAAACTTACTTGAAGTGTCGATTGACAAAGCCAAACTAATGAGCCAAAGCATTCATGATAGTCATAGGCTTTGCTGATGTGGAATTCTAATCCTAGACTAAATGAGACTGAAAATATTTATTTCAGTTATTCATGAAATAGTAAGATCTTTAAAGATGTAACAAATAAGGTGATCCCCAAATTACTCATGCCATCGATTCATCCCTAAAATTGGATCACTTGCTCTTCTTATACAGAAACAATTCTAAAAAGAAACTCACCAAAGATGGTATTTTCCTCAGTGTAGCCCTGAGAACAATCCAGTCGCAGCAAAGTACCATAGTTGAAGTCTTCTACAATCCCATCAAACTTTAAGCAGAATGGTCTCCATTTCTATAAAAGCCAAAAAAGAAAAGAAGTATTTCAGCTGACAAATGAAGGAGGCTGGTGAAGCTGCACAGGGGCGGGACTTGTACATCCTAAGGCAAATAATCATAGTGCTAGAGGCCAAGATTGAGCTGATTGCTAGCTTAACTAACAGCAAATTTCTGGGACATTTATTGAGTCTTTAGATTGGTATTTCCCATTGTGAACAATTTATTTTTTTAAAGATTTATTTATTTATGCATACAAGAACTGAGGTACAGGCCACAGATGTGAGAGGTGAGAGGATTCACCAGAGACTGAGTGGGTAGCAGAACAAGCAGACTGACTGAAATACCCTGCTGAGGGGAGCAGTGGGTGGGTCAGGAGAGGTCTGCCACACCATGTGGGTCACCTCTCTGAACAGGGATTGAACTCATGCTGCAGTGGCTTTGGATAGCTTTATCATACTGTGTTTTTAACCTGCTGTGTCACCAGGGAGGGCCCTTAATCTGACAAAATACTTAAATCCTTGACCACAAAATTAAAATTTGATTTCTTAAATAGATTCTGGGGTGTTGGGGTGTGTGTGTGTGTGTGTGTGTGTGCGCGTGTGCGTGTGCGTGTGCGTGTGTGTTGAATTATTGGCTAGCTCAGTCTAAAATGATTATTCCTCCCCACTGAAGCAAAAATGAGACAAAGAGCCAGGAGTCTGGCCCAAAATCACTAAGTTAAATTTTAAGAAAGTCATCCATTTGGTACTGGCAATTTTCCCAAAGATCAGTAACGGGCTGTTTAAGAGTTAAACAATTATTTTCTTCATTAAGCCAACAGCCTATTCTTAAGGGAAAATATTTCCACAATTATAAAAGTTCTGATTCTCTGTAAAAATATATAATTAAAAGGTGCAAGTATTATCCACGGCCTGTGAAACTGTGAATCTAAATCCAGAGAATCAAAACACCTCTGTGTACCCTATTTACTCCTCCAGACAAGCCTTCTCCCTAAGCTATTCACATCAGTATATTTATTTCTCCTTCCCTGAAAGGGGTGAATAGGGATGAAATGTCCAAGTCAAAAAGGAGAAGAATAAAATAGATTCAATGAATATGAAAACCCATAAACTAAAAGAACATTAATTTTATAATTTATTAAACACAACTGCATAAAAGCCCTGGTTCTTTATGTCCTTCCCTTAAACAAAAACCAAGTAAGAGTTTCAAAATATAAAAAATGCATTCACTATCAAGTTGGTCACATACTAGGCAATATTTAAGAGTGAGAATTCTTACCTCTTTAGCTAATTCTGATTTGAGTTCTTCTGGGTCCAACACATCTATCCTGAGTTTCTCAAAATTTTTCCGAAACTCAGAATAGATTTGGTCATCCACTTTGGTCAGTTTCAGGAACTGTGGGTCAACCGATGAGATCAGCTGCCAACAATAAGACAACATACCGAAGGTAATCTCTAATTTACTACACTTCTAACATCCCCCCTCCCCAGAAAATCCTCATGGTTCTCAAGGCAGAAGAGTTCATTCAAAGTACAGAGAGCCTAGGTCTTGGATTAAATCATAAAATCATGTTAAAGGGCTACTGCCCTTTTGTAGATTATTCATTCAGTCAACAAATATTAAGTGCCTGTTATGGGGTAGGCACTGGGAAAAGAAACAGAGAGCCTTCATTGTCCCAAAAAAAATTCATCTCCGGTCCTCCCTGGTGGCGCAGCGGGTTAAAGCACTGCACTGAGAAGCTAAAAAGCCACTTCCGCATGAGTTCAATTCCCGCTTGCCCCGGAGACCACATGGCGCGGCAGACCTCTCCTGGCCCGCCCGCTGCTCCCCTCAGCAGTGTACTTCGTTGATCTACCTGTTCTGCTCCCCACTCTGTCTCTGGTGAAGCCTCTCACCGCCTCTGGCCTGTACCCCAGTTCTGTATGTACAAATAAATATATCTTAAAAAAAAAAATTCATCTCCACCCCCATGTTCTTTATGGGCAAGATCGTACCGTACAGTAATAAAAAGTATCTCCAAAACACAACTGCTTCACTTGCTGAGAATAGTGACTAGTAGAGCAGCATACACTACAATTACATATTTAATTCTGCTTAATAATGAAGATAGACAACTCACCTTGTAGTAGACTTCAGCATGCTGCATTGCCCTCATGGCCCAAGCCATTTCAATGTCTGGCTGCAAAGGAGTAAAGAATGCCAGATGAGAAATCTCTCAAAGAACAAATTAAGGAAGTCTGTGGATGTCTGAATGGGTTACCAAACTGTATTATCAAAGGATAAAAACTGGACCAATGGGTTTGGAGAATATAATAATCCATTTGTCCTTAGGACAACTAAAAAAAGGCTACCTAACTTGTCCTGGTAAATGGGATAAGCCGCTGGCTATCTTTTCCCAACAATTAGTGAAAGTGTGAGAGACTACACCAAACAGTAGATAAATTACCTTCTCAGGACTGAGTTAAATTATTGCAAAACTGAAATAACATACCCACTGACACTAACTGATGAGAGGACCAAATAAGATAATGTAAATTAAATTACTTTTTAGTTTTAAGAGTATAGCATATCATGACGCTACACCATTTGTTTATCAGATAGCCGAATGCCATCCTATAACACTCAGAAAGGGAATGGTACCAAACTTGTGGTACCTATAGCTAGGTTGCTATAAGCACCCACCACATGTTCCATTTAAATCTTCCACTCCAACTAAATGGGATCTATTATATTTCACTGAGCTCTCTGCAATTTTTCTGCATTTGCATTCTTACGTCTATGGGTGCCAATCTATGTTCTTTATCCACCTACACCTTGAGTATCCAGTTGGAGTCACTTCCTCAGTGGAGTCTTCCTCTTTTGCCTGTTTTTAGGAGTTACTTCAGTTAAACTTCTTTGGCTCTTACAGCCTGACCCAATCATCTGCATATATCACCTTATTACTTGCGTGTTATGTTCTCCTGTCGCTGTGTCTTGTATCGCAAAATATATCACGGGCTTTCTCCTTAGGAACCTAAACCACAAGCTAGGACATCTTTATTGTACAAAGGAACCGCTCGGGGACTTAAATAATAAAAAAAACTTAATCCTCCACATATTCTGATTTAATAGGTATAGACTGCGACCTAACAGCGGAATGTTTAAACCTTTACCGTCTATTCTAGAGTGAAGCGAAATGTGCAACTACTTCTATTAGCATCAGTACCGCGTTTGTGGACCGAAATAAACGAGAAGAAACTGACGGGCGCGGTTTCTGGCAGACCGAACAGTCTGCGAGTGGTATTGGGGAATGGGTTAGAAAACCGCGCGGCAAGCACTGCTGACCTCCCAGGCTCGCCCGGCGAGCGGGACTGGCGAGAGAGGGATACTCACGTCGTTGCCATAGGACTCGGCAGGGAGAGAAAGAGCATGTGCCACAGACACCAATTCCCCGGAAACCTGGGAACGAAAAAAGAAAGGGCAGGGGGAGCTTAAGACTCGGTCTGGCTCAGCTGCTCCGCTAAGCAACCCCAGAGCAGCCTCTCACCAGTTCATCATCTGCACTAGGCGCCTCCATGTTGCGGTCAGGAAAGCGTGGCACCCGTTACCGGAAATGACTTTTTTGAGTGCCTCCCTTACCGGAAATGACTTGTTCTGAGTTCCTTCCGCGGAGGGTTGGAGAGGGCGGGCCGAATGAGGGACTCTCGGCAGCCTGCGCTTGCGCGCGTCCTCCCCTACCCAAGGCCTCCTCCCTGCGCGGTACACGCGGGCGCCTGCGTGTTGGCCCATTGCGCAGTCAGGGTAGCCTCATTCGTCTCCGGGGGCCCAACGCCTTGGAATGTCACTGGTGATCGGGGGAGGCCTGAGTTAAATTACTGCCTTCGCCCGGTCCCCACTGCGTTGCGTGCCCGCCGATTTCAACACACACTTAATTCGTGCTTGCAGCCACTTAGACATTCCAGCACCCCAAACCAAGTGTTCAATTACAAAGAAGCCTGCTGCTAAGCGATATCATGAAGGAGTTAAGGTTTTAGTACCTGCGTTGAAAAAAAAAAACAGATACGATGAAAAAGCAGATAAAATTGGCAAGCACATCACACCTTAATATACTGTGGTAACACAAATAGAGGATACTTAGTCTTGAAAGGCTAGTGGCCAGTAGCCCAAAAAAATCAGGAAGGGACACTCCAAACAGGAGACAACATGTGAAAAATCACTGAAGAGTTAAATATCATGACACTTTCCTGGAAATTATGAAAACGCAGCTAGAAGAGGAGACCAGTCACTTAACATTTGAGAAGTACACTGTATGTTGATTATTAAGGGGTTGAGACTTTAAAAAGCAATGGTGGGGCCCTCCTGGTGGCGCAGGGGGTTGAAGCACAGCACTGAGAATCTAAAGCCGCTTCCGCATGAGTTCGATTCCTGCCTGCCTGGGAGGTGACCACCTGGTGTGGCAGACCTCTCCTGACCCGCCCGCTGCTCCCCTCAGCAGTGTACTTCGTCGATCTGCCTGTTCTGCTCCCCTCTCTGTCTCTGGTGAAGCCTTTCACCGCCCCTGAGCCTCTGGCCTGTACCCCAGTTCTGTATGCACAAAATAAATAAATCTTTAAAAAAAAAAAAAAGCAATGGTGGGACTCAAGGAGTTAAGTCTCAGCACTATGAAGTTATCCACATCCACTGAAGCATGAGTTTGATCCCAGGCCAGGGAGCTAACACATATGGCTAAGCAGACAACTCCAATCTGACCTGCTGCTCTCCTCAGCACTGTATTTCAGTCTGCCTGTTTTGTGCCTAATTCTGTCTCTAGTGAATCCTGTCACACACACACACACACACACACACACACACACCTGCACCTCTGGTCTGTACCACAGTTCTTGTATGCATAAATAAGTAAGTATTCTTATTAAAATGGAGGGGAGAAAGCTGTAATGAGACTTGAAGGAACCAAGGGGAATATCAGAGGAGTCAAAGAATAAGAGAACAGTGTCCAATACCCGAGTTTGAGTAAAATGAGCACCAAAATATTTGAGAGGTCATTTACAATTTTAGCAAGAGCCGTTTTAATGAAATGCTAAGGGTATAAGGAAGATGGTAGTGGGTTGAGAAAGGAGTGAGACTTGAAGAGATGACAATGATGGTATAAATTTCTTCTAAAGAGTGGCAACAAGGAACATGAGGTCCTTGGACTTTTAAAAATGTAATGAAATGTACATAACATAAAAATTTACCATCTTAACCATTTTTAAGCCTACTGCACAAAAGTGTTAAATAAATTGATATTGCCATGCAAAAAATCTCCAGAATTTTGTCATCTTGCAAAACTCACACTCGATACCATGAAACAACTTACCATCTCCTCCATCGCCCACGAACCACCACTACTTCCTATTTTTATTAATATAACCACTTTAGGTGGCTCATATAAGTAGAGTCATACAGTATTTGTCTTTTTGTGACTAAATTATTTCACTTCATATAATGTCCTCAAGGTTTATCCATATTCTAGCCATATTAAGACTGAATAATGTTCCAACATATGTATAATCCACATTTGTTTACCCTTAATTGATCATTATTTTCACTTTTGGGCTACTACAAATAATGTTGCAATGGACAAGCTGTGCAAATATTACTTCAACACCTTGATTTCAATTCATTTAGATTTTTACCCAGAAGAGGGATGGATCATATGGTAATCTTATTTTTAATTTTTCAAGAAATCTTGGAGACTTTAAAAATAATTAAGTTTAGTGAGACTTAGTGTACTGGGAAATTGGCCTTATTCAAACGTAGCTATTGTGTCCCTAAGAGTGGGGGGCTATGATTGGATAGTGCTGCTGGGCTGGCTCTGAATGCCAACTTTTTAAAATCTGAGAACAGATTTTCCTCTCAGAAAGGAAAACTCAAGAAACAGCATAATATCAGTTAGTGATGAACTTAGATCTTGATTTCAAGTCTAAATACCTCTCTACCATTTTTGCATGGGGTCTCTTTTTTTCAAATATTAAAAAGGAAGAAAGTGCCTAACTTATAACATGAGTGAATTGGTGGTGGGAAGTCCACAAGTATTACAACCAAGATGAAAAAATGTGCAAAATGAAGAGTGACACACGCACACACACAAACACACACATATACACACACATATATGTATACATATATGTGTGTGTATATGTATGAAAAGAAAATGCCTAACTTATAAAGATATGGACTATAACCTAAGTTAGGAGAAGTGTTCAATGTATTTTGACTTGTTTATTATTAATAAGCTGCAGTATAGAGAAACTATGGACTGTTCCCTGCTACCACTGGCAGAAAAACGGAAGGTCAGAAGTCCTTTATGAGCCCCAAATACACTGCCAGAGAGCCTAAGACAATTCAGGCTGTTTGGTCAGCACAAATAATTGGTGATAAGGTGAAAACAGCAATGTCTTACCCCTGACTGGGACTTGCGGAGGAAATTTTCTCTACCGCTCCAGGTTCTTCTGATGCTACAAACAGAAACAAATAAACATCAGACAGATTAGTAGAAGAAAAGACCTAATTTAAATTTAAGATTTAATTACATAGATGTAGGGACTTTACATGGACATAAATTCTAAAATGAATGGGGTAAACCAGAGATTTATGTACCATGCTAAGGGATCTAGGGCATCAAGAAGAGAAGAAGGGGGGGGGTCTCACATGTCAAAGAGAGGGTGAATTCATATGATGAAACCTTGCTGTAGATGTTTGACATGACTTAATATAGGTTTCTCCAGTAAAAGTGTTGTATCTGGAGATATCTAGGTCATTGCATTAAGTCAAGTAAAAGCTTTCCCAAGTCTGGGCCCTCCCTGGTGGCGTGATTAAAGCACAGCACTGAGAAGCTAAAGACACTTCAGCATGAGTTTGATCCCCTGCCCCGGAGGTGACGCACATGGCATGGGAGACCTCTCCTGACCCGCCAGCTGCTCTCTTAGCAGTGTACTTCATCAGTCGGCCTGATTTGCTCCCCACTCTGTCTCTGGTGAAGCCTCTCATGGCCCCTGCACCTCTGGCCCATACCCCAGTTCTGTATGAATAAATAAATCTTTAAAAAAAAATAAAGTTTTCCCAAGTCTCACAGAGCCTTGTTTGACCTTAGTTCCACATACCAGAGCTACATGCATTAGAGAAGACCTAATCTGGTCATCTTGGAAAAAGCCTGTCTGAACCTTTGTGGGAGACAGGTCCCATCAATAGAATTCTTTGGCAGAATCTGCTCCCTCTTGGGTAACTGGCAGATAAGTTGGCCCTTCAAGCCAATGTGTATTTAGGAAGTAGCAGAACTTCTCCTGGATAGGTTTTGGTGATTTAGGGCTGAATACTTTGAGAAACAAGCACGAAAAGCCAATGAGTTAGCGTAGAAGGTATCTGTTTCTCAAAGGAGGGGTTTTCATACTCATACTCATTCACTTCTTCCTTCAGCTGTCCCTGGTACACCAGAGGGTTGTGTTACATACTGAACCCCATAAAGCAGACATGTGACTGATGAGAGAAGGCTCCCATTATAATCCTGGATGCCATTTTGCCATTCTCCTTAAGCAAACATGTGACTGATGAGAGAAGGCTCCCATTATAATCCTGGATGTCATTTTGCCATTCTCCTTAAGATATATTCTTATCAAAATTTAGGTAACCTGATTTATTTTGCAAAGGGTGTTTTGTGTTACTATAAATTTATAAGGCAACTATTATCAAATCTGAAAACAGACATTAGCAGCAACACAACAATGTAGGGAAATTCAACATCTCAATTTCACCAATAGACATATCAAACAGGAAAATAAACAAGAAAACAATATTCCTAAGTGAGGAATTAGATTTCATGGGCTTAACAGATATTTATAGGGTACAGAAACCCCCCAAAAATGCTGTTTTCAATTGCTCATGGAATATTTGTGAGGATAGACCACCTGTTAGGTCACAAAACAAGTGTCAATAAATTCATGGAGATTGAAATAATGTAACATAACATCTTATCACAATGATTTCAAGTTAGAAATCAAACACAAAAAGAAAAGGGGGGAAATATCTAATATTTGGGGCTTAACAACACATAATGGAATGGCTCTTGGCTTAATGAGTTAAAAGAGAAATTTAAAGCCATCAGAAGACAAAGGAAAACTAAGACAACAGTTACCAGAACCTATGTGAGACAGCAGTAACAGAGGGAACTTTATAGAACTATGAGATGACATCAAGAAACAAGAAAAACCTCAAATAAGTAATCTAACTTTAATTTGATGTAGTAAGAGAAGAATAAATGAAACCAAAAGCCAAGAAAGAAAATATTAAAATTCAGAGTGGGCATAACAAAGTAGAAATCAAAGTGTTAATACATAAAATCAATGAAACCAAAAGTTGATTCTGGAAAAAGTAAACAAAATGCACAAACCTTTAGGTAGGTCCACTAAGAAATGGAAATTTCTCACAAACAGAATCAGTAACAAGAAAGAAGTTTCCACAGACACTTCAAAATACAAAGGGTAAGAAGAGAATGTTATAAATATATACTGCCAAACTGGAAAATCTAGAAATGGACAAATCCCTGAAATCTCACAATCCTCTGAGAATGAGTCAGGAAGACTAGCAAGCCAGAACAGATGGATAACATGCAAGGAATTTGAATTAATAATGTAAAATCTCTAAAAAAAAAAAAACCCTCAAAATCAAGAATCAGATGGTTTCACTAGTGAGTTCTACTAAGCCATCAAAGACAAACTAACATCAATCCTTCTCAAACTGTTTCAAAGGTTTGAGGAACGGGTAGTGCTCCTCATGAGACCAACACATTTCTCTGAAACCAAAAGCAGACTAGGATATCTCTCTCACACACACACACACGCTCACACTGATATCCCTGAGGAAAATGGATGGCAAAAAAAAAGGTAAATTTTATTTACTAAATAAAATCTTAGTACACTGAATTTCACAGCACATTAAAATAATCACATAGCATAACCAAATAGGATTTATTTCAGGGACAAAAGGATGGTGTGACACCTGTAAATTGGGAAAACATTTGACAAGATTCAACATCAATTCATGAATATGGGTATATGAAGCACTAATTGGAAACAGCACTTCTCCTTCCACAGTGCAGTCACCATGGAAACCAGCCCCCACTTGTGAATAGTTTACTAGCATAGAAAGCAGTGAACATTCACTGAATTGGTACAAGACAATGCACTAAGTAAAACAAAGAGAGGGCCCATCTTTGACCAGTAGAATTCCCTTCAAATTGCCTCCTCTCTGTTTTTAACATGCCCTATTTGTCATTGATATCTTGCTTGTTTTCAGGCACGACAAGATGTTACATTGCTGGCATGGGACCCGAATACTCTAGGGATTTTAAAATGTTTAAAATATTAGCAAGTGACAAGCCAGTCTTCACTTTTGGCTCAAACTCAGGTTGTGCTCTGAAATACGGTGAGAACAGTAGGTCCATGCTGAATTTGGATAGGGCCAGAGGCTGGGATTTCAGGTCAGAGTTATTGTTCCTGAACAATTAAAAAATAAAACAACACCTATTTTTCTATTACTAACTTGCATGGCTTGTGGAGTACTATAGAAATAATGTGAAGTGCTGGAGAAGAATATAGTCTACTTTTAAAGAGCCAGTAAAGATGGCATCAGAGGTGTTCACTGATCCACAACCAGGAGTATAATCTAAAAGTTATCCCGAGGAACACTGGACACGGAGGGTTGCGTGACTTGGGGCAAAACGTGGTCCCAATGTACTAGTTCCTCTTGGAATCAGAAATCAGCACCGATCCTGCCAGAAGGGGCTTTGAGGACACAACACCTTGCAACAAAAGGTGGGAGGAGAGAGGCACTCCAGACCGAGCACGGGTGGAAGCAAGCAGAGGGGCAGGATAGTTTAGGTCACAGTCGAGGGCGGGGGGCGGTGAAGAGCTGATTAGCGTGGAGAATCACTCCTAACTGAGGAGAGGTGCTGGGGGTCATCCAGGTGGGCCAGTCCCCAGTGGACACAACAGGATTCAGAACTATGCACCTTTTCACCTACTTCCTTGGGACTGGAGATGATGCTGTGAAGAGGCCCAGAAAGCACAGCCTGCAGACTGAGGAGACAGGAATCTGGAAACCAAAAGGAAGGGGAGGTTCACCAGTGGAAGCACAAACAAGCTGACCCAGCAATGAAGCACCCCTGTCCCTCTCTGCCCCACCAGATAAGCATTTGTCTCTCTCTCCCACCAGGTGATAGCAAAAGCAAGCTGGCACCAGCCTAAATCTCCCCCCAAAAAATCTCCAGAGGCTTCTGCCATGAAGATGAGGCGCTGACCATTGCCCGCCCCTGTCTTCTTTGCTCCCCTGTGACTCTAGAGAAATACCCCTTCTCTCTGCCAAAAAACAGGATGGTGGTTTTCAGGCACGAGTCTACTGCCCTCCTCAATTTGTGGCTAAACTGCTCTGCTTCTCCTCAAACTCTTTCCTTCGGCTGAGACTGGGCGGCACCGATCAAAGCCACCTCGGGGCATCACACAGCCGCTTACTAGCGACTCTCCCAGGTGGTACCAGCAGATTTCTCTAACAGCGGCTCCTATGGAGCTTGGGGGCATCCTTCTGTGAAGATACTGTAAAATATTCTGGGGAAACGACCTTTCCGGCTCTAGCTCTGGCCAGGCTTGAAGTCTGAAACTGCCATTCAAAGCCTGATGCCGCATATAAAGCCAGTATTTTCTTTTTAAAATTTATTTTCTTTTTTATTGTTTAAGCATTTTTTTTAGTACATTTATTTGACGTCTCCCCTCAGGTGTCGTTTCTTTAAATCTCGCACCACTCTCCTGGTGACCCATCACCGTCATCCCTGGTGCTCTTTCCTAGCCTGTTTTAGCCCCTGCCGTATGCCTCAGATCTATAGTTTGCTTGAAAGTTTGTCTTTTTTTTTTAAAGCGTTTTGTTGGGTTTCCCTATATTCCTGCTATGAGTGAAACTGAAGCCAGTGTGTGCTGTTATTTCTGCTGCTGCAGCAGTTTTGCACATTTTGTGGCTGTGAAAACCAGGCACTTAGCCCTTGAATCCCTGCAGGTTCTTGTTCTACTGAATTTTTATACAAGTAAGCAGAGAAAAGCAAACTATTCAAGAAATGAAAGAACAGTTTATTTAAAGGAAGAAAGCAAGGAAGCCCTTCTGGGTCTATGTCTGGGGGTACTAAAACCCTTTTTTCCTCTGTTCTAAAATATCATCCTATTTTGTGACTGGCTCTCTCTCCCAGTAGCTATACTCCTCCGGGCAGATGTACCCATTTTTCCACCTCTTGAAGTTTCTTCTTCAACTATTGTCTTTGTTTATTTAGACCTCCTGGATATTCTGACCACATCTCTGGAGTATGTTTTGGTTAGCACCTTTTAGATTGTACTGTCCTTAACTCAGAAGCCTCTTTGTCTCAAAGACCCTGCCTGTTTTGTCCCTGAAGCTGCCTAACTAACCCTAACTTCCACCAGGACTTAAAACCATCCGATATATTTTGTTTTCCTTCTGACTTATTTCACTGAGCGTAACCCCTTCTAGCTTCATCCATGTTGCTGCAAATGACATGATTTTATGGATCACTGAGTAGTATTCCATTGTGTGTACATATATAATCACATCTTCTTGATGCAGTCATCTGCTTTGGGACGTTTGGGTTATTTTCATCTTAGCTATTATAAATATTGCTGCTTTAAACATAGATGTTCAGGTTTCCTTTTGAATTAACGTATCTTGAGCCCTTTGTGTAGATTCCTAGGAGTGGAATCACTGAATCATACAGAAGCTCTTTTTTTTAGTAAATTGAGAAGCCTCCACACAGCTTTCCATAGTGGTTGGACCAGTTTGCATTCCCACCAGCCACGTAAGAGAGCTCCTTCTCTCCACGTCCTCACCAGCATTTGCTGTTGCCAGTTTTCTTCACTGGTGTGAAGTAGTATCTCCTTGTGGTTTTGATTTGCTTTTCCCTCATCATAAGTAATGATCAGCATTTCTTCATATAGCTGTTGGCCATTTGCATTTCCTCTTTGGAGAAGTGTCTCTTAAGTTCTTCTGCCTATTTTTTGACTGGGTTGTTGGCTTTGTTTTCATTGAGTTCTGTGAATTCTTTGTAGACCTTTGATATCAGTCCCTTATCAGTTGTGAAGTGCCCCAATATTTTCTCCCACTCAGTAGGATGTCTCTTCTTTTTTGGTGGCTGTCTTTTTTGCTGCACAGATATTTTTAGTTTGATGTAGTCCCAGCTGTTTATCTTCTCCTTTGTTTTCCTTGCTTCTGGAGGAGAATTCACAAAGATGTTTCTGAGATATATGTTATGGATTAAAGAGTCAAGTCTTTTATCCATTTAGCAATGAATCAAGTTTCATTCTTTTGTATGCAGCAATAAGCTTCCCCACCATCATTTTTCTTTTTGTGCTTGATTTTTAGTTGCAGTTATTGTGATCAGAAGTTACTTTATCTGATTTCAATATTCATGAATTTATTGACACTTGTTTTGTGACCTAACATGTGGTCTATCCTCAAGAATATTCCATAAGACATGGGGGCCTCCCTCATCGTGCAGGGGTAAAAGACAGCACTCTTACCACTAAGGCCTGAATTCAATCCTCAGCTAGGAAGGTGACCCACATGGTGCAGCAGACTTCTCCCATTAGAGCTGCTGCTGCCCTAGGCAGTGTATTTCAGTCGATCTGCCTGTTCTGCTCCCCACTCTGTCTCTGGTGAATCCTCTCACACCCCTGCACCTCTGGCCTACACCCCAGCTCTTGTATGCATAAATAAATAAAAATACACCCCAGTTCTTGTATGCATAAATAAATAAAAATAAATCTTAGACTAGTCCATGAGCAATTGAGGAAAATGTGCATCTTGGGGGTGTTGCTACTTTACTGAACTGGTTTATTGTTTTAATTAGTTTTCTTGTAGCTTGTTTAGGGTTCTCTCTATATATTATCATGTCATCTGCAAATAGTAACTTTCATTTCTTCTCTCCTTATTTGGATTCCTTGTATATCTTTCTCTTGTCTAATTGCCCTAACTAGGATTTCAAGTATTATATTGAGAAGCAATGGTGAAAGTGGACATTCTTGTCTTGTTCCAGATCTTAATGGGAAGGTTTCAGTTTCTCACCATTAGGAGTGGTATTGGCTGTGGATTTGTCATATATAGACTTTATCATGTTAAGATATGTTCCTTCTATCCCAAGAATTTAAAGGTCCTTCATCAAAAATAGATGCTGATCTAACTGAGATGGAAAAAATGCACAAAAATATGTAAAAATAAACTATTATAAAATTTAATAAAATAGATGCTGATCTTTATCAAATGCCTTCTCAGCATCCATTGCTATGATCATATGTTTTTTATTTTTCTTTTTGTTGATGTGTTGGGTTACGCCAATTGATTTTTGATGCTGAATCATCCTAGTGCCCCTGGAATAAATCCCATTTGTTCATGGTGGATTTTCTTTTTGATGCAGTGTTGGATTTGGTTTGTAGGGATTTTATTAAGGATTTTTGTATCTGTGTTCATTAGGGAGATTGGTCTGTATTTTGTGTGTGTGTTATTTTTGTTTGATTTTGGTATAATGCACTAATGTACGCTAATGGTATTAATGTAAGCTAATGCATTAGGTACTATTCCTTCTTTGTTGATTTTTTGAAATAATTTTTGTAGGAGAGGTACCAGTTCATCTTTGAACTTTTTTTTTTTTAAGATTTATTTATTTGGACATACAGAACTGGGGTACAGGCCAGAGGCTCAGGGGCGGTGAGAGGCTTCACCAGAGACAGAGTGGGGAGCAGAACAGGCAGATCGATGAAGTACACTACTGAGGGGAGCAATGGGCCCGGGAGAGTCAGGAGAGGTCTGCCACACCATGTGGTCACCTCCGGGGCAGGCGGGAATCGAACTCATGTGGAAGTGGTTTAAGCTTCTTAGTGCTGTGCTTTAACCCGCTGCGCCATCAGGGAGGGCCTCATCTTTGAACGTTTGGTAGAACACATCTGTGAAACCATCTGGCTTTTGTTTGGGGGAGGATTTTGATTTGCTGTTTCAAGATACCTGCTTGTGATTTGGTTTGTTAGGGAGTTCTACTTTTTCTTTATTCAGCTTCATATCCTTTTATACTTCTAAGAATCTGTCCACCTCTTCTGGATTTTTGAACTAATTTGCATATAAATGTTAATAGTAATCTCTGACTATATCCCTGCTGTATCTGTTGTAATTTCTCCCCTTTCATTTAAGATCCCGTTTTTATTTTTGGTGTTTTCTCCCTTTCTTTGTGAGCCTGGCGAGAGGTTTGTCTATTTTATTTTTTCACATAACCAGATTTTGGTTTCATCAACCTTTGAATTGTCTTTTTTTATTTCTATTTCATTTATTTCTGCTGGTATTTTTATTAATACATTTCTCCTACTGGCTTTTTTGGGATTTTTGTTGTTGTTCTTTTTCCAGTTCTTTGAAATGGAGATTAAGTTGTTTCTTTTGTGTGGGGGGGGCATAGTTCTTTCTTGTTTCTTGGTGTGGGCCTGTATTGTGCATACTTCCCTCTTGTTGTGTCCCATACATTCTGGAAAGTTGTGTCCTCTCTGTCATTTGTCTCAATATATTTCTCAATTTTTTCTTTGACTGCCTCATTAATACAGTGATCTTTCAGTAGCATGTTCTTCATTTTCCATGTAGTAAAAGTGGTTCCTTGCTTTCTTTTCATAGCTGACTTCCAGTTTGATGCCTTTATGGTCAGAGAAGAGAGTTGGTATGATTTCCGTCTTCATGACTTTGATGATGTTTGTCTTGTGGCCTAGTACATGGTCTATCCTGGAGAATGATCCATATGCACTCGAGAAAAACATGTTTCAGGCTAGTTTGGGGGAGAGGGTAGATGCAGTGTGCTATAGATGTGGACCCAACTGTTCTAGATCTTTTTTTAAAAAAAGATTTATTTATTTGGGCCCTCCCTGGTGGCGCAGCGGGTTAAAACACAGCACTGAGAATCTAAAGCCACTTCCGCATGAGTTCGATCCCCACCTGCCCCGGAGGTGACCACATGGTGTGGCAGACCTCTCCTGACCCGCCCACTGCTCCCCTCAGCAGT
>NW_004567120.1:2246181-2252059 GCF_000260355.1 Condylura cristata | reverse complement strand
CCACCAGGGAGGGCCTCATAAATAAATCTTTAAAAAAAGATTCAATCTTGTTCTTCTGTTGGTTGATTACACTTCCCACATGATTTTTTTTTCTTGCTACATTTTCCCTTAGATCTTTGAATGTTCTCATTATGATAATTATAATTTTTTATAATTATTTTGTTTCAGGGTTGTTGGGTTCTGGAGGCCGACTTTCTTTCGGTGGTATATTGTTTCCAGGAGGGCTTGTTCACCATTTGCATTTCTCTTTCTTTGCACTGTTTGCTTTCATGTTTGTTCCATGTGTTGGGCCACTAGGCCAATTGTGAGAGCAGGCAGGACTTCTGGGTGCTCTTACCGGGGCATGTATTAGTCTACCTTATGCTTGGGCTGCTGTGTTGGGCACTTGATTACCTAATGGCTTGTGTTGACGGGAGGGGCTCCCAGGTGCTCCTGATGGGTGCAGGGTGTTGCTGCTGTGGGTGGGCCTTGAGTGGGGTAAGGGCAGGAAGGGGGTTTGTTCCTCTTTCACCTGAGTGCATGGCTACCTGATGCAAAGTCAATATGTTCGCCCCCTCACTGATGAACAAGAAGCCAGATAAAGATTTAACAATGGGTACCCAGTCTTTGCATTGCTACAGTACATTCGTTAGAAGGGAAGAGATTAAATCTTTCCTCTATGCATAGATCACATCCACATATTTTTTTTTAAGTAGGGACAACTTAGTACTAAAAACCCTCTATCAAGAATAATTATACTTTAATATCAATGACTCACTGTTCCCATCTATATAAATTAAATGTAAGCTTGTGTTTGTCAACAGTTTTCAAGAGTAAAATCTGTCAGACTGCTTTTCTCTCTGCATTATTACCTTGTAAGTTTTGCTCCAACCTTTTATTTTATGTTTTTTTTTGTCATTTGGTTTTAAATAGCTCTTTTCTATGCAAAGTACAGATTGTTGAAACTTTGCATCCCAGTTTGTCATGATGTGTCTTTTAATTGGTGAGTTCAGTCCACTTACATATTGGTAAGTGCTGTTTATAATCAGTCATTATATGCTTTGATTTTTCAATTGCTTTATATTCTGTTGTTTCTTTTTCCAAGCAGGTTTGAGTCTATTTTCTTATCCAGCCTTCTGCTCTGTCTTTTTATTGGTGAGTTTAGTGCATTTACACTGAGGGCGATTACTGATAAATGGAAGTCTGTACTTGCCATTTATTCATTGTTTCATGGTTCTGTTCAGTACCTTGCTCAGATCTTCCTATTCATTCTTCTGTTGCTTTAGATTTTAGGGCTTCTTGTACTATATCTTGGAGAGGGGGTTTAGTAGAACAAATTTTTGAAAATTTTGTTTGTCTGAGAAGATCCTTCTTTTTCCTTCATATAAGAAGGAGAACTTTGCAGAATAAAGTATTCTTGATTGGCATTTTTTCACTTGGAGTTTTTCTTTTAAGATTTATTTATTTATGCATACAGAACTGGGGTACAGACTAGAGGTGCAGGGGTGGTGAGAGGATTCACCAGAGACAGAGCTGGGAGCAGACTAGGCAGACTGACGAAGTACACTGCTGAGGGGAGCAGCAGGTGAGACAGGAGAGGTCTGCTACGCCATGTGCGTCACCTCCAGGACTGGGGATCGAACTCACATTGAAGCGACTGCAGCTGGCTTATAGTACTGCATCCTTACCCCCTGTGCCAGCAGGGAGGGCCAGAGGTCTTTTACTCAATTCTCTTCTTGCTCATAGTGTTTCTCTAGAGAAGTCTGATGTCACCCTAATTGGTTTTCTTTCATAGGTTATGTTTCTTCCCCCTCATCAGCTTCATTATTTTTTGTCTTAGACTCTTGGTGGCTTTACTATTATGTGTCATGCTGTAGTTTTTCTTTCATTGTGGTAGCTTGGTGGCTTTCTAGCTTCCTATATGTCTTTTTTGATTTCTTTCAAGTTTGGAAAGTTCAATTATTTCCTTGAATATTTTCAGTTCCTGTGTCTCTCTCTTCTTCTGGAGTTCCTATGACTTATATTTCCTTTCCTCATGGTGTCAGAAAAGTGGCAAAGTGTTTCTTCATTCTTTCCCCCTTTATATCTTTTTCCTTTTCTTTTTTGTTTCTTTTTATATCTGTATTTTCAAGATGGCTGATTTGTACTTTCATTTCATCTATTCTATTTTCATGCTTTTTTTACCCAGACATTTTTAGGTACTCCATTGACCTTTCAATTACTTTAATTCCTTTTTTAAAAGATCTAGTCTCGGGGCCTCCCTGCTCATGCAACAGGTTAAAACACAGCACTGTGAAGCTACTGCTGCCACTGCAGAACAAGTATGATCCCCGGGCCCAGAGGTGACCCACAGGTGCAACAGACCTCTCCTGTCTCACCCAGTGGTCCCCTCAACAGTGTACTTCAGTCCATCTGCCTGCTCTGCTCCCCAATCTGTCTCTGATGAATCTCACCCTCCTGTACCTCTGGCTTTTACCTGAGTTCTGTATGCATAAATAAATCTTTTTTTTTTCTTAAAGATTTATTTATTTGTGCATACAGAACTGGGGTACAGGCCAGAGGCTCAGGGATGGTGAGAGGCTTCACCAAAGACAGAGCGGGGAACAGAACAGGCAGATCGACGAAGTACACTGCTGAGGGGAGCAGCGGGCGGGTCAGGAGAGGTCTGCCACACCATGTGGTCACCTCCGGGGCAGGCGGGAATGGAACCCATGCCATAGCGGCTTTAGATTCTCAGTGCTGTGCTTCAACCCGCTGCACCACCAGGGAGGGCCTCATAAATAAATCTTTAAAAAAAGATTCAATCTTGTTCTTCTGTTGGTTGATTACACTTCCCACATGATTTTTTTTTCTTGCTACATTTTCCCTTAGATCTTTGAATGTTCTCATTATGATAATTATAATTTTTTATAATTATTTTGTTTCAGGGTTGTTGGGTTCTGGAGGCCGACTTTCTTTCGGTGGTATATTGTTTCCAGGAGGGCTTGTTCACCATTTGCATTTCTCTTTCTTTGCACTGTTTGCTTTCATGTTTGTTCCATGTGTTGGGCCACTAGGCCAATTGTGAGAGCAGGCAGGACTTCTGGGTGCTCTTACCGGGGCATGTATTAGTCTACCTTATGCTTGGGCTGCTGTGTTGGGCACTTGATTACCTAATGGCTTGTGTTGACGGGAGGGGCTCCCAGGTGCTCCTGATGGGTGCAGGGTGTTGCTGCTGTGGGTGGGCCTTGAGTGGGGTAAGGGCAGGAAGGGGGTTTGTTCCTCTTTCACCTGAGTGCATGGCTACCTGATGCAAAGTCAATATGTTCGCCCCCTCACTGATGAACAAGAAGCCAGATAAAGATTTAACAATGGGTACCCAGTCTTTGCATTGCTACAGTACATTCGTTAGAAGGGAAGAGATTAAATCTTTCCTCTATGCATAGATCACATCCACATATTTTTTTTTAAGTAGGGACAACTTAGTACTAAAAACCCTCTATCAAGAATAATTATACTTTAATATCAATGACTCACTGTTCCCATCTATATAAATTAAATGTAAGCTTGTGTTTGTCAACAGTTTTCAAGAGTAAAATCTGTCAGACTGCTTTTCTCTCTGCATTATTACCTTGTAAGTTTTGCTCCAACCTTTTATTTTATGTTTTTTTTTGTCATTTGGTTTTAAATAGCTCTTTTCTATGCAAAGTACAGATTGTTGAAACTTTGCATCCCAGTTTGTCATGATGTGTCTTTTAATTGGTGAGTTCAGTCCACTTACATATTGGTAAGTGCTGTTTATAATCAGTCATTATATGCTTTGATTTTTCAATTGCTTTATATTCTGTTGTTTCTTTTTCCATTTGCTTCTCTCTGCTCTCTCATTTAGGTAACTTTCCCTTGATTCCAGCTTTTCACTTCAATTCCTCACACAGACAATATACCACACATGTTGGTTATCAAAACTCTTTGCACAGAGCTGATAAATAGTAAAGGATAGGAAACAGAAAATAAATAGAAGTTCTGGTCAGGACTTTATGCAGCCACCCAGCCCTCCCAGGTGTCTAGCCAGTGTCCCAGAGTCCAAGAATTCCAGTCTCATCAATACAAGAAAGTTGGGTTTTCAACCTTCCCTTACTGCAGATGTATGTGGTCCTGACCTGCATCTCCTGGGTCTCTAGCCAGTGGCCCCAAATTTTAAAGGCAGGTGATAAGGGGCAACCCACTGAATGCTTCCAAGTTAATCAGACTGGGGATGCTCACCTTTTAGCCTGTTTTATTACAGATGTCTTTTATGTCAGCACATCTAACCAGACCCCAGGGCACTTACTTTCAAAGCCCCTGAACTTAAACTGGAAAGATTCCAGAAAAGGACAGATACAAGGAAAGAGGAAGAAAATTGTTGCCTGGTTGAAAGACGAGTTCCCACCACTAGAGGGCAGCAGAGACTGACCAATAAAGCCCAGCACTGCATCAAAGGTCAGCTGCTTGCTAAGAACAAAGGCAGCTTCCAAGCCAGCTGATTGCAATAGCATCCCCCCCCCCTCTTCCGGAAGTAGAAAACCTTATCCCACATCCAAAGGTTGGAAACATATCTGAGGATGAAGGGTTCAGGCTCAAGACAGCCCTGCCAGAGTCACCATGAAATATGTTATAGGCTCTCAAATATATGTGGTTCCAGAGACCCTCTAGGAGAAAGAAAAAAGCAGTTTTAGGTAAACCAATCAAAGCCTAATTAGAGGTTCCTGAAGAGGGAACCAGTGAAGGAAGGAGAATTTTAGCATGGCTCATACAGTGAAGTTATGATATTTTTAAAGAGTACATTCACCAAGTGTGAAGAAAAAGCAGCAGCTTACCTTGCCTTTGCATATGACAATGGCTGGACCTCTTAAGAGTATATAGCCCTTAACAGTTTGGGGTTCCTGGGTACTCCCTTACTTGCATGCTAACAGCATTGCTTTCCAGATGCACATCTGGGGCTCTCTATCTTCCCCCTTCAAAAAATTGTGAGACAGTTATTAATCTAGATCTAAAGCTTTTTGAAAGATTTATTTAGTTATGCATACAGAACTGGGGTACAGGCCACTGGTGAGGGGTGGTGAGAGGATTTGCCAGAGTCAGAGTGGGGAGCACAACAGGCCGACTGACGAAGTACACTGCTGAGGGGAGCAGCAGGCGGGTTAGGAGAGGTCTGCGGTGCCATGTGGATCACTTCTGGGGCGGGAATCGAACTCATGCTGAAGTGGCTTTAGCTTCTCAGTGCTGTGCTTTGACCTGCTGCACCACCAGGGAGGGCCAGATCTAAAGCTTTTTGCCTAACATGGAGTCTTTGGTCACTGTGGTGGGGCAAATTGTTTAATAATACACTGAGATTGGGCTTGCCAGTTCAAACAGGTAGCTAATGAACTCAGTCTAGCTCAGTCAGCAATTCAACTCCCTTTTTCAGACAGGACATGGGTGGCCATTATTATTGTACTGACTTGCAGTTATTTTTTTAACCCAGACTGTCTTAATTTCTTGAAGTATCATTGACACTTTATTTCCAGTCAACACTGTTTTGACCACAATGATGTGTCTTGAGAAGGAGGCATTTGGGCTCTGCCATGTGTCTTGCATTGTTTTATCACTTTTATGGAAACTCAGTGTTTACACTAACCTTCTTGTCGAATTCATATGCAGTACAATGGGTGCTAGACCAGGAAACAAATCTGAGTGATAAATCTTTTCCTGAGAATCACCATTTCCCTCTATTAAAAAACGAAAATTTCACACTAATACCAAAATCTAATAAAGAAAACACAAAAAAAGAAAACTTCAGACTAATCTCCCTAATGAACACTGATGCAAAAATCCTCAACAAAATCTTAGCTAACAGAATCCAACAATGCATTAAAAGAATAATACACCATGACCAAGTAGG
>NW_004567120.1:2241612-2243454 GCF_000260355.1 Condylura cristata | reverse complement strand
AAAAAAATGAAAATTCAGGGCCCCTCCCTCGTGGCTCAACAGGTTAAAGCACAGCACTGAGAAGCTATCGCAGCCACTACAGCACAAGTTGGATCCACAGCTAGGGAGGTGACCCACATGGCGTGGCACAAGACCTCTCCTGACCTGCCCACTGCTCCCCTCAGCAGTGTATTTCAGTAGATCTGCCTGTACTGTTTCCCACTCTGTGTCTGCTGAATCCTCTAACACCCCCCCTACACCTCTGGCCTGTACCCCAGCTCTGGGGTACAGAGTGAAGAGCAGAACAGGCAAGTCAGCTGTAGGCAAGTCAGCAGAAGTCTGCTTCGCCATGTGGGACAGCTCCTTGGCCAGGAATTGTACTCATGCCACAGTGACTGTGGATAGCCTTGCAGTGCTGTGCTTTAACCCACTGCACCACCAGGGAGGGCCCAAATTATTCTTAATGAATTGGATAGCATGCAGTCTAGATTTTGGAAGGGTTTACACAAAATGGAGGGTACTTATAGATAGAAAGTGGGACAAAAACAAAAGAAAAGTTTATTTCCACCTTTCTTCAGAGGAACACAGGGGTTTACTATGTAGGTTACCTCAAGGGTGCAGATTTAGGAAACTCCTGATAGATCAGTTTAGGGTTACACTTGAGGGCGAGGCTGAAACTAAGCAGGTACTATGTCTGGGGGCTTTTTTTTTTCCTCCTATTTTTAACACCTCAATTCGCTGAAATGATGTGAGTGCGTCAAGTTGGGCTTCCTGGCTCTTTCTTCTTTGAGATGTTATTTCCTAATAGCCCTTCCCCTCTCTAAATCAAATTGTCCTTTGATAGGAAAGACATTACATCTCACTGTTACTATTATTTTTTTATTTCCTGACTACAATTGAGGTTAAGCAACTTTTCCCTGAAACATGAGGTATTGGGGAGGGCAGGGGAGACATTTCTACAGGTCACCACATATGCTCAGCAATGCCTGGAATTTGGCAAGCACCACTTAATCTCAGGGTAGTAGGATACAGGTCACATCACCTTACGCCCATAGAAAAGAGACTCCTGGGAAATAAATTAAGCCCTAAGTTATTTTACATTGGTTATGGAATTATTTTTATTCATCCTGGTAATTTTCCCCTACTTTCTAAGTTTTCTCTGGCAATGATGCTTTAGGTCCACATGGTGGGTTGCGTACAAGAAACAGATCTAGAATGAAGAGCTGGCAGTACTGGTCAGAGATTGAGTGAATTAATTTAAAAGGCTTTGTCTGAGGTCATCACCTGAGGCAAAAAGAAGCAAGACACCAAGACTTCTGGGTTCTGATCTTGAAATGCCAGGTAATAATTCATTACTTTCAAGCTATTTGTGCCCCACTGCTTTACCAGGACTTTCCAAACCATTGAAATCCTACATCATGGATACCAGGAGAGTGAATTTCCAAGGATTCACTACTAGAATGTTTTGACCTCACCAGGACATTTTCCAGATGGTTCTGAGGATCAGTTATTTAAAGCAGAATCTTCTAGGCAAGATCCTTCAACATTTTGGAGACATCATTGTGTCATCTGTAGCATCTTTTGTGTGTCACGCGTCCCTTACTTAGCTAGCAGTGTAGGCTACGGAGGACAGTCCAAGTAGGAGGGGCAGTTATGCTACACAGGCCAGAGGAGAGAAGCTTGGAAGCTTTGTGTATTTGCATTGATGGAGAAAACCAGAGATTAGATAGCCACAAGGAGGCTTGTGTTTTCTAGAAAAACGTCAGTAAATAGGTTAATGGTTTCTTGTTTTGGTGGGCAATATGGATATGCTAGAATGGAAGGTAGCTACTCACCAAAAGCTGAGTTAAAAATAAACTGTGG
>NW_004567120.1:2234364-2241281 GCF_000260355.1 Condylura cristata | reverse complement strand
GGAAGAAATGTGTGGGTATGCCTCACCGCCCCTGCACCTCTGGCCTGTACTCCAGTTCTCTATGAATAAATAAATAAATCTAAAAAAAAAAAAAAAAAAAGCTGTGGCTGTGGTCATGTATCATGTGACCCGACAGACCAAGAAACAAACAATTATACTAAAACTACCAGCTGATTACAGTTGGTCTAGGGCACAGTGAATAAAGAGGATTCAGAATAAGGATAGTGTAGTTTGTCAGAGTTCTCCAGGAATCAAATCTGGTAGTCTTTACAGGCCAAGGACTGGACTTTTACTCTGAAAAAGGTCAGAAGTCATTGGAGGGCTTAGCGCTGAGGAATAACACAGTTTAGAAAATGCATCAGTATAAAAGAAAAAGTATGTATCTTGGATAAGGAAATAAAAAGCAAGTTAAAAAGAGGAAGTCTAATCAAATGATTGATACAAACTCCAAGTACCTGCTGTACATTTCTGTACATTTACTGCCAGTCAACCACAGAAGTGGATCTAAGTTTTCTAGCTGCCAAAATGGAGAGATGGAAAGGTGATGATGGGCAGGAATCACAGTATCCTGGATCTCAAATCTGGCTAACCCCACAGGAGTAACAATGCTTTTCCCTGAGATGAATTTCTACCATGAGTCATCCTAGGGAGGTTACTGTAAAATGAATGAACTTCCTCTTCAACACTCCCTCCACTAGGTACAATGATGGTATTCATGGGGATATTTTTCAAACACCGTCAGATGAGCCCGGTAATGCAAAATTAGTTTGCTTCCTTACCCTCACTGTTAACACGCACACTGAGGGGTACCCTGGGACCTCCAAACTGCACACTCTAAATAGGTTCTGCCATCTGCCGCATAAAGACAAACATACTCAGTGCATAAGATCTTCAGTAGAAAAGAACTTTAATAGAATTAGTGTGCAACAGAAACAAGAGAAGACAGAATTAAAATCCAAGCCTTTGGACTTTTATCAGTACAAGATAAAGATTGCCACTGTCAGCTTCCCCATGGGTCTCTCACTCATGTCTCTTCCATGTATCTCCTTCATGTCCCCCAAGTCCAAGAATGCAAAGGAAGTGTGTCGTCTTCTTCACATGTTTATGCACTGTGTGCATCCTCCAAGTCTTCTCCCTCAAATCCTCTTCTAGACTTCTTTTTAAATCTTCCCCTCACTGCTCTGCCCTGCCCTTCATAAGGTGGAGTAGGGAATTGGGATTTAGATTACACTATTACAGCACCACTAACACCAATTGCTGGAGAACAACATTCACTTATTTATGGATGTCTAATGTGTCTTTGTTTCTTTGTTTTGTGGTTTGGGTGTTATTTATTACCTCATTTGTTCCTTAGGGTTATTTACTCTCTGCCTGTTATGTGTATTAGAAATAGTTGTCTTTCTCTTGTGAGTTTGTTGTTGATGATACAACTATAAGGGGGAAATTGAGAGCAACAGTTTGTGGGGACTATTGACAGCTCCTTTTCATTTTTCACTAGATCAACAAATGAGTAAAAATGGAGAATGTTGATTATAATGTTATTCATTCACTAAATATTTATTGAGCACCTAATACATGCCAGTCACTATTGAGAAAAAATAGTAAACAGTTGGGTAGACAAGTAAATAACAGTAGATGGAGACAGAAAAGAATCATAGTAAGGAAATAAATTACATAATATGTTGATAATAGAAAACGCATTCAAGAAATAAGAAAATAAGGCAGGGTAAATGGGAATTGTGAGAGTATGAGGTGTTAGAAATAAGATATTTAGGGGTAAGTCACATTAAAAGGTGGCACTTAATCAAAGGCAGGAAAGAGATAAGGAAGGTCACCAGGTAAATACCTGGGAAAAGAGGTTCCAAACTGAAAGGTTGTGCCAAAGGCCATATCTTGGCAAGGAGTAGTTACTGTAGTCAAAGGGTAGGGGAATGAGAAAGGAGGTAGTTATAAGGCATCACAATTTACCCTGTAGGAAATGAAAGGTGTTGATTTTGAAAAAGATATTAACCAATATCTTTTAGCATTATTTGGCTGCCTGAGTGATTAATAGTGAGGTGGCGTGGTGAGGGGAGCAGAAAACAAATGAGGAAGCAACTACAAGAAGCTAGGAGAAAAACTGAATGTTGCTTGGAACAGGATGGTAGCAGTGGCAGTTTTGAGAAGTGATCAGATTGTGTCAAAAGAGATCACAGGATTTTCTGACAGGCTCAACATGTAGGTGGACGTAAGGGCAGAGTGAAGGCTCATTCTCAAGTCTATAGCAGGAATAGCTAGAGGAGAGCCTCTGTACCCTGGGGTATGAAACACCACAAGTAAAGAAGGTGTCGGGGAGCTCCATTTTGGACTGATTAACTCAGATGGACTCTCATGCAATTATTTCAATGAATTAGAAAGGGGGTCATTAGCTAAGAGTGAAGGTGTGGGAGACCGTTGGAGGCTTGAAGAGAAAATAAATTGCAAAATAGAAAATAAATTGCAGGGATGTGGGCAGGAGAGAAAAGATTAGTGTGAGTAACAGCCTAGTGAAAAGATGTTTTATTTAAATGGAGGTATTGGGTGATCCAAGATCAGAAATGTTCATTCTGCATGATCCAGTTAGAAAACTCGTTTTTATTGATCTTTGAGTGCGTCAACACAGAAGTGCTCGTTCTGGTGACAGTGGCATGCAGAGTTCTGAGTGAGGAACCTCAGGCCTGCTGAAGATGCACAGGGAGGCCTGAGACATGAGATAGCACACAACTCACCTGGACTTCTGGCGTATGCAGAATTTGCACTTTGACTATTGCGTGTAGACAAACAGCTCACTCATCTAAGCAATTTGATCCAAACCCAAATGTTGGCAGTCAGAAAGGGCATTCAGGAAGTGAAAAAGGAAACCTATAAACCCATCAGCTTATAACCAACGGGAGGTATGTAGAGGCTGGCTTATGAACAATTTTGAAAGCCCTGCTGGCCTGCTTATTTCAAACTGCTCTGTAGCTATGCATAGCTCCTATGAAGTACTTCATTCAATGCCATGACGCCCCTCACTGAGGCACTAAAGCAAGGGTATATGTAGAAGAAGGAAGACAGCTCCAAGCACTGCCAGCTAAAGATGTCAGAGAGTAGGAATTAATGCCCTTGTACCAAACTTGAACTTCTAGACCAGAAAGACAGGAATTCTCTTTTGTCCTAGAATATGTGTATGTGTGTATGCTTTTACATGTGTGTATAGATATGTATTTCTCTTCTAGATGAGGTCTCTCAAATTTCTTTTGAGTTCACCAATACACAAGTATAGAAGGGTAGAAGCAGTGGCTGAAATAAAAAATAATGGGCCTATATGCAAATCCCACACAAAGTATATTCACTGCCTGCCTGATTTCCTAAGGAATTAGAATTTGTGATTGGGAAGAGCCTCGCCACTCTCCTTCTAGCCTCCATGACCAACCTAACTGTAACCAGTATCTGTTCTCAGATAGAAGGGAAGCCTTCACACCAGCTCCCCAATAGGGAGGGATTCTAGGTAGGCTCCAATGAACACTGTCCAGTCTCCTCTGCCTGTGTGCAGTACGCCAGGCAATGTCTTCCATCATCCACCAACACATGGAGGGTCTCTACCTCCCTTTCACTGGAGTTCCATCCTCCAGGGAGACTGCATTCCACAGCAGTCCTCCCTTTCCAGCTCCAGGCAACACAGGAAAGTACACAGATGCTTCTCTCTGTCTGTCACTGACTGCGGTAGCCAGCCCATGTCCTGTGATTTCTGTCTTCCTTGAGCTCCATCCAGCACCATGCTTCCTCAAAGCAGTGCTGAACCTCAATAAGGAAAATGTAGTAAATACCCAGTGACGAGTGGTGGTGGTGACAACTGGTTATCCTTTGGGATATTCCACACATTCTTCAGAGGTCTTCAATTGCTGGAACTTAAGATATTAAAATTTTACAAATGCATTGACTAGGAGGGCTGGGAATTTAAGGATCACCACCTGACCTTATACTGTTTTGCCCAAGATAAAAAGAGGCTACAGTTTTACCAATTCCAAGTATACCTATTGCTCATTGCTTTTCTCCATGAAATACAGGAAGATAAAAAGTACCATGAAGATACCTGAGAACCTTCCATATTTAACAAAGGCCACTATCCTCACCCCAGCCACTGTTTGGATACAATCTTTTTTCTCCAAATCCTCCTGAGGCATAAATATAAGGAAAGAATGCCCAATGCTTTGCACAATGGGTGGGTAGCTTCCAGGAAAGCAATTGTATAGCAAAAGAAACCAGGAATGTGTGTGTCCTGTTTAATAGCTAAGTTATTGAGCACATAAGGTATTTTATACAGAAAATTTTAGGCCATACGAACACAATTGTAGTTTCTTGTGCTTTGTCTACAAAGCCTCCAAAACTATGCATGCCCTACCTTACCATGCACACTCAAACTCTAATCTATATTAAAATTCCACTGGCATCCCATTGCCAGTACTGCAGGCTGTGACAACCCCCACATTACAGCAAACTGTAGTCCCACAGGGATCCAGCCGGAAAGTCAAGCTCCTAGGACCGCAGGCGCACAGAAGCCAGAAGGGAAGGCCACCTGGCAGAAGGGCACCAGGCATCCCCACCTTCCCAACGTTAGTGCTGGTGTCGGGGCAGTATTTGTCTCTCCCCTCAGGTGTAGTCTCTGTAATTCTCCCGCAGTGATGGCACCACTGATGCATCACCGTAGTCCCCTGTGCTAGTCCCTCCCCTGTTTTGACCCTTCTCCAGGCTCCTCGCCTGCTGGAAGCCTCAGACCTAAGGTTTGCCTGCAAGTTTTGTCTTCTTCCCCACCCTTTGTTGCATTTCCCTATACTCCACCTATAAGTGAAACCATCACATATTTTTCTTGGGGGTGGGGAGTTTACTAAGTGCTCAAAAGTCAGCCTAGCAACTCTTGAAGTCCACATTCTAGTGCTCTGGTGCCAAAACTGAAGAAGGAAGCAGGATGGAGAGCCAGGAGACATGAGGAAGCCACCTAGAGCAGAGGGAGACATGTGAAGAAACCGTGCTTGTTTCTTGTGGGTGAGAAACTGTGGGCAGGTGACTATGGCAGTGTTTATATTACTTTGATTTTGCTCTTTTCCTCCCAGACTTGTCTGGCCATTTCTGACTCTTTCTATGGGTCCCAGCCAAAAGGTGCTTTAGTCTTGTGGAGGCCTTTTTAGGCCTTGCTTTGGGCCAATCCCATTTGGGTTGACTTTTCCCCAGCAGGGAATAGATAACTTAAGGTATTTAATTTAAAAATTGTATTTTTTTTCTCCTGTGTTATGTACTCATTGTATTAAAGTTCCTTTTCATTAAAGTCTTATATGTTTTGTCTTGATGCAGGAGATGGCAGAAGCTATTTAGAGTGGGCAGGTTTGAGGGTTCAGTGGTGCCCCTCTCTCCCTGCCCTGTAACAAAACCTCCTATCTTAAGTGCCCATCCTAATGCTAACTTCCAGAGCCTAGTTGCTTATCTCCAAGCTACAAACATCCCTAATTTAATAAAAGCCACTAGGTCAATGTAAACAATGTAAAACCCACAAGCCTTACAGGGGCTCTGATAATGTCCAGGCTCCTTTTCTTGTCTTACTGTCCAGAATGCTGTCTGACATTAACTCCGTGATTCCCGCATTTGTCTTCCCTGTGCACCCGCCAGAACGACGGTCCCTAGGAACAGGGCCCCTGAGTTCGCCAGGGTCCCCACGGCCTAATCTGGGTCTAGCACACGGCCGGTGCTCTACGCCTTGGCCCGCCGCCTGAACGCAGGCCAGGTGGAGGTGGCTGCTTGGCCGACGCCCACCGAGGGCGTCCAGGGCTCCCACTCGCGCGCCAGGCCGCGGCCACGGAGGAAAGGCACAGCAGAGGCTCCGGCAACGAGCTTCCGCCCGCGCCACTCCGCGCCGCTCGCAGGCCGGGTGGGGTCGAGGACCAACACCCCACGGCGGGCTCGCGCCTTCCGGTCGCGTCCGCCGCCCCCGGGGACCCCGTCCCCCACGTTACCGCAGGCCCCGGGAGCGGCGGGGGGACGACCACACTTAATGGCGGCCGCCGGAAGGGCGACGCCGGAAGGGCGACGCCGGAACGGCCGGCCTACGGTGGCCGTCACTATGGCTGCGGGCACGCTGGGGCGCGGGGAGAGACGCCCGCATACCTCACAATGGCGGGGCGACGAGCACCCCCACAGGCTGCTACGTGGGCTGCTACGTGGGCCCCTTCCCGCCCACCTCCCGAGCTTCCCGTAGCGTATGACTCAGGGCCAGCGGCCGGAACCCGCCACACCTCGAGCGCCCGCGCAGACCGGCCTCGCTCGTGGAAACTTTGGCCGCTGGGTGGCAGCAGCGCTCCACCGAAACGCGCCGCCCGCTGCTCCCCCGCCCTTCGTGCTTGGAAAAAACAGCGCGCGGCGCTTGCAGCGGGGCTGCCTTCAGCTGTCAGGCTGGGCGCCCGGTGGCCTCCAGGCTCGCCCTGACCCACCGGGTAAAGCACCTAAGGTTTGTTTTGCCGCTAGTTCGCTGGGGAACTCTGGGGTACACATTTTTTGATGTGTGGGGAGATGTTGAGCTTTGTAACAAATCTTCCCCTAGGACTTCTGTTTATTGTTGATTATTGAAGATATTGAGTGTATAAATGTTGAGAACTCACAGTATAAATGATACATAGGAAGCTAAATCGCAGTCCCACTCCGCGATGACATATGTGTCTTTGTGTCTTGGCTTTTCTCGTGGTGTTACTGTACTTTCATTCCAGAAAGGCTATAGTCTACAAGGGGAGGGGGGCAGTAAATTTAGGCGCAGAAAAACTGCAGATTAACGAAAGGGAGATTTTACAAAGTGATCGCAGCGCCCAGACTGGTGGGATGAAGCTGGCGGGTTTCCGCCACCACTGAGGCCCGCGGGGACGCCGTCCCCAACG
>NW_004567120.1:2231250-2233292 GCF_000260355.1 Condylura cristata | reverse complement strand
TTTAGGCGCAGAAAAACTGCAGATTAACGAAAGGGAGATTTTACAAAGTGATCGCAGCGCCCAGACTGGTGGGATGAAGCTGGCGGGTTTCCGCCACCACTGAGGCCCGCGGGGACGCCGTCCCCAACGTTACCTCAAGCCTCGGGCGCGGCGGGCTGACGACCACAGTAATGGCGGCCGCCGGAAGGGCGACGCCGGAACCGCCGGGACTATGGTGGCCGTCACTATGGCTACGGGCCCGCTGGTACGCTGGGAGACGTGCGCCCACCTCACAATGGCGGGGAGACGGACACTCCAAAAGGCTGCTACGTGGGCTCCAGCCTGAGTCCCGGGCCCGTTCCCGCCCACCTGCCGAGAATTCCGTAGCATACAGCTCCGGGCCAGCGGCCGGAACCTGCCCCACAGCGAGCGCCCGTGCAGACCGCCCTCGCTAGTGGAACTTTGACCGCTGGGTGGCAGCAGCGCTCCACCGAGAGGCGCCACCCGCTGCTCCCCCGCCCTTCGTGCTTGGAAAAAACAGCGCGCGGCACTTGCCGCGGCGCTGCCTTCAGCTGTCAGGCTGGGCGCCCCGTGGCCTCCAGGCTCGCCCTGACCCACAGGGTAAAGCACCTAAGGTTTGCTTTGCCCCTAGCTCGCTGGGAAACTCTGGGGTACATATTTTGGGGGGCGAAGGCTGATGTTCAGCTCTGTACCAAATCTCCCCTAGCATTTGTTTTCTCTTGTTCAATAATCAGGATGCTAAGCGTATAAATGTTGAGAACTCACCGTTATATATTTTATACAAATAATCTATATATTAGTATACGTGACATATAGTAATTATAAATGATACATAGGAAGGTAAATCTCAGGCCCACTCCAGCGATGACATGTCTTTGTGTCTTGGCTTTTCTCGTGGTGTTACTGTACTTTTCATTCCAGAAAGGCTATAGTCGCTACAAGGGGGGCAGTAAATTTAAGCGCAGAAAAACTGCAGATTAACGAAAGGGAGATTTTACAAAGTGATCGCAGCGCCCAGACTGGTGGGATGAAGCTGGCAGGTTTCCGCCACCACTGAGGCCCGCGGGGACGCCGTCCCCAACGTTACCGCAAGCCTCGGGCGCGGCGGGGCTGACGACCACAGTAATGGCGGCCGCCGGAAGGGCGACGCCGGAAGGGCGGGGCTAAGATGGCTGTCGCTATGGCTACGGGTCCGGGTGCGCGGGGTGGAGCCCGCCCACATCACAATGGCGGAGCAACTGGCACCCCCAAAAGGCTGCTACGTGGACTTCAGCCCCGAGTCACGGGCCCCCTCCCGCCCACCTCCTGTGCTTCCCGTAGCGTACGGCTCGGGGCCAGCGGCCGGAACCTGTCCTACCGCGAGCGCCGGCACAGACCGGCCTCACTCGTGAAACTTCGGCCGCTGGGTGGCAGCAGCGCTCCACCGAGACCCGCCGCCCGCTGCTCCCCCGCCCTTTGTGCTTGGAAAAAACCGCGCGACGCTCGCAGCGGTGCTGCCTTCAGCTGTCAGGCTGGGCGCCCGCCGGCCCCCTGCAGCCCCCTCCCGCTCCCAGGCTTAGCAAACACAGACCCCCTCCACCCAGCTCAGGATCTGTCGCTAACTGCAACTTTGGGTTTGTGGATGGAAAATTACTAAGAGGAAGCAGCAGAGGTAAGATTTGCTTCTCGCCAAACAAAGCAAACAAGTTTTGCTGAGTCTGGCCTGTTGACCGCGTCTCCTGGGGAAGTTGCTAGGCGAGGAGCCCCAGCCAGTACAGAGGCGGCTCTCACTGGAGACTGTGGGGTTGGTGGCGGGAGGCCGGGGCGGCGTGGGGAGCCCGAGCTGCGAGCTGATTACTTGGAACTGAAACCAGTTAACTGACTCAAACAAGATCCAAGAAAGATGTTTTCCCCAACAAACAGGAAATCTGTAAGGTTCACTGGTGGCGGCGACCCGCCAGCTTCATCCCACCAGTCTGGGCGCTGCGATCACTTTGTAAAATCTCCCTTTCGTTAATCTGCAGTTTTTCTGCGCCTAAACTTACTGCCCCCCTCCCCTTGTA
>NW_004567120.1:2213830-2230715 GCF_000260355.1 Condylura cristata | reverse complement strand
TGGAGCGCTGCTGCCACCCAGCGGCCAAAGTTTCCACGAGCGAGGCCGGTCTGCGCGGGCGCTCGAGGTGTGGCGGGTTCCGGCCGCTGGCCCTGAGTCATACGCTACGGGAAGCTCGGGAGGTGGGCGGGAAGGGGCCCACGTAGCAGCCCACGTAGCAGCCTGTGGGGGTGCTCGTCGCCCCGCCATTGTGAGGTATGCGGGCGTCTCTCCCCGCGCCCCAGCGTGCCCGCAGCCATAGTGACGGCCACCGTAGGCCGGCCGTTCCGGCGTCGCCCTTCCGGCGTCGCCCTTCCGGCGGCCGCCATTAAGTGTGGTCGTCCCCCCGCCGCTCCCGGGGCCTGCGGTAACGTGGGGGACGGGGTCCCCGGGGGCGGCGGACGCGACCGGAAGGCGCGAGCCCGCCGTGGGGTGTTGGTCCTCGACCCCACCCGGCCTGCGAGCGGCGCGGAGTGGCGCGGGCGGAAGCTCGTTGCCGGAGCCTCTGCTGTGCCTTTCCTCCGTGGCCGCGGCCTGGCGCGCGAGTGGGAGCCCTGGACGCCCTCGGTGGGCGTCGGCCAAGCAGCCACCTCCACCTGGCCTGCGTTCAGGCGGCGGGCCAAGGCGTAGAGCACCGGCCGTGTGCTAGACCCAGATTAGGCCGTGGGGACCCTGGCGAACTCAGGGGCCCTGTTCTTAGGGACCGTCGTTCTGGCGGGTGCACAGGGAAGACAAATGCGGGAATCACGGAGTTAATGTCAGACAGCATTCTGGACAGTAAGACAAGAAAAGGAGCCCCAAGACCAAGAGGTGGACTTGCCTCCCTTATGTTGGGTAGGCACATTGGGTTTTTTCAAGGAAATGACAGTGGGGGACATTATCAGAGCCCCTGTATGGCCTTGATGATGTTGCTAACTGCAAGGCCTGTCACATATATAAATGTGGGTGTAAACAATACTTGTGGTGGGGAATCAAACTACAATGCAGATGTCAAAATACAATGCTCTTTTCTTGGCATCCATATAGTGTTAAAATATTAATGAAACAAACCAGTGTTACTTCAATACACTAATTAGCAAATATGCCCAGTTAACAACCAGACAGTAAATTCAACATCATTATTGGTTCCAGCCTTCTCTCTTACTTTAGTTTTTAATCATCACGGCTCTGAAAGGGATATGCTTACATTTTGGTCATAAATCAGGGTCATTAGAAGATTTTCCATATGTTTATAGACCCTTCCTTCTCAAATTTTTGTTACTCTTAATGATTTCAGTGAAGCATCTGTTAACATCCTCAACTCTGTTTTTGTCCTTCAGGTTCACAGCTTTGATGAAATCGACATGCCTGACTCCTGAGCAGTTACTGTCACTGACTGTTCCTTTTTTGTAGTCCATCATCGCTTTGAAGTGTTTCTCCAGGTCAGTCAGTCAACATGGTCTCTCCCTGGCAGTAGCAGTGGATTTTATACACTTAGTCAGTACGATGAACAAAACATCAGAAAGTTATATAAAGTATAAGGGAATGTGATGCTATCAAGAGAAATGTTTACATGATATGGATGAGGCTGCTGCTGTGTAAAATACTGTGCCATTGTGGTATCTACATGTCACTAGGCCATAGGAATTTTGGGACCACTGTCATAAATGTGGTCTATGAGGGACTAAAGTTTTATGTGATATAGAACTATGCAAATGAAAGAAGAGGTGTTACCGGTCTGAATTTGATACCACAAATTCAGAGGTTCGTAAACTACAATAAAGTTAGATAGACATCAACAATCTAGATAACCTGGGATACATGGATAAATTTCTAGAATGTGAAATAGAAAACCTGAACAGACCAATAACTACTAAGGAGAATGATTCAGTAAAACACTTGCATTAAACAGAAGCCCAGGACTAGATGGTTTCACTGGTGAATTCTACCAAACATGTAAAGAATTAAATCTGATAGCGCTCAGACTCTTTCAAAAAGTTAGAGAATGGTATACTCTCAAATCCATATTGTGAGACCACAGTAAAGGAAACTAGGCCTATACCCATGGTTAATATGATGTAAACATTGTTAACAAAATTTAACAAACCAAGTTAATTAGTCAAAAAAAAAAGAATCATAATTCATTGGTTTTAACCTTGGAATACAGCATATTTAAATTAATGAATATAACAAATAAAAATTACATAGCCATCTCAAAAAGGTGTTTGACAAAACTCAACACCCTGCAATAAAAAACTCTTAATAAATTGAGTTTTAAAGAAATATACTTAAAGAAATATACTTAAACATAATTAAAGTCATATTGATAAAACTAGAGCTAACATTACATTCATTGGTGAAGTAAGCTTTTCCTCTAAGATGAAAAACAAGGCCAGCCCTATTCCGCATAATACTGGGGGTCCTAGCCAGATCAAAGAGGCAAGTAAAAAGGTACTCAAAAAAGAAAGGTAAAACACTACTTTTGCAGATGACAGTCATATATAGAAATCCCTAAGATTCTACAAAAAAATTTCTTATTAGTAATTAAATGATGTAATTACTAATTAAATGTTGCAGGTTATAAAAATCAGTTGCATTTCTATATACTAACAACAAAATATCTGAAAGTGAAAAACAAAACAATCCTATCTACAGTTGCATCAAAAAAGAATGAAAGCTATAGGGAATAAATTTAACCAAGATAAAAAAATCTGAGAAATACAAAATATTAATAAAAGAAAGGCAATATCAAAAATAAAAAGATATCTTGTGTTTGTGCATCAGAGGAATTAAGTGTTAAAATGTGCATAATTTCCAAATCATCTATAGGATTATATGCCATTCCTATCAAAATCCCAATGGTTTTTTCCCCATAGAAATAGAAAACAAAACCTAAAGTTCATATGAAGCAAGACCCTGAATAGACAAATTTGGTGAAAGAACTAAGTTGAAGGCAGCATATGTCTTGATGTTAAACTATACTACAAAGCTTTAGCAATCAAAAACAGCTGGGTATGACATAAAAGGAATCACACAGACCAGTGGAAAAGAATCAAGAGTTCATAATTAAACCCATGCATGCAAGGAAGCTAAGAATACTCAACAGGGAAAAGATGGACTTTTTTTTAAGTAGATTTTTCTTTTTATTAAGATTTATCTATGCATACAAGAGCAGTCCAGAGGTGGGGAGGGGGGTGTGGAGGGTTGTGTGAGAATGCTGGCCAAAGACAGGGTGTGGAGCAGAACAGGCAGATTTACTGAAATATACTCCTGAGAAGAGCTGCAGGTAGGATAGGAGAGGTCTGCTATGACACTGATCTTGGCAAATAATTTTTCTATATGACACCAAAAACACAACAAAACAAAATCCAATAAGTGGGAGTAAACCAAACTAAGGCTTCTGCATAGCAAAAAAAAAAAAAAAAGAAGAAGAAGAAGAAGAAAACCCACATACTTAATGAGCTATACATCAGAAGATACAGGGTTAATATCCGAAATATATAAGGAACTAATACAAACTAGATAGAATAAAAATCAGAAATTTAAAATAAGGTGGACAGCCTGAGTAGGTTTTTTTTTTTTAAATGACATCGAAATGGCTAACAGGTAGTTAAAAGGATATTGCATTTTTTTAATCATCAGGTAAAAATATAAATCAAAACCACAAGAAAATAACCTATAGCTGTTGAAATGGCTTTTATTTAAAAAAATAGATAACAAGTGTTGGCAAGGATGTGGGGGGAAGTGGTACACTGGTGTGCTGCTGATAATTGAGCTAGGAGTGTAAATAAATAGAACCACTTAGGAAAACAGTAAAGAGGTTTCTCAAAAAACTAAAATAGTTACCATGTGGTCCAGCAGGTCTTCTAGGTTCTTTTCTGTGCTGGTGTTTTACTTCATCATACACTTAGCTTTCTACATCCCTACATACATGTGACTCCTTTTGAGTGTCTTAGTTTTCAGAGTCTTCAGCTTCTTTTTCAGACTGTAAATGGCCCATTATAAATTACCACCCATTATTTCTTGTCCAGGGCATCTGTAGTTCTGTGTTTGCCTTGGAACCTTTATGAGCAGACTTGAACTTTCCACTTCTCCGGCCCAAATTAGGGGAAATAGATGAATGTCTTGCATCAGTCAGCCACCGCCAAGATTAGGATAGAACAGATAGACAGAAGGATTTGCAAATAAAGTGTGTCCTGCCCTCTCTGGTTTGAAGGAAGGAACTAGGAACCAGGCTGTTTTCTGTTCAAGACTAAAATGGCCATGTCAGCGGGGAGCCATTGACATGGTCAGTCAGGAAAACATGATTTCCCTACCATTTTGAAGATAGCTCTTGATGTTTGATAGCTTTTCAAGCTATCATTGCTATCACCCTCAAATTAGCAAATAAACAGAAGACCTAAGATACAATTCTTATGAATAGAAGAGGAAGAAGATCTTGTGGAAATATTGAAAATGAATTGTTAATGGACTATGAAGAAAAGAAAGTATAAGCAAATGCAGTTTATTGCATTATATATAAAAAATGTATATCTTGAACTTTTATGCAATGAATTCAGTTTGTCAGTCTATCTCCTTTATTTAAAAAAACATAGTTGGTACCTTATTACAGCATTTTGAGTTACTAGATTAAACATCTTTAAAAAAAACACTGCGAAAAAAAATAATGTATTATTAATTTCATTACCTTCCTGAAGATGGCAGCAGTGCTCTAGAAAATAGAACTTTCTATACTTCACTCTTGCTATTTTCCTCCAAACTTGGAAGAAAGTGTGTTTCCAAGCAAAGGTGGTGCAGCAGTTTAAAGTGCAGCACCACGAAGCTAGCCAACAGCTGCTGCAGCATGAGTTTGATCCCCTGCCAGGGAGCTGACCCACATGGCACAGCAGACCTCTCCTGTGTCGACAACTGCTCCCCTCAGCAGTGTGCTTTGTCTCTGGTGAATCCTCTCATCGCCCCTGCACCTCTGGCCTGTACACGACTTCTATATGCATAAATAAATAAATCTTTTTTTTAATAATTTTTTTTGCATTTTTTTCTCCTTAATTATAAACTTTCAAATAGTGACTTCAGAGAATTTATCAGGGAGATAGAGTTTTTTTTAAGAGTTTGGATTAGTTGCTTTGAAGTTGTGGTAAAATTTACCAAGAAGCCTTCTGGTCCTGAGGTTTTGTTCTTAGGGAAACTTCTCATTACTCTTTCTATTTCTGTGCTTGTCATTGGGTTGTTTAAGCTATGTATTTCATCCTTATTCAGTCTTCGAAGGCTTATGAGTCTAAAATTTGTCCATTCTAAGTTGTACAGTTTGCTTAGAGATGTTCATAGTAAGTAGGTTCTTATGATCTTTTGTATTTCTGTGGCATCTGTTGTAATTGAGTTTTGTGATTTGATTTTGTTGGATTTCTCTTAGTACGATTCACTAAGGGGCATGTGGATTTTGCTCATTTTTCCAGAGAACCAGCTCTTGACTTCACTTAAATTTTTGGGCTTTTTGTTTCTGTTTCATTTATTTCTGCTCTAAATGTTATTATTTACTTCCTTCTACTGATTTTCAAATTTAATTCTTTTTTCTAGTTTTTATTTAGAGTTAAATTGAGTTTTCTTTTTTTCTTCTTTATGTGGACTATATTGCTATGAACTTCCCTCATAGTGCTGTTTTTTAGAGCATCCTACAGGCTTTAGTAGTTTGTTGCTCCATTTTAGTTAGTGTACAGATAGATATTTATTTCTTCTTTGACTCAGGAGCTGTTCAAAAGCATTTTGTTAGACTTCACATGTTTTGGCTTACCCCAGGATTTTTCCTGTGGTTAATCTCTAGTTTTATACCATTGTGATCTGAGAAGATGTGTAATATAATTTATATTTTTATACATGTCTGAGAAATGTTTCATGTGCTCTTAAGAAGTGAACATATTCAGTCCTCTTGGAATGGAAATCTCTGTAAATGTTCATTAAATTCATCTTCTTCAATGCTTAATTTTGTTCCCTTTATCTTTTAAATTGAAGCACCCACACTAGCATTTTGACAGTATAGATTGTCCTCTTTGGGTGTAGTCACCACAGCACTCCCACCACCAAAGCACCCATAGTCATCCTCCATCATCCACTGCGCTCTCCACTCCCCTCTCTGATTTTGCACCTCCTCCTCTGGATGCCTTTGATTTATGGTCAGCCTCCCAGGGTTGCTTTTAAAGGTTATCTTTGTCTGACCCTTGTTTGGTTCCTCTCTATTGTGCAAACAAGTGACACCATCCAATATTTATTTTTCTCCTACATTTACTTTGCTTAGCATAATTCCTTCAAACTCCATCTATGTTTCCACAAATGGCATGAGTTTATGTTTTTTTGGTAATTGAATAGCATTCCATTGTGTGTATATACCACATCTTGATCCACTCATCTTTTGGGGGGCACTTAGGTTGGTTATAAAAAGTACTGGAACAAACAACAGTGCGACTTTCCTTTCAAATTAGTCAGCCCTTCATCTGAGACCTTTATTCTTTGTACTTTTCTATATGGTCTATCCCTTTGTATCAATGGTGAGTTGAAGTCCCTGACAACAGTAGTGTTTCTGTCCATTTGTTTTTTGTGTCCTGTTAATAATTGCTTTATATAACTAGGTGCCCCTGGGGTTTGTGCATACATATTAATGCCAGATCTTCTTAATGAATTGCTCCATTGATCAATATGTCCTAGCCATCTTTGTCCCTGATTATCATTTTTGAACTGAAAGTCTATCAGATATGAAAATAGCAATTCCAGCTTTGCTCTCATAAATATTGGTTTGTAAGTCCTTGCTCCAACCTTTCATTTTAATTTTGTTTCGTTCTCTTTCCATTTTAAATGTGTTTCCCGCCACCAGTGTATACATGTCTGAAACTTTTTGATCTAAGTTGTCATTATGTGCCTTTTCATTGGTGAATTCAAGCCACTCACATTTGAAGTGACTATTGATATATACTGTTTGTCAGTCATTCTGGTTTTTTTTTTATAGCAAATTAGAATATGAATGATTTGGACTATATCAAACTAACTTCTGCATAGTGAGAGAAACTTTTACTAAAACAAAAATAGACCCTATTAAGTAGAGGAAAATATTTGCACACCATACATCTGAAAAGGGGATGATATCAAAGACCTAGAAAGATTTTATTCAATTCAACAAAAAGAAAACAACCAAATCAAAAAAATAAGAAGAGGTTAATAGGCACTCCTTCAGAGAAGACATACAGATAACTGATAGGCACATGAAAAAATGTTCATCATCACTTATTATCAGGGATATATGCAAATAACCACAATGAGATAACTCCTGTGAGAATGACTCCTATAAAAAAGACCAGGAGGTCCCTCCCTGGTGGTGCAACAGGTTAAGGCACAGCACTGTGAAGCTATCCACACCTACTACAGCACAAGTTCAATCTCCAACCAGGGAGCTGACCCACATGGTGCAGCAGACCTCTCCTGACCTACTTGTGGCTCCCCTCAGCAGTGTATTTCAGTGCGTCTGCCTGTTCTGCTCCCCACTCTGTCTCTGTTGAATCCTCTCATCCCGCACCTCTGGCCTATACCCCAGTTCTATATGTATAAATAAATAAATCTTAAAAAAAAAAGCCAGGAACAACAAGTGTCAGTGAGGGTGTGGAGGTTATTTATAGTGATGGTGGGAATGTAGACTGGTCTAGTTCCTATGGAAATCAGTATGGAGGTTTTTCAAAGTATTAAAAATGGATCTGCCATGTGACCCAGCAATTTCACACCTAAGTATCTACCCAAAAATAATTCAAAAGCACTAATTCAAAGAGATACATGCACTCCCATGTTCATTGCAGCATTGTTTACTATAGCCAAGCTATGGAAACAACCTAAGTGCCCCAAAACGGATGAGTATATCAGGAAGAGATGGTATACATACACAATAGAATATTACTCAGCTATCAGAAAAAAGATAAACTCTCACTTGCAACAAAGTAGACAGCCCAGAGTATTATGCTAAGCAAAACAATTCAGAAGGAGAAAGACAGATGCCACCTGGTGTCACTTATATGTGGAATACAGTGAAATCAAGCAAAGGGTTTTTATAAAGCCCACTGAAAACTTTACCCTAGAAAGGTGACCATGAAACTGAGGCTTCCAAAGGGGCAAGGGGATGAGGAGGGGAACCTGGGGAGGTGGGGGGGACGGGGACAAGAGCAAGTTGGGGAATGAGCACAATGGCCTATGGTGGTAGATTATAAGTATCTTTTTTTAAAAAAAAGATTTATTTATTCATACAGAACTGGGGTACAGGCCAGAGATGCGGAAGGTGATAGGATTCACCAGAGACAAAGTGAGGAGCAAAACAGGTTGACTGAGAAGTACACTGCTGAGGGGAGCAGCGGGCAGGTCAGGAGAGGTCTGCCGCGCCATGTGGTCACTCCAGGGCGGGCAGGGATCAAACTCATGTGGAAGTGGCTTCAGCTTCTTAGTGCTGTGCTTTAACCTGCTGCACCACCAGGGAGGGTCGATTATAAGTATCTTATGGTGAAGAAAATGTAACAAGAAACAGGCTTGACATAATAATTAAGGAATCAATATATTAGGGAGATATAACACTTATCTATATCTCTCTGTATACATGTATATGCAACAAATAAGGAATTATCAAAGCAACTTATGAAATCTAAATATAGACATTGGCAGCAACATAATAGAAGGCAGAGAATTTAGCAACTCACTTTCACCAGTGTGGCTAGACAGAAAATCAACAAGGAGACAGTAACATTAAATGAAGAATTAGACCATATGAGATTAAAAACATTTATAGGATGCTCCACCTGAAAAACTAAGTACACATTCTTATCTAGTACAAATGGAACATGTATAAGGATAGACCACTTGTTGATTCACAAAACAAATTAATGAAGATTGAAAGATCATCAATTATCTTCTCTCATCACAGTGGTATCACACTAGGAATCAACCACAAAAGGAAAGTTGGGGTTACAAATATTTGGAGAATAAGCAACATGTTACTAAATTACTGTTGGGTTAATGAAGATTTCAAAGAAGAAATAAATATCTGGAAACAATGACAGCAGCAAGATGGTGGCAGATTGAAGATACAGGCTTGTCTCTGCCTTTTATTCCCAACTATATTGCAACAGAGAAAAGCAAATAACTCCTGAGGGTAAGACAAAGGACTGTAGTGGGCAATGGGAGATACATCCATATGAGCGGAATCCCAGTCCCCCTCCCAGCTGCCCTAGGAGCCTGGCTACCAGCCACTGGTTACTTGTACTCAACAACAAGCCATAAGCTCCTGCCACCACCAGCAAGAACCCAGACACTCAGTCTCCAGCAGCCACTGGAGCCCAGCCACCAGGTGTTTGAGCCTGAACTTGAACTGCCAATTATGAGAGCAGGGCTACTCCTAGACCCCTAGTAACCACCAGTTGAACCTGGCCACTAGACAGCAGCTGCAAAAACCCAGCCTCTAGCCACCAGCCATGATAGCCCAGCTGCTATTAATATTCAGTCATCAGTCACAGGAGCCCAGCCACCTATAGCAGGAGCCAAAGACAGGGCCTGGCCCCACCGGCTGAGGCTCTAGTGAAATGGACATAGGACTGAGAGATAGTCCTGTTGATGAAATGATTATCTTTTGGAGAGTACAGATGAGTGCAGATATCAACAGGGTCTATTCCAGTCAAGAATTTCTCCCAAAAATACAAAAACATTGACTCCAAGAAATATGTGTACTCCTATGTTCATTGCAGAACCAAATTACAGAAACAACATATGTGTCCTAGGAAAGATGAGTGGATTGTGAAGATGTGGCACATATAATGATGGGATATTATTCATCTATAAAAAGAAATTTGCCATTTGTGACAGCATGGATATAACTAGAGGGGGAATATGTTAAGTGAAATAAGCGAGAGGGAGGAAGACATACTGATGACTTCATTCTATGTGGAACATAAATAAAGCAAGGGAGCTGACAAAATTAAACCAAAATAAACCTAGAAATATGACTGCAGAATTGAGACTACGAGAGGGGGTAAATGGAGATAGGAACAGAGAAAGGAAGTGGTTATATGGTAACCTGATGTTATATGGTAAAGGTATATGGGTTTTATGGTGATGGTTGTGGCTTGAATATGTACATCTGAGGAGGAGTGAAGACACTCCCTATGAATCACATATAATGATGTAAACAAATGTTAGCTCAATTTAAAAAAAAAAACATTAACTTTTTTTATAAAAAGATATACCTGGAGGCAAATGAAAATGATGACATGACATGCAAGAACCTTTGGGATGCAGCAAAATCAGTACCAAGAGAGAAGTATTAACAATACAGAACTACTTTGAGAAACATGAAAAAGATTCCAAATGAATGATCTGATCTTGCCCCTTAAAGAAGAAAAGAAAGGAGGAAAAAAATGAAACAAAAAGGTCATAGAGTTGACATCAACACCTGGCCAGAAAACAAATAAAGGGGAGAAGAAAAAAAAACCCACAAAAAAGCAAACCTGATTCTTCAGAGGAATGTTGTACTCCCCGTGGAAAGGCAACACAAGAATTTTGAGGATATTTTGGGAAGACAGAGAAAAGGGAATGGAAAATGTATTTAAAGAAACAATACAGGAATACTTCCTGAGTTTGAAAAAGAAGCTAATATGATAATTTGTGATGCTAAAAGGACACCAGGATTCCTTAACAAAATGAGACCAACACCATGACATATAGTAGTGAAAATACAAAGAATACAAGAAAAGAATATTGAAGCTAGTAAGGAGGAAGAAGCAAATAACATTAAAAAAAAAACTTTTATCATACTAACATCAAACCTCTCTGAAGAAACACTATAGACAAATGTAATGACATGATCAAAATACTTAAAGATAACAACTATCAGCCACAAGTACTCTGTCCTGCAAGGCTCTCTTTCAGATATGAGGGAGAAATAAAGGCCTTCTTGGACAAACAGAACCTGATGGAATTCAAATACTGGGAACCCTCCCCCCACTCCAAGAAATACTGAAGGGAGTTATTGTATTGAAACCAAAAAGAACAACATACACAAAAGATTGGACAAGGAAATAAATAGAACCACAAAATTTAAGGACAAATTGACAGCAAAAGATAATTATATATAAGTAATTATTCTAAATATAAATGATTGAACTCAAAAAATAAAAGTTACAGAATAACTAGTTTGACTAAGAAAGAAAACCAGACTTCCTACTGTTTCTGGAAAACACACGAGCTCCAATGATAAATATAGACTCAGATTAAAGGGTTGGTGGGAAAAATTCCTACAAGCAAATGATACCAAAAGTAAAGCAGGAACAGCCATACTTACATCAGACAAAATAGATTTCCAGTTAAGGAAGGTAAGAAGAGAATGGCATGGACAGTATATAATGATTAATGGAAACATACATCAGGAAGTCATAATACTTATCACTACATACCAAATGAAGGAACAACAAAATTTGTTAAGCATTTACTATCAACTCTAAAAATAGAAATTGGAAAAAAACAAATTTTTGGTAGGGAACTTTAACACCCACTCTCCCCTCTGGTCAGATCAAGTTGACAGAAAATAAAAAAGGGACATAATAGCATTAAGCAAAGAATTAGGCAATGTGGTATATACACAAAATGGAATACTACTCAGCAGTCAACAAAGACAAGCTGATGTCATTGGTGGCAACATGGATGGAGCTGGAGGGAATTATGCTAAGTGAAATAAATCAGAAAGAAAAAGGTGAATATCAGATGGTTTCACTTATATGTGAAATATAGAGAAACTGAACAAAAGGTCAAGAAAAAGTTCAAACTAGCAAGCTAACCATAGATCTGTGGCATACAGCAGGGACAAGGGATGGAGAAGGGCCACAAAAGAAGGGATTAGCACAAGGAATTATGGCAATGGTTCATTGGTAATATGGAAGTGGGAGAATTAGACACTATACCCAAGGAGAGATACCAAGTACTGTACAAAAAGTGAGCAACAATGTAAGAAAATAAAGTTAGAGGAAAAGAAGAATAATTAGGCCACATGGACTTTATGTGTGTGTGTGTGTGTGTGTGTGTGTGTGTGTGTGTTACTACACTCTAAAAACCTGACTATACATTTTACTCAAGTGCACATTGGACATCTCAAGACTGACCATATATTGGGCCACAAATATCAACAAATTCAAGATTGAAATCATGCCAAGTATCTTCTTTGACCAAAAAGTTATTTAACTAGAAATCATCCACAAAAAGTAAACAGGGAAAACCTCCAAAACATGAAGGCTGAATAACACTACTGAAAAGCTACCAAGTTGATGATAAAATCAAAGAAATATAAAAATACACAAGGCAAATGACAATGAGGAAACAATCTTTCAGAGCTTATGGAATGCAACAAAGGTAGTATTTTTAAAAAAGATTATTTATGCATATAAAACTGGGGTACAGACCAGAGAAGCGAGGGGTGAGAGGATTTACCAGAGACAGAATGGGGAGCAGAACAGGCAGATGTACTGAAATACACTGCTGAGGGGAGCAGCGGGCAGGTCAGGAAAGGTCTGCCACACCATGCGGTTCCCCTCCCTGTCTGGGAATCCAATTTGTGCTGCAGTGGCTACAGATAGCTTCATAGTGCTGTGCTTCAATCCATTGCACCATCAGCGAGGGCCTGCAACAACACTAGTATTAAGAGGAAATTAAACAATACTACAGGCACACATCAAGTAATTAATGTTTTCTCTCATCTCTAGGAATTATAAACGCAAGAATGACCATATCCAAAAGTCAACAGAAGAAAGGAAATAATAAAAATTAGAGCATAAATCAGTGAAATAGAAATTTAAAAGTCAATGCAAAAGATTAATGAAGCCAAAGGCCAGTTCTTTGAAAAAAAATAAACAGAATAGACAAATGTCTAGCTAAGTTCACTAAAAAGGGGAGAACCCCCCCCCGAAATAAATAGGGTAGGAAATGAAATAGGAGAAGTTACAACAGATACTTCAGAGATTCTGAGGATAATAAGAAGTTACTATGAACACTATATACTAAAGTTCAGTAACGTACAGAGGGCACATTCTTAGAATTATACAATCATCCTAGATGATAGATAATAAATAGAAAGCCTGAATAATAAGCAAGGACATTAAAACAGTCATAACACTCCCAGTAAACAAAGTACAGGCCGAGATGTTTTCACAAGGGAGTTCTGCCAAACTTTCAAAGATGAGCATCGTCCTTGAATTATTTCATAATTTGAGAGAAGGGATACTTCCAAATACATTCTCTGTGGCCATTATTACTCTAATATCAAAACTGAAGGCAATAAAAAATAAAAAAAAAACAACTACATACCAATCTAATACAGATCCAGAAATCCTCAGTAAAATTTTAGCAAACCAAATCCAAGGATGAATTAAAAGAGTTATACATCATGACCAAGTGGTATTTATATAAGGAACACAAGGGTGGTTCAACAACTGGAAATCAATAAATGTTTTGCACCATATCAATTAAAAGAATCATACAAATCACACTATCATATCAATAGATGCTAAAAAGGCATTTGCTAAGATATCATGCGCATTTGTAATGTAAATCTTTGAAAATGGGATACAAGGAATATATTACAGAATAATAAATATAATATATGACAAACCCATTGTTAGTATCATTCTCAATAATTAAAAATTGAAATCATTCCCTCTAAAATTGGTACAAGATAAGGATGTCCTCTCTCACAACTACTATTCAACACAGTAGTAGAAGCCCTAGCTAGAAAAATTAGGCAAGAGAGGATATGAAAGGATTTCTAACTGGAATAAAACATGTGACATAAGCAATCATTATTAACAGATGGCACAATAATATTCATATTTACTTACATCAGAATTTCAATAGCATTCTTTAAAGAAGTAGAAAGTGAAATTCAGGTGAAACCACAAAAGAGCCTGAAGAACCACAGCAATCCTTACCAAAAAAAAGAGCAAGATAACAGTTTCACTTTTAGACTTCAACTATACTATGAAGTGATAATTAGTACAGCATGGTACTGAAACAAAAAAGACATGCAAGCTAATGGACTAGAAATAAATACAGGCACAGATATCAAAGGAACAGAAATACAACCCAGAAATAAACCCACACATATGTGGACAACAATTTACAGCAACAGAATAAAAAATATGCAATGGAACAAGAAAAGACTCATCAACAAATGGTACATGCAAAAGAATGAAATCAGACCACCATAGACAGAAATTAATTCAAAATGGATTAACTTTCATACAAAATCTGAAACTAATAAGCATTTAGAAGAAAACATATGACATATGCTTCTCAACGTAAGGTTTAGAAATATCTTTGAAGACTTGCCACAAATGGCAAGAGAAACAAAAGCAAAATTAAATAAATAGGACTACATCAAAATGAAAGCTTCTGTACAACAAACTAAATCATCACCAAGGCCCAAAGACCTCCTGCTGAATGGAAGATTATTGGAAAGCATATATCCAGCAAAGGATTAATATCCAAATATATATGAAGAACGCATACAACTCAACAACAAAAAATACAAACAAACTTATTTAAATGGATGTGAATTAGACATTGATTTAAGAGGATGTGACTTAGACAATTCTCCAAAGAAGACATAGAGATAATAAAGAGATAATAATAAAGATGCCCACCATCTATAATAAATAGGGAAATGCAAATTAAAACAACTATGAGGTATCACCTCACGCCTGTGAGAATGGCTGTTACCCAAGAAACAACAAGTGTTGGAGAGGGTGTGGAGATCAGGGAACAATTGTTCATCTCTGTTGGTGGGAATGTAAATTGGTCTTGCCATGGTACATACATCATGGAGATTCTTCCAAAAATTGCAATTGAAAATTTATACAGCTTTCTACTTTCTACAAAGTGCAATCCAGTTGTTTCACTTTTGGGGATTTATCCAAAGCATACGAATCTCTAACTGGATATGTGCACACCCACGACCATTGCACCATTATTTACCACTTCCAAGAACTGGAAACCAGTGCCTATGGGCAGATGATTGGATGAAGAAGAGTGGTATATATAGACAATGGAATATTATATATATGGACAATGGAATATTATTCAATTGTAAAGAAAAGATGAAATCCCACTATTTACAACAGCGTAGAGGGTATTATGCTTAGTGAAACAAAGACAGGTGGAGAGAGAGAAATGTCATTATTTCATTCACATGGTATAGAATCAAAACAAATGAAATAAATAAAACAAAAAAGCATTTAAACTGTAAGATCAAAATGGTGGTTATCAGAAGGAAAGAGGGAAGAAGAATGGACAAATTGGATTAAGGAGTAAATGCATCTTTTAATTTGCATTTTAACTTGGAGGTTACTTATTTGCTCTTATATATGTGTACATGTTTCACTCACCCTACACTAGATCACCCAGGTCAAGAACAAAGGGACAAAGTATACACTGAAGGACAGGTCTGGAAATGCAGCAATCACCCTAATGCAGTATATACAGATGATGATTTGTAGGACAGATACCCACAGCAATTTAAAGTTACAACAATTCAAAAATTGCTCCCTCTCCAATATATGTTTCTATTTCTTCTTGCCTTAGAATTCTAAAAACAAACTGGTAAACTTAAAAAAAAAAAGAAGACAGGAAATAACTAATACTGGCAGGAATGTGGAGAAGTAGGAACAAACAATGTTTTTCAGAAATTAATGGAATTAAAGTAGAGCCTAACCATAATGAGATACCTAGGAAATTCCCAAGTGTGTACAAATTTAGTAACATTGCAATAACAAAGGGTTAAGGGAGAAGTGACAGGGCAAGTAAGTAACCATGAAGGAACATTGTAGTACCATGCCCATATTGGAAAAGGAGAAATGACTAAAACCAGTGAACTAAGTTTTCACCTCAAGGAAGTGGGATGTTAAGAGCAAGCTAATAGACTGAGAAGTGAAGAAAAGAAGTCACTGAATTTGCAGATAAAAATTACAAAAATTCAACTTAAGAGATGGCATTTTTAAAGAAAATGTTGTATGCTTTCAAATATGTCCACAGATGGACAATGTTCAGAAGGTGATGTCTAATGCCCTGCTCTGAGTGCGAGCTGGACTTAGTACATGACTGCAGTGAGTTGAAGCAAGGAGACGTCATAGGGTGTCACTTCCAAGAGCAGGTCACGAAGGGCATGGAGGCCTCCGTCTTTGGCAGCCTCTCACTGGGATAACATAGGCCATGTTGAGGGGGCTCTCAGGTGGCCACGGTGAGGCCACACAGCAAGGAACTGATGCGTCTGGCTAACAGCCATTTGGGGAACCATCATCACTGTGGATCATCCAGCTCCAGCGAAGCCTCCAGATGCCTGCCGCGCAGGCCAACATCCAGAATGCAAGTTCCTGAAGGACCCTGAGCCAGAACCACCCAGCAACTAAGCTGCTCCCAAATACCTGTCCCACAGAAACAGTGAGATAATAAGTGCTTGTTTTGAGCCACTACCTTTTGGTGCACTGTGTTACAAAGTAACAGATACCTGATGCAAATGCTGGAAACACTTACTGCCGGTTTGGCAACACCATTTGACTGTGAACTTGCAGATAACCTCAATACCCAAGGCCCAGCTGACCTGCCTTTCATCGCTAATGTGAAATAGATAGGGAGAAATGAACTCTGTGAATTTTGATGTCCCGAGAAGGGCGACAGTGTCATTATCAATTCCGAGTTTCCCACCGTGTCTAGGAATTGAACTTATGCTTTATAGCGGCTAGTAATTAATTGTTCGCTGATTGGAAGAGTTACTCATGACAGGCCAAAAACTATAAGGTCATCTTCAGTTCATGAGCTTCAAACTTTCTTTACTAACCTGCACTAAAAGTCTTGAGGTGAGTCTCCCAGATCAAGCATC
>NW_004567120.1:2139916-2207450 GCF_000260355.1 Condylura cristata | reverse complement strand
ACACAGCAATACACTGTTGCTTCTCAGACCAGTGTTGCCTGGTAGAACACAAAAGGAAGACTGAAAACACAGATGGCTTTCTTTCCCCTGATCTGAAGCTGCCTTTCCCCAATCAAGGCCCCTGCTGCCCTGGCCTCCTTTCTTGGGTTTTTCATCACAAAAGGCTATCAATTAGTGCAATTCAGGTATTCAAGTTACACTTCTCCCCTCCTCACCAGGCTGGCCTTCCACCTTTCCAGCTCCCTTTTCCTTTTATTTAGTGAGGAAAGCTCTTGGCAGGGTTGCCATGGCAACCAAACTACCAGGCTGATTAGGCCATTGAGGATCTGCACACTGCCACTCAGAGCTGATAATGGATCTGGAAGCTTGGGTGGCAGAGCCAGACTGCTGGAAGGAAGACAAAGAGCCCCTCAGCTGCTGATGAGGGGCAGGCTAGTTCCTCAGGGCACCAGCCAACCATCTCTGCCTGTGCTCCTCTTTAGGGAGGGAGAAGCAGAGAGGCAGGAGGGAGAGGGGACTGCCCCTACTCAGGATGCAGCCTGGGGTTGACTGAAGCACCTAGCCCTGGGCTACCCTCTGCCAGTCCCCAACCCCCACCTGTAGTATGCCCCCCACTGGGTAGCCTTACTTGCTGACAGGTTACCTGGCACACAGATGCTCTTGGTGTTGGCTGCCCAGCAGTCCCCCTGGACAGGGCACTAGGAGAGAGAGCACAGCAGGAAGACCTTGGAATGGAAACAAGCCCAGACTTCTTAACCCCCTGGATTTGTCTGGACCACGGGTCTAGTGAAGAGCCTATGCCTTCTGACTTAAGTGTGCACAGTCTGGATGCTCTGCCTTCTGGTGGTGGGGGTGGTACTGCTTGGGGGTGGGACACAGTGAGGGTTGCATGAGGCTGTTGGTCACCAAAGGCGCTGAGTCTGGTAGGTTTTTCTCACCTGCAAGACTTCTCCTCCCTCTCTTTATCCCCATCTATATTCACCAACTTCCATTCAATTGCCCTGAGGGAGTAGAGGTCCTGTCCACATCACCATAGTAACCAGAAGTTAGGCACAGGAAGAGGGTGGGCAGTCATTTGATGCCAAAGCTTATTAGCACAGTGTCTTTTAGAGAGGGATTGACTTTTGGAAGGGAACATCATTGCCTGTCAGCTGCAGAAAAGTGGCTGAGAGGCTCCTCTGTGGCCCAAGCCCTGTGCCAGGGGCAGAGGTAGCCAGAGCTGCCTTTGCTCCCTGTGGGGACCAGGGCCAGTGTTGGACCAGACTGTGTGAGCTTTGCCCTGGCTCCTGGAGCACTACTAGGCTCCAGATAGCCCAGCCCCCACTTTGCTACTAACAGGCACCCTTGAGTGAACATAGGTGCTGTCCCGGGACTTAGAACAGTGATTGAAACAGAGTATGTCCCCTTGATACAAACTCATACACTTTACCGTTCACTCCATCTACACTAGATGTTATAATTCACATCATATCTTCTCTTCTTAGAATTCCATCTCCTACTCGAACAGCCAAGTTCTTAATGATTCTTTTTTAAAAAATAATATATTTGTTTTTACATCATTTTGTGCGTTTTTCCATCTCAGTTGTAATCCCCTTGGCCTTTCCATCACCAATCACCCATGTGCCATCACCATAGTGCAGTACATTTCCCTCCCCACACTGTTCTTGATCCCATTCCCCACTCCACCCCTATAAAATGTCTCTAGTATATAACTGTTCATTATTATCATTATTTTCCTGCCTGGTCCGTTATACTCCTGCTGTGAGTGAAACCATCCGGTATTTTTCCTTTTCTTTCAGGCTTATTTCACTAAACATGATCTATGATCTTTCCCAGGTCTATTCATGATGCCACAAAAGGCATGTGTTTTGGGTTTTTTTTTTTTTTGGTTGCTGAGTAATATTCCACTGTGTATATATAACACATCTTTTTAATCCAGTCATCCACTTTTGGGCTGTTTCCATATCTTTCCAATTGTAAATAAAGCAGCAATAAACATGGGGGTGTAGGTATCTTTTTCAATCAGTGTTTTGGTGTCTTTTGGGTAGATACCTAGGAGTGGAATTGCTGGGTCATAGGGAATCTCCATGTTTAGCAGTTTGAAGAACCTACAGTCTTCCATAGTGGTTGTACTCATTTGCATTCCCACCAGCAGTGCAGGAGAAAGACTCCACTTCCTGGCCAACATTTTTTGTTGCTAGTTGTTTTAAGATGTGCTATTCTCACTGAGGTCAGGTAGTATCTCATTGTGATTTTAATTTGCATCTCCATTATTACAAGTGATGTTGAACATTTTTTTTCATATGCGTGTTGGCCTTCTGCATTTCCTCTTTGAAGAAGTGTTGTTTTTTGTTAGTCTGCCCATTTTTTTGATGGGGTTGTTTATTTTTGTTGAGTTTCATCAGTTCTATGTATATCTTTGTGATCAATCCTTTATCGCTAGTTTTTTGTGTGTTTTGGGTTTTTTTTTTTTTTTTGGTTGCTGAGTAATGTCTGTTTGTTTTTTTGTAATGTCTCTTTTGCTGTACAGAAGCTCTTTAACTTGTTGTAATCCCATCTATTTATCTTTGCCTTTAATATCATTGCATTGTGTGCTCTATCTTTAAAGATATCACTGAAGTGTATGTTGTGTAGTGTTTGGTCAGTCTTTGCTTCCAGGTATTTTATGGTTTCTGTTTTTATGTCTAGGTCTTTAATCCACTTCAGGTTGATTTTTGTGTATGGTGTGAGGTAATGATCTAGTTTCATTTTTTTACTTGTAGCTTCCCAGTTTTCCCAGCACCATTTGCTAAATAAGCTTTCTGTTTTCCATTGTATCTTCTTTGCTCCCTTGCAAAGATTAGCTGTCCATAAACCTGTGGGTTTATATCTCGGTTTTCTATCCAAGTCCACTGGTCTGTATGTCTGTTCTTGTTCCAGTACCATGCAGTTTTGATTAATATGGCTTTTTAGTATAGCTTGAAGTTTGGGATTGTAATGCCTCCATTCTCTTTCCTCTTTGTCATGAGAGTTTTCGCTATTTGATGTCTTTTATTGTTCCATATGAATCTCATTAGTATTTTTTTCTATTTATTTTAAGAATGTAATTGAGACTTTCATTGGGATGGCTTTAAATCTGTATATCGCTTTTGGTAGGATGGCCATTTTGATGATGTTAATTCTCCAGATCCATGAGCAAGGGATGTCTTTCCATTTCATGGTGTCTTGTATTTCTTTTAACAAACAGTGTTTTGTAATTTTCTTTGTAGAGGTCTTTTACCTCATTTGTTAGGTTGACACCCAAGTATTTGATTCTTTTTGTTTTAATTGAAAAGGGGATTTATATATATATATATATATATAATATTTCTGCTTCTTCTGATTGGTTGTGTATAGGAAGGCCTCTGACTTTTGTGTGTTGATTTTATATCCTGCTACCTTGCTAAACTGGTTGATGGTTTTGATTAGTTTTTCTGTGGAATTTTTAGGGTTTTCCATGTAAATCAGCATATTGTCTGCAAATAAGGACAGTTTTACTTCTTCTTTCCCTATTTGGATTCCTTGCATGTCATTTTCCTGTCTTATTGCTCTGGCTAGAACTTCCAATGTTATAATGGACACCCCTGTCTTGTTCCTGATCTCCAGGGAAAGGCTTTCAGCTTTTCTCCGTTGAGGATAATATTGGCTGTGGGTTTGTCATATAAGGCTTTTATCATGTTGAGTTGTGTCCCTTCTATTCTGTGGATTTCGAGAGCCTTAAACATAAATGGTTGTTGAACTTTGCTGAATGCCTTCTCCACATCTATTGATATGATTGTGTGGATTTTATTTTTCTGTCGGTTGATGTGATGAGTTACATTAATTGATTTTCTGATGTTGAACCAACCTGTTCTTCTTTGATAAAGCCCACTTGGTCATGGTGTATTATTCTTTTAATGCAGTTGGATTCTGTTGTCTAAGAATTTGTTGAGGATTTTTGCATCAGTGTTCATTAGGGAGATTGGTCTGAAGTTTTCTTTGTTAGGTTTTGGTATTAGTGTGATATTGGCTTCATAGAAAGTATGTGGTAGTTTTCCTTCTTTTTCGATTTTTTTGGATGAGTCTGTGTAGAATAGGCACTAGTTCTTTTCTAAACATTTGGTAAAATTCATTAGTAAACCCATCTGGTCCTGGGCTTTTATTTTTGGGGAGGGTTTGGATTACTTCTTCAATTTCCTTGCTTGTAATTGGCCTGTTTAGTTGTTCTATTTCTTCTTTACCTAGCTTTGGGTGGTTGTAGAGTGTAGCAATTTACCCATTTCTGCTAAATTGTCAAACTTGTATGTAGTCGTTCATAGTTTTCTCTGATTATTCTTTTGATTTCTGCTGGGTCTGTTGTGTTTTCTCCTCTTTCATTTATGATTTTGTTTATTTGTGCTTTCTCTTGTTTTTCTTTGTGAGCCTGGTTAGTGGCCTGTCTATCTTGTTTATTTTTTTGAAGAACCAACTTTTGGTTTCATTGATTTTTTTGGACTGTTTTCCTAACATCCATTTCATTTATTTCTGATTTGACTTTTATTATTTCCTGTCTTCTACTGGCTTTTGGGTTATTTTGTTGTTGTTTTTCCAGGTCTTTATGGTGGGAGGTTAGGTTGTTTCTTTGAGTTATTTCTTGTTTCTTTATGTGAGCCTTTATTGCTTTATATTTTCCTCTTATAACTGCTTTTAATGTGTCCCATAAATTTTGGAGACTTGTGTAGTCATTGTCGTTCTTCTCCAGGTATTTTTTAATTTTGTCTTTGATCTCCTCATTGATCCAGTGGCCTTCCAGTAGTGTGGGTTTCAGTCTCCACATGGTAGGTGGTTTTCTTGCCTTCTTCATATGGTTTATTTCAAGTTTGATTCCTTCATGGTCAGAGAAAATAGTTGGTATGATTTTGATCTTAGTGTATCTATTGATGTTTATCTTGTGACCCAGTATGTGGTCAGTCCTAGAGAATGATCCATGTGGATTTGAGAAAAATGTGTACTCAGATTTGTTGGGGTGCAGTATTCTATAGATGTCTGTTAGACCCATGTTATCCAGGTCCTTGTTCAGAGCTTTAGAGTCTTTGCTTATTTATTGTCTTGTTGATCTGTCCATTGTTGAGAGTGGCATGTTGAAGTCTCCTACCATGTATGTATTTTCTCTGAAATACATTTTCATAGATGACAGTAATTGCCTGATATATTTTGGTGCTCCTTCATTTGGTGCATATAAGTTGATGATGGTTATGTCTTCTTGTTGTATTGTCCCCTTAATCATAATGTCGTGGCCTTCTGTGTCACTTTTAACCTTTTTTAGTTTGAAGTCTATTTTATCTGACATAAGTATAGCTGTTCATGACTTCTTTTTTGGTCCATTTGCTTGTAGGATTGTTTTCCATCCTTTTATTTTCAATCTGTTTTTATCTTTTATAGTTAGATGTGTTTCCTGTAGGCAGCAGAACATTGTGTTCTGTTCTTTAATCCATCCTGCAACTCTCTGTCTTTTTATTGATGAGTTTAAACTATTTGCATTTAGAGATAATATTGATCTACTGGCATCTACATTGGCCCTTTTTTTTTTTTGCTTCTTTTGTATTTTTATTCCTTGTTTTGAACTGTTCTTGTTCATTCTTCTGTTGTGTTTGGTTTGAGAGCTTCTTGGAGTGGGGTTTAGTCATGAGAAAACTGTGGAGTTTCTATTTGTCTGAAAATGTCCTTATTCTTTCTTTATAGAGGAAGGAGAGCTTCGCATGATAGAGTATTCTTGGTGGGCATTTAATGCTTTGTAGTTTGTTGAGTATGTCCCTCCACTCTCTTCTTGCCCATAGTGTTTCTTTAGAGAAGTCTGATGTCAGCCTGATAGGTTTCCCTTTATAGGTTATTTGTTTCTTCCCTCTTGTTATTCTCATTATCTTTTCCTTGTCTTGTATTCTTGGTAGCTTTACTGTGATATGTCTTGCTGTATTTCTCCTGTCATCATGGTAGATTGGTGTTCTTCTTGCTTCTTGGATGTCTACTTTCATCTCCTTCTTCATATTAGGGAGGTTCTCTTCTATTATCTCTGTGACTATTTTCTCAATTCCTTGGCCTTTCTTTTCACCTTCTGGGATACTTATAACTCTGATGTTTCTGTTTGTAATGGTGTCAGATAGCTTTTGAAGTGTTTCTTCATCCCTTTTCCTTTTTACTTCTTTTTCTTTTTCTGTTTTAATTCTCTTTATTTCTGTGTCTTTGAGGGTGCTGATTCGTTCCTTCATTTCATCTATTCTGTTTCCATTACTTTTCCCAGCAATCTTTATGTCCTCTAATGGCCTTTTCATCTCATGCATTTCTTCTACTTCCTTTTTTAATGTCTTATCTTCTTTCTCCAATTTGTTGATTGCTTGTCTCATATAGTTTTTTTTTCTTTTTTATTTCTTTCATTAATTTCCTTGTTTGCATTCTTTAATTCTTTGAACTTGCTCACCCAGCCTTAGTGACTAATGGTGGGAACAAGCATCCAGGCCTATGCTGTGCAGGTGGGGGATACAAGGAGCTCTGGAAGCAGCTGTCCCAGTTGCCAATTCCTCCTCCCCACCTCCCAGACTCTATGTACCCACTCCAAGCAGTCTTTCCCTGCAGCTTGGGTTCCACTCAGTAAGTTGTTTTATCTCTCTTTATCTCCAGGGCTTTAGCAGCTGGGCAGAGAGCAGCAAGCCTCCATCTGAGGCACTTCCTAGTGCCAGCGCGCCTGGGCACTCCCAGATCAGAGCTCCCCAATGGCCGATTCTCCCTCAGTATCTTCCTTCTATTGAGTCCAAGGCATTCTCATTTGGATTGAAACTCGTATTATGTAAATCTACAGTCCATTTTTAGTCTTATATTCCTATGTGAACTTGGATATAGTGATTTTGGCATCTTCACTCTGCCGCCATCTTGCCAGATGTCTGTAATGATTCTTTTTTTTTAAAGATTTATTTATTTATGCATACAGGAACTGGGATCCAGACTAGTGGTGTGGGTGGGTGAGATACAGATTGGGGAGCAGAACAGGTATACTGACTGAAATATACTCCTGGGGGTGTAGCAGATCAGAGAGGAGAGGTCTGCTGCACCATGTGTATCAGCTACCTGGTTTGGGACCAAACTCATGCTCAGTGGGGCAATGTCAATGTTTCTGCGAACATGGAAGAAAGACCTTATAAAACTTCCCTCCTATCCACAGTTGAGGCTAGATATGTTTTCATTATGGATAACTGTCTAATCCCCTTGCAGTATCCAGGACTGGCATTGGGCGCTACCTCTGCCTTTCCTTGATGAACTTGGTGAGTCAATGCATCACCACCACATCACTGATTTAACCTTTTTTTGGGTGATTCCCATTTGTATTCAACTGTTCTACAAAGTCTCACATTTAAGAACAGAATAAAAAGCAAACAACAACAACAAAATAATACTGAGCTGCACAATCCCTGCAACTGTTACCAGTGAACTGCACTGGTGTTGTCTGTGCTCAGAAACCCGAAGATTGAACCACAGGTTGTTTTCACAAAGGAAGCATTTTATTAGCAAGTGGTGCTGTGTCAGGAGCTCAGCAGAGAAAGTTCTCAGAAAAGGCTGTTTTACCCAGTGGCAAGTGAAGAAAGACTGTATAGGGAAGAAAGGAATGAGGGGACATGCAAGAATGGGGACTTTCTTCATTCTCAAGTCCAGTCAGTCTAGCAACAGTCAATCACAGCACTATTGATAGAATTTCTGCAGTAGTTGGTCTCTTCTCTGTTGCCAATTAGAAGGACACTTGGGTGTTGGTCAGCCACTGATATAATCAGCATCCTCAAAAGGAGCAGAATCATTTGCTCAGCACTGGACATAGCCCTGAGGGATGTAATACAGTGGCTTCTAAGGCAGGGGTCATGTCCTTATTTTTGGTGTAAGACCAATCACACTTCTACTGATTCATAGTCTCTCTACTTCCTTGTTACAGCAAAGTTGCTCAAAATTCATTATCTATTTTTTAGGCCTCCATTCCTTGATTTCCACTTTCACTTGAATGCACTCCAGCAGCCCAGTCAAGCTTTTCTTATCATTCCTCAGTGAAACTTCTCTTCTCAAGCACCTGCACATTGCTAACTCTGGTCACTTCAATGCTTGTCTTATTTGATTAATTGGTAGCATTTGGCACTGTTGATCACTTCCTCCTGTTGCAATACTTTCTTTACTTGGTTTATAGGACATTTTTGTTTTTTGGCCTTCCTTCTGCAGTTTTTCAGTATTCTAGCTGGTTGCTCTCTACATTGGAGTACTCTAAGTTTCAACACTTAGGTTTATTCTTGCCTCTGTTTCTGCTCACTCCCCACAGAATCAATCAGAGGTCCATCATTTTGATTATATCCACACATAGGAGTATCACATGTTAATATTTCAAGCTACGTCTTCTCCCCAAAGTCCAGGTGCATATATTTACCTCAACATTACCAACTGGATGGCTAATGCATAGCTCCATTTCAAAGTCATCATACACTGAACTAGGTCACTGATTCTGCCTTTCATCAAAACCACTCTTCTTATTATTATCCCAATCTTAGGACTTTTTAACACTCACCCACCAACTTGGTGATTTAAATTCTACTGAATAATTATTTTTAAGTCTAATTTACCTTAAGTTTTAAATTCATTTGCATAACAACTTCTCTTTCTTCTCTTAGATGTTCCTAAACAAAACTATATATATATAGGTATATTATAGTATATAAGTTTCAAGGAATTAAAATTTCAAATTTTAACTTGCAAACCAGTGGACATGACTCATTGTCTCAACTCTCTGAACTGTAATGACCTTTTGGATTCACAAGTTCGGGTCTCAAAACCACATTCCCACACTCCTCTAAACGATTGGCTAGTTACACCCACAGAAAGTACTGCCTTTAACACAAACTCTATGTAATTTTGAGATTTTCTTAGGTTAGTGAGGAGTCTGCTCAGTGTCTATTGGATATAGTCAACATTCACCTTGAAGAAGATTGACTCAGGACATTATTCTCCAGTTTTTCTCCAGTAAGGATAGCTATTGACTCAGATTTTCTTAGTAATAACTCCCAATAGAAATATGGATATTTCAAAAAAGAGATAAACCAGGAGGGGTATGCTATTCTCAGGACTAGATTATTGGAAAAATGGACTCTGATATTTAGGATAACATTTTTAGCCAAGGACACTTTGACTTTTTTTTTTAAGATTTATTGTATTTATTTATGCATAAAAGAACTGGGGTATAGGCCAGAGATTTACTGCTGAGAGGAGCAGTGGGCAAGATAGGAGAGGTCTGCTGCACCATGTGGGTTACCCACCAGGGGTCGAAATTCTGCAGCAGTGGCTGGCAATAGCTTAATAGTGCTGAGACTTAACCCCTGCACCACCAGGGAGGCCCAAACACTTTGTCTTTTAATCCAAGTGGACATGACCTATTTGCCTCAACTCTCAGAACTATAATTACAGTTTGGATACACAAGTTCAGTTCTCAAAGTACTTCGAGCTCTAATGATCCCAGTCCACCTCCAGTTATTTTTTTTTGACAACTAAGACCTTGAATCCAGTTCCCCTGAAACCACTGATGAATGAAGTACTTTAACACTCCAAAACATTGTCTTATCAATCTTTTCTACTTCCTTAGTCAAGTACTTTGAGTTTCCTATCCCAGGACTTGGCTGCTTCTGTCCCTGGATATGTAGAATGTTTTGAAATTCATAGCCTAATACTGAGTCTAGCATCCACATTGAACATGTAACTCTCCTAGGATCCCACAAGCCACAAACAGCACAGATTCAGAGTTCAAGTACATAAGGTATTCTGAGATTCAAAGTCCATTCCCTATTCTATCATGGGTTTACCTAACTGCCACCCACTCTGTCCATACCCCTATCAGACAACTAATCCTAATGCTCTTGGCTCAGACCCTAATTCATCCCTAATCTAAGAACTACCTTTTTGGTGTATTTATCCTGTGAGGTGAAATCTTCCATTTGTCAATATGTTGGTCTGTAGGTATGTTTCTTGTAAATTGTCTTTATTAAATAATACTATCACATAAAATTCTGTGTCCTCAGATCCATTTATTTGCAGTACCTTCTCACAGTAACCTTATTAGTTTGTATTATAATGTATTTGTGTGAGTTTCTTTATGCTCCTCCCAGTTGCTGTCATTTAACTGCCTAGAGAGGAACATGTTGTTTTCTACAGTTTTGTGACTTAGGCAGATATTTGTGTGTTCTTCCAGTATTCATCCTCTCCTTCACACTCAGCAGAGAGAAAATAGGATGATGACTGAGTGCTATTAATAGTGATGGGAGGTATCCTTTTTCATCACATTGACTTGTGTTTTCTGTTATTATCAACCAACATTTTAATAAAAATTATATTTAAAATAATACTTAGCATTTTGTTAAGCAAAGTGATCCAACAAAGGGATACATAAACAGATGAGCAATAGATAATTGTAAGCCTTTATATTGACTACTGGTTTGCAAAGGGACCCTCTCAAATCCTCCCAGTAGAAATGCAAATTGACACAAATCCTTTTGGGTTTAATTCTAGAATATTTTTGTCACTACCTTAAAACTCAATGTTTCATCTTACACTGAGGATATATACCAAGAAAGTGATTGTAAGGTAATAATCATTCACAAGGAAAGTTTTCACTTCCTTATTTTTACATGGATCAAAGCAACAAAATTATTAAAACACACCACAAAGCAGAAATGATAGAACATTTACAGAATGTGAGTATATGGCCCCATTGAAAAGATAGTAAGCACAAATAACATGATATGAAATGAAATTCAAGTTATGCTGAATATGACTAGAATAGGCAATAAATTTATATTCAGTGTGACTCATTTTTCCTATTTTTTTTTTATAAATCCCATTATGTACCTGGAGAGTTTAAATAGGATGCATAGTGGAAAACATTCAGAATAAGTAAAATTTTAGGGGAAATTTGGGGGTATAACCTAGTGCATCTGCATCCCAGTATAATCTAAACTGGGCTCCCATATCCAAAAGTCAGGGAACAAACTGAAGAAAGAGCAGGCTACGCCAGGTTGGTAGGTAACAGTTGTGATGAAAGTTAAAGAAACTTAACCAGGAGTCATTGTCATAGGTGTCAAAAAGAGGAAAATATCCCACAATACTCTCTACCAATTCTCAAAGTATTATAGAGATATTAGCTATATTCAGTCAGGCATGCAACCCAGATTGTCTCAGCAACAGATAATATATTCAAGGCTACATTATGTAACAGCTTTGGGGACATACATACCAAAAACAAGGAATGAGAAGTCTTCAAGTACTCTGATAAGCCTATGCCATATGTTTACAGGGAGAAGTAATGAAAAGCCTCCAGGCACCAGCTTCTGGGGCAATTTGATAGATTCTTTTGCTTCCCCAACAAAACAGAAACAATGTCTTTGTTGCCAGGATTTGGAAGGAAAATAAAATGAGTAACTGATTAATAAGTATTGAATTGCTTTGAATGGTGGAAATATTCTGGAATTACGTAGGTGGTAATGGTTGCGGAATATTGTGAAAGTACTAAATGACATGAATTTTTCTAAGACAGCATATTAATTATAAAACCAAGGCAACTACTAAGAAATATCACAAAATTAAGATAAAAGAAGTGTCAAAGGAGCTAAAATTTACACCAGAAATACCTATTTCAAACAAAATATGTCTCCAATGAAAGCACAGAAACAGACAAAATATATAGAAAACAAAGAGCAAAATGCATGACATAAAGCCTATCTTATCAGTAACACTCAAGTGACCAGGCAGAGATTGACATAATGGATTAAAAAAAAATGCTGTACAGAAGTTTCACTTTAGATCCAAAGATAATAAATTGGAAGTGGAAATATGTATCAAGCAAACAGTTACCAAAATAGAGCTCAAAAAGTTATATTTACATGAAGTAGAATTTAAGGCAAAATTGTTATGAGACAATGCTAGATATTACATATTAAAAAAAGATACACTTATCAAGAAGGTAGAAAATGTATAAATGTTCTTAGCAAAAGAGTTCTAAAATATATGGGGAAAAAATGGAAAAACTGAAGGGAGAAATGGATAATTCTACAAAAATAGATGGAGAATTCAATAGCTCACTTCCAATCCCAGATAGAACAGTCAGGCAGAAGATCAATAAAGTAGAGCACCTGAACACTATACACCAACTAGACCTGACACTTCTATACAGAACACTGCACCCAATAATAAAATAATGCATATACATGTACATGAAACATCCTCTATTATAGCTCACTTATTAGGACACAAAAGTCTTGATACATTTTAAAAGATTGAAGTCAACAAATGTATTCTCCAACCATAGTAGAATAAAATTAGAAATCAATAAAAAGAAGGAAAATCTACAAATATGTGGAATTTAAAGAATGCACTCAGTCAATGAGCACTTTGAGATAAATGAAAATAAAAATAGAGCAAAAATTTATGATGAAACAAAAGTAGTCTTGAAACAAAAATTGATTGCTGTAAATGACTAAATCAAAAAAGAAAATCTCAAACTAATAATATAACTACATCTTAAGAATGTAGAAAAAGAAGAGCAAACTAAACTTAAAACTATCTAAATATGGGCTTAACAAATATTAATGTTTTAAAAAAGTACAATAATTAACAAGATCAAAAGTTGGTTCTTGAAAATGACACTGAATGCCAGCCTCAGTTTCCCTCTACCGATAAAAGGAAACAGAGTTTAGAAAAGTCGTTTAATTTGTTGACAAACTGAGGAGGGAAGCAGATTCTTGTCTGAAAGGCCACCATCCTGTTCTTTGGCACAATACAGGGGTGTTTTTTTTAAAGATTTATTTATTTATTCATACAGGCCAGACGTGCAGGGACAGTGAGAGGCTTCACCAGAGACACAGTGGGGAGCAGAACAGGCCAACTGATGAAGTACACTGCTGAGGGGAGCAGCAGGTGGGTCAGGAGAGGTCTGATGCGCCATGTGGGTCACCTCCAGAGCCAGGGATCGAACTCATGCTGAAGTGGCCTTAGCTTCTTAGTGTTGTGCTTTAACCCACTGCGCCACCAGGGAGGGCCCAACACAGGGGTATTTATAGAAAGGAGTAAAAAAAAAGCAGGGAAGATGGGCAAGGGTCTGCAAAGGGGAGATAGGACGGGTCCTCATGTCTTTTTGATGCAGGCAATAAGACAAACTTGTTAAACTCATAAGGATGTTTACCTTGAATCCTAAGGCAAATTAGGGATAACTAGGCACATTCAGGGACTTTGGAAGAATTAAGGGAGGCTCCAGAGATAAGGGCAACAAATTCAAAAGAAGACTCATCAAACACCCCAGGACTAGGACCAATTGGACATTCAGGAACGACAATAAAGAAAAAGGACTCAAGATAAATGCTGGGACACAGAGACTTAGTTTTGGGCACAGAAATCTTAGGAAAATGAGTGAGATCACTGAGAACTAATCAATCACAGAGACACTGATGGAGCTTTAGAATAGTTAGGAAAGATGATCTATATTCCCTGAGGCACAACTCCACTTGGGCTCCCTTGACCCTCCTTGGCCTGGTTCCATCAGCCTGGAAGTCCCACATTATTTCTGTTCCTTTTCTCCTCAATAAACTTTCTCTTTCTCTAAACAAACCTGCCTCTCCTCTTTTTGAGGGTCTGTGAAGTAGCTGCTGATGCTTCCTGAGGCACCAACCCATGGTGGTCTAGTGGCTGGGATTCAGCGCTGCCACTGAAGCCTGGGATCGTCCCTAACTAGGAAACTAGGCCTGAAAACCTGACTTTTGATATCAATCTGGTTGGGCAGGAGGAGAGACCTGTCACTGTAGTAGTTCCCACTGTCAGTTATGAACTTCCATTTCTATGGGACAAAGGGACATCACATCTTCTGGTTGCTTCCTGCTGACTGGGGTCATCGTGTGTGTGTGTGTGTGTGTGTGTGTGTGTGTGTGTGTGTTGCGGGGGGGGGTTTTATGGAAGGCCTGAAAAAAGTCTGTATATGTTTATTAAGCTTGTGACAAAACACCCTTGATACCAAATTTCATAAATATTGAAGTTTTTGATCAGTAAAAAGATATGAGATGGCCCTCCCTGGTGGTGCAGCAGGTTAAAGCACAGCACTAAGAAGCTAAAGCCACTTCAGCATGATTTCGGTCCCCACCCTGGAGGTGACCGACATGGCTCTTCAGACCTGTCCGCTGCTCCCCTCAGCAGTGTACTATGTCAGTCGGCCTTTTCTGCTCCCCACTGTGTCTCTGGTGAATCCTCTCATCAGCCCTGCACCTCTGGCCTGTACTCCAGTTCTGTGTGCATAAATAAATAAATCTTAAAAAAGAAGATATGAGATGTCTTAGAAAGACTCTTAGTAATTATTTTCCTTATAGAAAACTGTTGAAACACATCAGGCCAATCTAGCAACTGTTGTATAAAACAATCCTTAATTACCCAGAATTACAACTAAATTTTTAAGAGTAGATCTACAGCTTTCCAATGCTCAACAATGCTGACAGTAATACCTTAATTTCAGGTTTTCAGGCCTAGTCTTCCAGCCAGGGACAATCCCAGGTTGCAATGGCAGCGCTGAGTCCCAGCCACTAGACCAACACCGGTTGGTGTCTCACAAAGCATCAGCAGCAACTTCTCAGACACTCAGACAAGCTAGCGAGGAGGCAAATTGACTTAGAGAAAGAAGAAGTTTATTGAGGACAAAAGGAACACAAATAAAGTGGGATTCCCAGGATGAGGAACCAGGCCAGGGAGGGGCATGGGAGCCCAAGTGGAGTTGTGTCTCAGGGAATACAGACCTTCATTTTCCTCATTATTCTAAAGCTCCATCAGTCTTTCTGTGATTGGTTAGTTCTCACTCTGTGCTTTAATGTCTGTGCCCAGAATGAAGACTCTGTGCCCCAGCCCTTATCTCAGCATACTTTTCTTTATCATCTTTGTTCAGAATGTCCTGTTGCCCCTAGGCCTGGGATATTTGATTAGTCCCCTCTGGAATTTGTTGCTCTTGTCTCTGGAGCCTCCTTATTCCTCTGAGGCTTTTCCTTATTCAATTCTTACCAGAAGGGCTGTCCACTTGCCCTATGACTCAAGAGGACTAAATTTTCTCAGTTAACCAAGCCTGAGAGAACCAAGATTTTAGATTAGCTAAACAGTCTTTGTCCCAGTTTTGATCCTACTCTCCTCTGCACCCCCATAAAATGCCAAAAAATAGATGATTGGATTAAAAAGATGTGGTACATATACACAATGGAATATTACTCAGTAACATGGAAGGAGCTGGAAGGGATCATGCTTAGTGAAATAAATCAGAAAGAAAAATACCAGATGGTTTCACTCATAGCAGAAGTGTAAGAGATCGGGGGGGGGGGGGAAGCAATTGGAATAAAGAAAAAATGACAAACACTGAACAACTATAAACCAGATCTCTCTATCTCTTAACTGTGCCGAGACTTTCATTAGGACACATTCATCAATTCATCTCCCTCTCTTTCTCACTGAGTTAGTCATTTCTTCATTTCCCCTTCTTTTGTAAATAAAACCTTTATTAACCTTTTTGTATGTGCCTGCAGTTGAGTCTTATAAGTCCCTTTGAAGCACATAGGTGAGGACCCACAGTCAGGCAACCCATTTCATATTCAGGTTGCCCTGTAACAAAAGTATTGACTCCCAATATAAATTTAAGACAAGCATGTTTTAATTAAACCATTACATTTTGAACTATTATTAGTTTACCAAAAATTTGGTTTTTCTCTATTAGAATTTATGTAGGCACAATTCATAATAACGCAAAGCTCCAGATATAAAAGACACAAAGGAAAAGACACAAAGGCATGTATTTCATTTAGAATTTTGGCCACTTGCACTAATTTTTAGAAATAACTATTTTGCCAATACTTGTGACAACACTGAAAACAATTATTAATTCAGTTTTTAAATATTCCTTTTAACTAACTTTCAGAAAAGAAACATTTCTTAAGTTTATATTTCTTTTTTAAAAAAAAGATTTATTTATTTATGCTTACAGAACTCAAGTACAGACAGACCAGAGGTGCAGGGGCAGTGAGAAGATTCACCAGAGACAGAGTGGGGAGCAGAAGAGGCAGATTGATGAAGTACACTGCTGAGGGGAGCAGTGGAAAAGGTCAGGAGAGGTCTGCCATGCCTCCACAACCCCCCACCCCTGGTTGGGGATTGAACTCTGGCTGTAATGGCTGTAATAGCTTCAGAGTGCTGTGCTTTATCCCATTGCATCTCCAAGAAAGACCCAAGTTTATATTTCTAAGAATGCCCTTTAGGATCCAAAGAAAGTGGGGTGAAAAAAGTCCCTTATCAATTTTCTTTTTAAAAATTATGTATATATATGTGTGTGTGTAGACACACACACACACACACACACACACACACACACACACATATATATATTTACATAATTCTTAATTTTGTACATTTTTTGCATCTCAGTTGTAATCCCTGTGGACTTCCCATCACCAATTCACACATGTGCCAAACCAACTGGGGTGCTCTTCCCACCCCAGTTTTTATCCCAGTCCTCTCCACCCACATAGAATATCTCTGGTTTATAGTTGTGTGTTGATTTTCATTTTTACTTTCTTACAATTACTTTTTTCCCTTACCCCTTATACTCCTGAGTATAAGGGTGAAACCATCTGGTATTTTTCTTTTTCTTTCTGGTTTATTTCACTAAGCATGACCCCTTCCAGCTCCATTCATGTTGCCACAAGTGGCATGAGTTTATCTTTTTGACTGATGAGTAATATTCTACAGTGTATATTTACCACATCATCTTGATCTTGTCATCTATTTTATTTTTTTAAGATTTATTTATTTATGCATACAAGAACCGGGGTATAGGCCAAAGGTGCGGAGTATGAGAGGATTCACTTGACACAGAGTGGAAAACAGAACAGGCAGATGTACTGAAATACATTGCTGAGGGGTGCAACAGGCTGGTTAGGAGAGGCCTGCCATGCCATGTGGGTCACCTCCCTGGAGAGGGATCCAACTCTTGCTGCTGTGGCTGTGACTAGTTTCATAGTTCTGTGCTTTAACCTACTGCACCACTAGGGAGAGCCCTGGAACCATTTTAAAGACAAGCATAGAAAATTCAAATTGCTTCACAAAGTCCTTATTTCTGTTTGACCTCACAGATTAGACCTGCTGCTAGGAAAGACAAAAGATACATTATTCATGTACCATGAGGGGGACAGATGAGATAGATTAAGATCTTTCTTTGCAGTTTGCCTTAGACTTTTATCAGAAATCTGATAATAAATATTGTTCACAGAAATGTAATATATGGTTCTTTGCTTACTAAGTTGATTAATTTTAAAAAGACACAGATTTTTAAAGAAACTTCTAATTTTTTAATGGCCAATAACAAGCCTAGAAATTTTCCAACCAGCCAGTAAGCTTCCTTTATAGCTGAATAGAAAGTCCAAAGTAATTCTGACAAAACCAACTGAGCCTGATCCCAGAAGTCTCAAAAAGTGTGATCAGGAGGAAACCTGTACATTTGGAGGAAAAGGAACTCTTCTTAAAGTGGAGAACAATCTCTTCAACTTACTCCACATCCAATATTTTTTAAAAGATTTATTTATTGATGCATACAGAACTGGGGTACAAGCCAGAGGTGCAGGGGCAGTAAGACAATTCACCAGAGACAGGGTGAGGAGCAGAACAGGCAGATGCACTGAAATACACTGCTGAGGGGAGCAGCAGACGGGTCATGAGAGGTCTGCCATGCCAGGTGGGTCACCTCCAGGCCTAGAGATTGAACTTGCACTCCAGGCCTAGAGATTGAACTTGTACTATGTGGCTGCAGCTAGCTATGTAGTCCTGCATTTTAACCCATTTTGCCACCAGGAAGGGCCCCCCACATCTAATTTTTATAGAGACTGGCTTATACTGAATTAGTTGTCTGACTAAACACATACAAAGCAGAAATATCAAATGTTTAAATTACCCAAGACCTGATTCCAGATACTTGCTTAAATTCCTTACATGGACACAGAGATCAGATTCACAAAATGAAGAAAAAGTAAGGTATAGTGAACAAAGTAAACAGAAGCCCTGGTCCAGGCCCCTGCTGTCACTGGAACAACCCCACACTTCCAGCCATCTAGCCAATGTCCCAGAAGGACCAGGCTTGTCCCAGGGTGCCTATAGCCAAAATACCCAAAACTTATGTTGGATTTCAGGGCAAAATTTCAAAAGAGGACAGATAAAAGGAACTTACTCATGAGGGAGCCAGTGTGGACCAGGAGAGATTATCACCTAGTTTTTGTGTTAAAAAAGCAGTCTGCTTCCTGCTGTTAGTAGTTCCTGGGCTCCTGCAGGGGAACGGTGATAGGAGCTGCTTCTTAGACACAGGTTTGTAATGACAGGTGCAACATGTTAGTAATATTTTCCCCAAGGGGCTTTCAGATGAAACAAATAAGGCACTTTCCATAATTTTTAAACCAAATCTGTGGCTTCCAAAGACAAATGGGAACCTCCAAATACCAGATACCAGATATACCAAATGTTTCCCAAATCCCACTCAACAGAGCCTACGATACGAATGGTATCCCAATCCCTTCCAAATTGAGGGCAACTGGAATCCTTCTCTGAGAGAGACTCAGTTCCCTCACAGGCACACCTGGGGAAAGGACACCAAACGCCAGGGGAACACGGCTTTCCAATCCAGTTTCCATCTGCTCAAAGGTGAATCCCTGGGGCAGAGAAGAGCTGTGCCCGTCCGGAGGAGGACTGGGAAGTTCCCTGGAGGAAAACCTGGCAGCTGCTGGGACTTGCCCTCATCCTCCAGGAAAGATGATGCGGACGCCACAGCGATGCCCAGACCTTGCTTTGAGAACATGAACGTTGACGGGTAAACGCTGGTGTGGCTGCAGTAACTACTCTGTGGTTGAAAGTCAGAGTTAGGGTTGGGAGAACCGAAATAGCGCTCCTCTCCAGGATCTGGCTTGCCAAATTGAAACTGAATGCCGGCCTCAGTTTCCTTCCTCCAATAAAAGGAAAGAGAGTTTGAGGGGAAGGAAAGTAATTTAACTTTTCGACAAACTCAAGAAGATAGCAGACTAGTGTCTGAAAAATCATCGTCTTCCTCTTTGACAGAGTGCAGGGGTATTTATACAAAGGAGTACAGAAAGGAGAGATGGGCAAGGGTCTGCGCAGGGGAGATAGGAAGGGTCCTCACGTCCTTTTGATGCAGGCAAGAAGATGAAGTTGCTAAACAAACTTGTTAGGGACACTTACCTGGCAGGGCAGGAAGAGAGACCTATCACTGCATCAAAAGATCAATAAAATTGACAAACTTAGCTAGGGTGACTAAAAAGAGAAGAACATTGAGATTACAAAAATCAGGATTGAAGGGGGGGGGATTAGTACTAACTACAGAAATAAAAAGGATTATGAAATAATATAAGCAATTGTATGCCAACAAATTACCTATAGGATAGATATGGACAAACTTGTAGAAGTACATAAACTACTGAAACTGACTCAAATAGAAATTTGATTAAAGTTTTGACAAATATTTCTTACAAGCAAAAGCCTAGGACCAAAATTTTCCCTCTAACAATCTACCCATATTTAAAAAAATAGCAAAGAAAATAAGAGAGTACCTTACACAACTGATCCAATGAGGTCAGTATTACTGTGACAACAAAACCAAAAATACATCATGAGAAAACTATTATAGATCGACCAAATGATTAGAAAATAGCAGCAAAAACTAACATTTGACAAAATCCACACTCGTAATAAAAACATACTCAGTGAAACAGGAATCAAGCGAATTTCCTCAACCTGATAAAAAAGTATCTATCAGAAATGCATAACTAACCTAATTAATGCTCATATGGTGTGGGCCAAACATCTCATACCATCTGACAAAGTCTGGGTATGAGGGGGTGCCCCTGAAAAGTCTAGGATCCTGAAGCTGGCTCCTACTGGATCGCTTTGTTTTGTTTTGGCCATTCCTGTAATTACAACCATTTTTGCATTTGGATGCATTTGATGAAGTAAAAATTGATTTTGCATTTGGCTGTTTTAATAAAAGCAGTTGGCTATTCCTGTAAAGTAAATATAGCAAATAAGACAGTGCTAATAACATTTTGTAAATAACATATTCCTGTCCAAACCAGTAATTCAAACTCCCTCATTCCACATCTTCCAGATGTGCACACTGAATTAAGCTCCGAAGAAAAAAACTTTGGGAACCAGAGAGCTTAAGCCTTTCTTGTTTGGCCTTCAACTCTACTATCTCTCTTAATGTTAGAACCGAGTAAAGTAAACTTTTTCATTCCTTACATTGGCCTTATTTTAATCTTTTTAGGATGCTTTAATAAAAATGAGGGCCTGGGCTCTCTCTGGTGGTGCAAAAGGTTAAGGCACCACATTATGAAGCTCTCGGAAGCCATTGCATTATGAGTTCGATCTCCCGCCAGGGAGCTGACACACATGGAGTGGCAGACCTCTTCTGACCTGCCCGCTGCTCCCCTCAGCAGTGTATTTCAGTGGATTTGCCTGTTCTGCTCCCCACTCTGTCTCTGGTGAATCTTCTCACCCACCATACCTCTGGCCTGTACCCCAGTTCTGTAAGCATAAATAAACCTTTTTAAAAAAAAATGAAGATCCTCAGTAACTAGAGATAAAAGGAGCTTTTGTTTTGCTAACTTTATTATAATATAAAAATGTTAGTTACAACTATAGGAATTCATCTTCCTGCTTTATCATTAGTAAATTGTTTGCCCAGCTGCAAAAGAAAATAATCATAATAACTTTTTGTTTGTTAGCTGTATTTTCCTTTAAAAAAGGTTAAGTGTTATAATCTTGGCTGAAGGTCAAAAAAACCTCAAACTGTTCTTGGAAAAATGTGATAGTTGTTATTTTTTTCTCAATGCATATGCTGATGTAATCCCACTGCTTGCTAACATAAAAATAATAAAGACCTGCTGAGACTGTCAGCAAACGCGCTTGCACCTGAACTAGTGTTTGCGTCCCTCATTCACCCTCACTGACGGTGCCATTATTTCCTACCGGAACTTCTGTCACCCCAATTGTTGGAACTAGTCTTCAACACTCAAAGATTGAAATTTTTCCCACATAGTATCAGAAGGAAGACAAAACTGTTGTTACTTATATTTAGATTGGACTGAACTTTCTACCAGGGCAATTAAGATTTTAAAAAGTTAAAAGCATCCTGGTTGCAAAGGATGAAATAAAAACTATCTTTATGAAGAAAGTCTGATGGTATTAACTTACACACACAAAAAGTATTACCGCTAACAGTAGGTCAGCAAGGTTGAAGAATGTTCCACTAGTATACAAAATCACTTGTATTTTGAAGGCTAACAGGGAACAAACCAAAAATAGTGAAGAAAATAATTCCATTTGCTGAAACATCAAGTAGATTCAAATGCTTAGAATAAACTTAACAAAACACAAAATAAGTGCAAAATTTTCACATTGGGAACCACAAACCATTACTGAAAAAATAGAATGAGACCCACCAGCATGGTGTGAACTGGTTCAAGCCCCAGTTCAGGCCACGAAAGGCCCTGCCAGGCAGCAGAGACCCCAAACTACCTCTGATACAAAATTCAAGCTTGCCATTATAAAGAAATTCTAAGAACTCAGAACAGATGCGGAAAAGCAGACTAAGGATAGACAAGAAAATTCACAGAAACAAATGAACATCCTAATAAACAAAACACCAACACCAGAACCTTTCATTGGTGGAGAAAATGTTCATGGTGCATCATCTCTTTCCAAGCAAATCTATGATGAAAGAAAGAAACAAGGCAAACCATCATGGATATATTTCTGAAAGGAACATCAGCTCCTCTAGAAGAGCCTCAGGCAGGCTCTTCAAGGCCTGACATAATTGGAAGGCGGTATTGTCATCACAGGAAATGACAGTTTAATGTAAGTTATTACTCTTGAATATCCTCCAGGGAGATGATGGGGAAAACAGTTATATTGATGATCCAAACCCAAACCTTGTGTAGGCCCAGGTTAATGTGTGCATTTGTGTATAAAACTTTAGTACAGAAGATTAAAAAGACAAAAAAAGTAAAAGAATTTAAAAATAGAAGAAAAGCCTATAGAATAAGGATATAAAAATATTTGTATAAAGTGTGCAATGTGATTTTAAGTGTCATTACAAAGAGCCAAGAAACTTAAAAAATTGGAAGTTTATGAATTAAAAAGTTCACTAAATTAAGGTTAATTTATCATTGAAGAAAGAAAACAATTTAAAATAAATTTAACATAGTCTTCATGGACAGTGTTTATAAATCTACAATAGTCTACAGTAATGTCCCAGACATTCACATTCACCAACCACTCATTCCCTGACTCACCCAGACAACTTCCATTCCTGCAAACTCCATTCATGGTAAGCACACTTTAGAGAGGAATTGTTTTTAAAATCCTTTATATCATATTTTTACTGTATCTTTTCTTTGTCTAGGTATAGTTAGATACACAAATACTATAGAGTTATACAGCACAGTAATATGCTATACAGGTTTGCAGCCTAGAAGCAAAAAGTCATTGCTCCCTGTGTAGTAGGCTATACCATCTAGGCTTTATTAGTTTACTTTTTGATGTCTGTATCAAAAAATTATGCATTTTCAAAAATGTATGAGCACCATTAAATGATACATGGATTTAAAATGCTTAAAAATATGTGTTGCCAACCATGAAAACTATATCAAAACACTCCTTTAAAAATGAAGAAGAAATCAAAACATTCCAAGATAAATAAAAGTTGAGGGACTTCATTACCACTAGATAAATAAAAGTTGAGGGACTTCATTACCACTAGATAAACGCTGCAAGAAATAATAAAGGGAGTGCTTCAAGCTGACACAACAGGACATTAGACAATGAGTCAGTTGTATAAAATATAAAGTTCATACATAAAGTAAATATATAATCAAAAATAAATAGCTGCATTACTATAATTTTGGTCGATAACTCTTAATTATTTTATGCTATTTAAAAGACAAAAGCATAAAAATGTAAATCCACATTTATGAGCCCACAAAAATGTAACTTATGGCACCAGTAATATAAAGTGGTGGTAGGTGAACAGTGTTGTAAAGGAATCGATTTTTGGATGCAGCTGAGATAAATTTCGCATCAGTTTAATATAGGTTGTTATAACATTAGGATGTTTGTGAAATTTGTGCGCTAACTACAAATAAAATACCTATAGAATACACAGAAAAGTAAAATGACAAGGGCATCAAAATATGTCATTCAAATATTTCAGTTAAACACAAAGGAATGAAGGAAGTGAGAAACAAGAAAAGGTGTAAGACGTACAGAAAACTACTAACAAAAAGGCACTACTAATCTTTTCCTACAAGTCACTACATTAAATGAAAATCAATTAAATGCCCTAAAAGACATCTATTGAAGGAATATTGGTTTCTAGTTTTGTATGAAGGGATCTTGGAATTTTCCTTTTTATGCCAACAATCAATAAAAGACAGAATTATTCTTGGAACTACAAGAGAAGGAAGGACATGTGCAAACTAATTCCAAAACTGGGTGAACAGGAGGAGCAGAAACTTGCAAGCAGAAATTTGCATGGGAATCAGTATACTGAGGTAGTAACATCTGGACTGTTATTGGTGAATTGCTGGAGGCTTAGTGACAGGTGTGAGGACTTGTCATAGGGGCCCTTCCATAATATGTGAGCTTTATGTCCTGGAGCTGGACCTACAGTAAATAACAGAATAAAAGTCCTTTGTTACTCCAGTAAGGGGAGAGTAAAAGGACACATTTTAAGTACATAAAAGTATGCTGCTAGTTTTAACAAGGTGGGCACTCAGCCATAACTAGGTAACCAGAGCTGAAACTGCTGGAGTCTAACAGACCATGGGGTGGAGAAATACTCAACTCCACATGACCCTAGCCTTCCCGTGGGAGAAGGGAAATAACTAACTCCAGTTCATTCTAGCCATCATGTCCCATCCTAAGGAGGGAGATAAAAAGCCTAAGAATCTCTGATGAGTTTCATACTTGGGAAGTACAGAATAACTAAAACCTGATACTTAATCATAGGACCATAGACTGTTTCCCTTTCCCCAAGGCCTACTAACAGCAATTCCTTTTGCCTACTAAATCATAGCTTCAAGAAAAAAATTAGGAGGTAAAAAAACACAATTGGAAGCAATAGAGCATCAGAAGCAGATATGGTGGAGATATTGGCATTATCAGACTAAGCTTTTCAAACACCTATAATTAATATTCTTAGGGCTCTAATGGATAAAAAGACAGTATGCAAGAACAAATAGAAATGTAAACAGAGAGATGAAAAAATGCTAGAGGTAAAAATCACTATAATAGAAACTCATAATTCTGATGGTCTTATTAGTATGTTTTATGTGGCTGGGGAAAGAATATCTAAGCTAGAGAATGTATCAATAAAATCCTCAAAAACTAAAAAGCAAAGAGACCAAAGACTGGAACAAATACAAAATGTTCATAAAATGAGAAAACTAGCAGGAGAAGAAAGAAAAGAACAGAAGTAATTAAGACAATAATGAATGATAATTTCCCCCAAATTAATATCAGACACTAACCACAGATCCAGGAAGATCAGACAACAGCTAATAAGATAAACGGTAAAATAAAGCACACATTTAGGTGGGGTGGCAAAGAACAACTTATCTATAGAGAATCAAAGAAAAGTGTAACAACTCAACAACTCTCTCCTCTCACTCTTCCTGGCTATAGGTATGTCAATTGTATCACTCTATTCAAACAGCTAGCCTTTTACAATTGAGTTAGCCTATTATTTTCATGTTGATTTATTCTAATTTTTATTATTTCTTTTCTTCTCTTATTTTACATTTATTTTTTCTTGCTTTAATTTCCTAAGCTAGAACTTAGATTATTGATTTTAGATCTTTCCTCATTTCTAATACATGCATTTAATGTTTTACAGTTTCCTCTAAGCAGGAGTTTAGTTACACATCTCAATTTGTAATAAATTATATTTTAACTTTCCACTTAGTTGAAAATATTATTTAATTTCCTTAAAGATGTCATGTGCTATTGTATGTTTTCATTAATTTTCAATATGTGGGGGTTCCCCAGGTGTCTGTCTGTTATTGATCTTAGTGTAATTATATTCTTTTCTTAAGAACAAACTTTTTTTAAAAGATATATTTATTTATGCTTACAGAACTGGGGTACAAGCCAGAGGTGCAGGGGGGGGTGAGAGGATTCACCAGAGACAGACTGGGGAGCAGAACAGGCCTAATGACAAAGTACACTGCTGAGGGGAGCAAGGGGTGGGTCAGGAGAGGTCTGCTGCACCATGTGGGTCACCTCTGGAGCGGGGATCAACCTCATGCTGAAGTGGCGTTAGCTTCTTAGTGCTTTGCTTTAACCCACTGTGCCACCAGGGAGGGCCCCTAAGAACAAACTTAATGATTCCTTTTCTAATAAACGTATTCGTTCAGGATATGGTGTATTTTAATGAATTTTTTAAATATTTAAAATTAATTTATACATCTGTTTACATTATTGTTCATTTTAAAACAATGTTTACTTCCCCCTTTCTTTAATGAATGTTTTATGTGTACTTGAGAAGAATGTGAAATTTGATATTGTTGGGAGGGCTTTCTATAAAAGACATTGTCACCACACTGATCAAATTTTGAAATTTTTTCCACTGAATATATAATACTAGGTTAATAGTTTTTTTTTCCCTTTCAACACTTATGTGTTCTTCCTTTCATGGTTTCTGAAGAGAAGTCTGCTATAATTATTTTTATTTCAATCAAATATTTTATTACTGATCAGGGTCAAAGTTCATCTAAAAATTTGGAATACCTATTTACAAAGAAGCTTGATCCTGGAATAACAACTTATGATTCACATTCCATCATATTTTAGCATTTTGTCAGTTTCAACAAACTGGTCTGTCTAGTATAGAGTACAAATTATATTAGTATCACCAGAAAGACTCCATCCAAAATGTCCTCAGAGTACAAACAAGAAGGCTGTGGGAATTTGTCTGATGACTTATTTGTACATTTAATGAGGGTCTAAAATATATAGCTTTAACCTATACAACTCAATGAGTTAATATTTGCACACACTGTAAAAAAATTATCACAATAAGTAGAGTTAATATCTATCATCATACAGTTACAAATTTTTTCTTCTGCTTTTACTCATGATGAGGGTTTTTAAGATCTATTCTCCTAGCAACTTTCAAGTATTCAAAATAAACTATAACCACCATACTGTACATAAATTATGTTGCCATCAGTTATTTATTATATCTATGGAAGCTTGTCATTTGATTCTATTTGATTCTATTCATCCATTTCACCTCCCACTTTACCCATCCTGTCACCAATTTTTGTTATCTGTGAACTTTTTTATTGTTTGTCTTGTGTTTAAGTCCACATGTAAGTGACATGATATATCATACTTTTTCATCATTGTGTGACATTTCACTCAGCATAAAGTGTTCATGGTCTATCTATGTTGTTACAAATGGCCAAAATACATTCTTTTTCTTGACTAATTAATATTTTGTTATATATAAATAGGTGTGTGTGCATAGCATGTACATTAAAATATTATATATATATATAAACATGTTCTAAGCAGTGTGCTATTAGGCAATTTTATCATTGTGGAAGCATAAGAGAGTACTTACACAAACCTGAATAGCCTACTATACACACTATATAACCTAGGTTATATATAGAGAACACATTTTGGAAAATCAGAGTGTGTAAGATCCTTTCTGGGATATGCTAGTGACTTGGAATGAAGCAAAGAAAGACTACAAAGATGGCATTCCCTAGACTGTGTTTGCTGAGAATACCTCTGTAGGTACATAGATGTGTGGCCAAGCTGAAGTCTGTTTTTCAAATTAAAGTTCCAGGACAAGTAAATAGATTTCTTTCACAGAAAGATTGGTAGTAATGTTTCCATCTGTCTGCGAAGTGCCCTGAGAGCAATACTCTGCTATGAGCTATCTAATTGCTAGTTACAATCCCATAGGATTTAGGAACACAAGCCCCCTCCATCCCCACTCCCACCCACAGCTGCCAGAGCCAGGGGATTAAGAGGTATCTCCCATTTGGCCCCACAAAAGCCAAGGCACCAGATGTAAAATCCAGGGCACCAGACACATATAAAATCTTCTCTGAGACGTTTTACAGAGATTGAATGGGGAATGGGATCAAAAACGGTGTGGTGAGGGAAGTGCACTGGACTATGGTGATGGCCCACGGGTGATTTGGTGATGGGAAGTCCACGGGGATTACAACTGAGATGGAAAAGGGCACAAAATGATGTAAAGATAAACTAGTATATTATTTTTAAAAATCTTCTCTCTGAAAACACTGATACTTAGAGTGCGGTAGAGAGATAATATGAACATATATACTTGCCTTCCAAGGCTTCTAGAAAGGTCTACCACTACCCCTCAGATGTGTGTTTAATTTGAAACATGCCACAGTCATTATATCATGATAGTCCTATTTGTCCAAATGCCTTATCTCCTGAGTCTTTACCTTCTTGCTGTGACCTGAGAGTGGTAGCTGTTCAAGAATCTTTCTACATTAATTACAGCGCTGTGGGAGAGGCAAGGGCAAGTCCTGCCAGCACCAAGAACCAGTTCACATAGAGGTATCTCCTATTAGTAGCTGCAAAAATTTGGGTGCCAGAAAATTGTATAAGCTCCTTTCTGAGAAATATAAGCAAGTTGTTACAAGACAGAGTACAAAGACAGTGTTGACCAGCCTCTGTTCCTTGAGAGCACCTGCATAAACCTCTAGGTGTGTGCCAGACTAGAAGCCTACCACTCCAATCAAAGACACTGGACACTAGACACTAGACATACAAGCAGGCATCTTTCTTAGAAATACAGGGAGAATGTTTTAGTCTGCTGTCATGTACTGTAGTCTGGGTGTGGTAGTCTGTGAGGAACTATATCTTTCATTAGTATAGGCCCATGAAACTGGGAATGCAAGTCACCCTTGCTTCCAGAGTGAGGCGATGTAGGGGTGTCTCCTGAGATGGAGTTGCAAAAACCAGGGCATCGGGCACATGAAAAGCTGCCCCCTGCCACTCTGCACTGTGGAGCATGGCACTGCGAAAGCACAAATGCAGCTTTAGCAACACACAGAGAGAATGCAAAAACGGTGGCTGCTGGTTGAAAATTTAAGTTAGCACCTTCTGAAGGAAAAAGAGACATTCCCCAGGTCTACAAGGTAGGCAGAGGAGCAGGACAAGGGTGCTCCAATCTCTCTGTCCCCAGAACACACCCCAACAGGCCCAGGCCCCTTCAACGGGTATTTTAAGGTTTGCTATCAACTTTTTCAAATATAGTCGTAATTTTCAAACCGCTGCATCTGTCCTAGGCCACAGAGCAGTTGAGTCTGCGTACAAGGCCTTTAAGACTTTTTGTTTGTTTTGTTTTGTGTGTGTGCTTGTTGTTTTTGTTTTTCCAGTTTGCTATAACCAGTGGGGTTTGTGCACACAAGTCCTGTTGATTTTCAAAGTCATGTTTTGGAGAATTTCCTCCCTAATGCAGGTCTGAAAAGATGGGGTGTCTGATGTGGGTTACAAATCCATTCTCCATGGAGAGAAACTCCAGATTTGTGAGTTTTGGGTTACTGTCCACGGGCAGTGGGCTGTGGTGGAGCTGCATGTCATTCTCTGCCACCTGCCTCAATGTGCTCCTGTTTTTACATTTTCCGGTGTGAAGGAGCTACTAAGTAGTAAGTAGAAATTGTTCTCATAAGTAGTTATAGATTTGGCGGATCCATGGGAGGAGGTGAGTTCTCCATCCTCCTACATCACTGTCTCAGACATTCCCAAATTCCAAAGTCTTTTGTAATTCGTATGCTTCTTCCTCTGAGGGCAATGTGACCCCACCCCTGGCTAACCAGGAGATTTCCTCCTTGTTAGTTTCTAGAAATGTGAATATGATATACTTACTTGTGTATATATGTTTTGAGTTTTGTAATTGTGTTCATCCCACTGATTGTCTCTGAAATACTTGAGTATATAGTGTTTTTTAGTAACTTTGGAAAATTCTCACTATTTCGTCAAAGATTTCCTGTTTTCTCCTCTCCTTCCTTGTCGAATTCCAGTGACATATGTATTGCACCATTTGTTATCTTCCCATGTGCTTGATTGTTCGGGATAATTTCCTACTCTTTTCCCTTTGCGTAACTTCTACTGACTCACCTTCAAAATTAGTGATACTTTCCTCAACTTATGAGTACATTAAAGACAACTTAATTTCTGTTCTGTAGGATTTATTTAGCATCCCATTTGACTCGTATGGTTTCTGTCTTTCTGGTAAAAGTACTGATGTAATCTCCCATAGTTTCTACGTCTTCCATTAGAGCTTTTGACAGTTTCAGAGTTTACAACTTCAGTATAATGCACATCTTTAATCAGACAATTCTGTTGTAAATTGCTGTGCTGTTTATTGTAGAATATTTAACACCATCCCTGGCCTCTACCCACTAGATGTCGTTAGCACATCTTATGACAATAATAAATACCTGCAGACATTAACAACTGTCCCCTGTGGGAAAAATCGCCTCCCTTTGAGTATCAGTGCTTAACATATTAAGCATGGTTGTTTTAAATTTCCTCTCTGATTTTCCTAACGACCATGTTATATGTGAGTCTGCTTCAGATGATTTGTTTCCTCGAACTGTGTTTTTTTCAGGCTTTTTGTTTTGATGCATAGAATTTTTTGAAAGATGAACATACATAGAACAGCAGATACTAAATTTTTTTTCTTACTTCAAGATTAACACGTTTTTCTGTCTCCTGGACCTTTAGTGTGGATGTTTGTGTTGATTTAGTCATGAGTTGGACTAGGTTTGAAATTTGCTTAGTTGCTATGGTTGCTATGGCTACCAGAGTTGGAATTTGTTGCTATGGTTATTAGAGTTGGATTTTGTTGTTGCTATGGGCACCAGCAATTTCAATATCTTCTAGTGATACTTTGCTTTTGTCTGATCTCTTGACTTTGGATCTTTCTTTTGTTTTACTTTCCATAAAAGAGTCTGTCTCTTGCCATTCCTGCAGCTACATGCTACTATAATGTTTATTCAAGATTAGCCTGGTGAGGAGCCTGATAAGGGGACATTCTTTGTTGCTGTTCTTAAGTCAAAATTTTAAACAAGTATTATGAAGCTAGGTTTTGATGTAAGTTCTTCACAAGTGTTCCTACCTTTCCTCCAAATATAGAGGCCTCCAGGGAAACAGGTACGGGTACACTTTTGTAGGTAGTGGCCATTCTCTTCATTCAACTTTAATGTGTTTCCACTAATATACTGCCCTGAAAATGAAGTTTGTTTTTCCATAGTACAAGTGGGCAGAGCTACAGTATGTTGGTCTAGGGTGGCTTTGGCAGTGGCTGGCGTTCTTTTCCTTTACCCAGAAACATAAGGGAGCTTTCTTAGGATGCTGTTTAGTCACACCTTTGCGTTTTCTGAAACAAGAAAATCCTGCAAAAGAGTGAGAACTCGATTATGCCTGAGGTCCTCCGCGGCTTCATGCTACTCCATAATTGACCCTTAGCAACTGGTTAAATATTTCTACTTTAATCTTCCTACAGTTATATGTTATTCAGTGACCTCTATTCCAGGTAGACAATACTCCAGCCCTGACATTTTCTGCGGGCAACTCCAGATTTCAGCTTAATCATCTACCCTTTGACTTCATTTCTTTGATAGATTCAAGAAAAGTCAATTTATTGATAAGAACCATTTACACAGGGTTTAGGTGTTATCTCATTATGGTTTTGAGTTACATTTCCTTGATGGTAAGTGATGAGCAGTTTTTCTCATGCCTATTTGGTCATCAGCATATCTGTTTTGGAGAAGTGCCTAATTAGTTCTGCCCATTTTTTTTCATTGGGGTTGTTTTTTTGTTCTTATTTATGTTGAGTTGTATGTGCTCTTTGGGTACATTTGATATCAGTCCCTTGTCAGATGTATGGTATGCAAATATTTTCTCACATTCCATGGGTGTCTCTTCATTTGGTTACTGTCTCTCTGCACAGAAGCCTTTTAGTTTGATGTAGTCCCAGTTGTTTACAACTCCTTTGATTTCTTTGCTGCTGGAGATGAGTTCACGTGGATGTTTCTCAAGTTTATACCTGGCATATTTTACAAGAGAAATTTTTTTCCTGTATGTTTTATGCTTTCAGGTCTAACACCCAAGTCTTTATCCATTTTGAGTTTATTTTCATGTATGGTTTGAGATAGCGGTCTTGTTTCATTCTTTTGCTGTGGCAGTTCAATATTTTCAATACAATTTATTGAAGAGCTTTTCCTTGTTCCAGTGTGTATACTCCTTTGTCAAGATTAGTTGGTTTGTGTGACTGCTTTTGTTTCATTACCACATTTTAAATTTGGAAGTATAACACACCCATTCTCGCCCTTTTTAGACAATACAGTGTCGGCTATTTGAATTCTTTCATGGTTTCATGTGAAATTCCTTGCTTGTGATTGACTTGTTTAGATCTTCTATTTCTTCCCTATTTAGTCTTGGATGATCTGACTGTGTAATTCTAAGAACCTGTCTATCTTGTCTAGGTTGTTGAACTCGATTGCATGTAAATGTTCAGAGCAATGTCTTGTTATCCTCTGAATTTCTGCAATATCTGTTGTAATTTCTCTCTTTCATTTTTGAACCTATTTGAGTTTTCTCTTTCTATTTCTTAGTGAGCCTGGATAGAAGCTTGTCTATTTTGTTTATTTTTTCAATGAGCCATATTTTGGTTTCAGTGATCTTTTGAACTGCCTTTTTTGTTTCTATTTTGTTTGTATTGTAATTTGTATTATTACCTCATTCTCCTGGCTTTTGGATTTTTTGGATTTTTCTACTTCTTTGAGATGAGATAGAATGTTATTTGTGCTCTCTTGCTTCTTGATGTGGACTTGTATTGCTATATAATTCCCTCTTAGTACTATTTTTGCTGTGTTTGATACATTCTAGAAATTTGTGTTCTCATTAGCATTGTACTAAGGTATTTTTTTATTTCCTTTGATTTCACATTCACCCAATGGTCTTTCAGTAGTATGTTATTCAGACATCACATGTTAGAGAATGTCCCTGTTTCTTTTTGTTGTTGATTTCTAGCATCATACCTTTATGATCAGATACTTGTGTCTTTTATTGGTGAGTTCAGCTCATTGATATTTAGAGCAATTAATGATATATGATTTCTACTTTGCTGTATTTATGGCCAGTGACATTTGGTATGATCTCAGTCTTTGTGAACTTTTTGATGCGTGTTTTGATATCCAGTATGTGGTCAATCCTGGAGAATTGTCCCATGTGCACATGAGAAAAATGTGCACTCATATTTTGGGGGAGTTCAGTGCTCTATAAATATCTATTAAATACATATATGCAGTATAGTTATTTGTTTATGGATATTGTGTCCTTATTTAATTTCAGTGTCAATAATTTGTCCATTATTGTGAGTGGGAAGTTGAAGTTTCCAACATTTCATGTATTATCTCTAATGCCTGTCTTCAGAATTGACAGTAATTGAGTAGTGTTATATCTTCCTGGTTTAATGTTATCTTAATCATTATATAGTGTTTATCCCTGCCTCTTGTTCCTTTTTTAAGACAGAAGTCTATTTTATCTGACATAAGCATGGATGTCCTTTGGGTGCCATTTCTAGCCCTTTATTTTCAGTCTACATTTATCCTTGAAACTTTGTTGTGTTTCCTGGCAGCAAAACATTGTATTTTCTTGTCCAGTTAGAAAGACTGTGTCTTTCATTGGTCTTTTATTTATCATTAAAACTTTATATATATATATATATGTATGTATGTATATAAAACATCATTGTTCATTTTTGTGGAATATATGCTTATATGCTTTCTCCTCTCAGGTTTATTCCCCGTGAAATAACCACCACCAATTTCACCTGTGAGCCATCACCATAGTCCTTGTGCTCTTCCTTCCCTTTTGATCCCTTCAGCCTCCCCTCTCTTGCAAAATGTCTTTGATTTATAGTTGCCTGCTAATTTTGTTTGTTTGTTTGCTTGTTTATTTATTTATTCTTGCTCCTTTATTTGCTTCCCCTATATTCCTCCTATAAGTGAAACCTTTTGATATTTTTCTTTTTCCTTCTGATTTATTTCACTGAGCATAATCCTTTCCAGTTCCATCCATGTTACTGTGAATGGTATCAGTTTATCTTTTTGATTGCTAACTAGTATTCTAGTGTGTATATGTACCACATCTTCTTGATCCAGTCATTTATATTTTGTACATTTGGGTTGATTCTTACCTATTATAAATAATGCCGAAAAAAATACAGGGGTGCAGCTACTTTTTTGAATTAATGTTTTTGTGTCCTTTAGGTAGATCCCTAGGAATGGAATTGCTGTGTCATATGGAAATTCCATTTTTAGTAATTTGAGGAACCTCCATACAGCTTTCCATAGTGGTTGGACCAGTTTGCATTCCTATCAGCAGTGTAAGAGAGTTCCTTTTTCCCCATATCCTTGCCAATACTTGCTGTTGCTTCTTTTTTGTTTGTTGTTTAATATGTGCCATTCTCACTCCACCCATTGATATTTAGAATGATTATTGATATATAAAAATCTGCTACTTTTGGCCCTCCCTGATGGCACAGTGGGTTAAAGCACTGCACTAAGAAGCTAAAGCCACTTCCGCATGAGTTCGATCCCTGCCTGCCCCGGAGGTAACCCACATGGTGTGGCAGACCTCTCCTGACCTGCCTGCTGCTCCCCTCAGCAGTGTGCTTCATCTATCTGCCTGTTCTGCTCCCCGCTCTGTGTGTGGTGAACCTTCTCACCATCCCTGTACCTCTGGCCTGTACCCAGTTCTGTATCCATAAATAAATAAATCTTTTAAAAAAATCTGCTACTTTTATTTTGTCCCTAGCTTTGTGGTTCTTTTTTTTTTAAAAGATTTTATTTATTTATGCATACAGAACTGGGGTGCAGGGCAGAGGTGCAGGGGCAGTGAGAGGATTCACCAGAGACAGAGTGGGGAAAAGAACAGGCAGATACACTGAGTACACTGCTGAGGGGCACAGTGGCTGGGTCAGGAGAGGTCTGTCACTCCCACTCCGTGTGTGTCACCTCTGGGATTGAGGATCAAACTTGCACTGAAGTGGCTGCAGCTAGCTTCAGAAAGCTTTAACCTATTGCGCCACCAGGGAGGGCCCTTAGTGGTGCTATTTATTTGCTTGTTCAGCTCTTTGTAGTTATTCTTTTCTTCGAGTCAAATACTAAAGCTCTTTTTAATATTTCTCAGAGGAAGTGTTCAGTAGTTGTAAACTCCCTAAGATTGTTTGAGAAGGCCTTTATTTTTACCTTATATCTAAAGGAGAGCATAGTAAGGTAAGAAAGTTCTTGACTGGGCCCTCCCTGGTGGCTCACTGGGTTGGAGTGCTGCACTGCAAAGCTAAGCCAAGCTGTGGCCGCTTTAGTGAGAATTCAATCCCTGCCCTGGAGGTGACCCACATGGTGCAGCAGAATTCTCCTGTCTTGCCCACTGCTCCCCTCAGCAGTGTACTTTGTCCATCTGCCTGTTCTGCTCCCCACTCTGCTTTTGGTGAGTCCTCTCGCCACCCCTGCACCTCTGGCTATACCCCATTTTTGTGTGCATAAATAAATAAAATCTTAAAAAAAAAACAATATTCTTGACTGGCAAGTTACATATTAGAGTATTTTTAATATGCTGCTCCATTCTCTTCTTGTCCATAATATTTCTTCAGAGAAGTCTGATGTGAGCTTAATTGGGGTTCTTTTATAATTTATTGACTGACTTTTCTTTTTCATAATGTTTTATCTTTTCCTTGTTCTCGCATGACAGCTCATTTTTAATTATATGGCTTGAGGATTTTACCTTTTAAGTTCTGGATACTTTTGTATTCTTATAAATATTTTTGAAGTTTGTTCTGCGATGTGGTCAATTTACATGGATATAGTTTGAGTCTTTCTGGTTCTGGTTTTATTATTTGTTAGGTAGGAACAGAATACTGTTTAGTCTATAGATTATTATTCCCCACTATGGATAGATGGCCCTGCTGAGTATTTTATTCACATAGCCCATGAATTATGTGTCTTTCCAGTCTAGATGTTTGGAAGATGCACTATTCCTGAGTGAATTCTGGTACTCTTTCCTCAGATTTTCCATGGGGCTATAATTCCTGATTTTGTGTACTCAACCTCAAATTTGATTAATTACCTGCTGCATAGTGATTGGAAGCTTCTGTCAATTTTATGTTGTTCTCTGTTAGTGAAGGTGGTTCTCTTTCACTCCTGTCCCTCTCTCTGTCTCGCAAACTCTAGTTGTGTTGGTTGCTCTGGACTCTTGATCTCCATGCAGTAGGAGAAGGTGGTACAAATAAGTGTTTCCTTTACCTGGGGCCAATAGTACAGATATAGTGTGGAGCCTCTGGTGCATGGGTAGCTGGAAAATAAGCCAGGTGATATCAATGGTGTTGATACCTTCTATCCCTCACCTAATGATGCCAGGGGAACATGCTCTATACTGACATGCACTAACATGGATAGAAGAGGAGATAGAATGAAGTAGGCGAATACAGCATGGTGCAGGCTTACAAAACTAAGTTTCACTTATAACCACATTCCACAAGAGCACACCCAAACCTATATGCTAAGCCACCTGAGCTAGGTGACAGACATTGGGTAGATTCCTTCTTACAGCCATCAGAAGAAACCAACCTTGCTGGTAAATTAATGTTGATTTAAGTTAGTCACTAGAAGTGTGAGACAATAAATTTCTACCTTTTAAGTCACCAATGTGCAGTATTTTATAATAGCAGCATTAACACTAGTGCACAACCTGAATGAAAAAAGATAATCAACTAATGCCAACAGCAATATGAATCACATGCTGAAATTACCTGACAAGGATTTTTTTTTAGAAATAAATTTGTCAAGACATACATCATATAATATACAGTTTACCCACATAAAATCTGCAGTTCAGCAAGTCTTAGTATATCTTTAAGGTTATGCAACCATCCCCACACTTTACAGTATATTTCACATATTCCCCTAAAAGAAGTCCATATCTATGAGAAATCAATCATCATCCACATTCAACACTCAGACTTAATAAATCATGATTTATTTTCCATTTTTATGAATTTTCCTGTCTGACAATATAGATAAATAAAATCAGATAATATTGTGACTCATTTAAAAAAAAACACTTGATAACCTTTTAAAAATATTTATTTTTATGCATACAGAACTGGGATACAAGTCAGAGGTGCAAAAGCAGTGAGAGGATTTACCAGAGACAGAGTGGGGAGCAGAACAGGCAGATTGACAAATACACTGCTGAGGGGAGCAGCGGTCAGGAGAGGTTTGCCATGCCATGTGGATCACCCCTGGGGCATGGATCAAACTCATACTGAAGTGACTTTTAGCTTCTTAATGCCGTGCTTTAAACTGTTGTGCCACTAGGGAGGGCCCATATGTGACTTTTTAAAATTGGCTTCTTTTACTTAGCATAATGTCTATAAGCATCATCAAAATTGTGCTGTGTATTAGTATTTCATTCATTTTACTGGTGAATACAATTACATGTATTTTTTTTAGAAATAAATTTGTCAAGACATACATCATATAATATACAGTTTACCCACATAAAGTCCATATTTTTGATTCATTTATTAGTTGGTGGATATTTGCATTATTTTACTTTTGAATATTATAAGTAATGCTATTTGTACACCTATTTTATGGGTGCATGCTTTCATTTATTTTGGGTTAACATACAAAAATGGAATTGTAGGATAATATGGCAGCTCTGTAACTTATTATAAACACTCAAAATGTCTGTTTCCTGTATACTACATACTTATGTATTTATGTTAGAAATATGTGGAGTCACAGCTGATCTGAACAAGAAATTGAAAGCATAGTCATCAAAATGCTTCAACACAGTATGGAGAACCCTAAAAGAGTTAAAAAATTGAAATTACATATGATTTTGTTAGCTCATTTCAGGACATTCACTTGAAAAATACTAAAATACTAATTCAAAGAGACATGTGCACAATGTCCATCAACAGATAATTGGACAAATGTGTGGTGTGAGTGTGTATATATATATGTACATGTATAAACGTACACACACATACATACATATACAAACACACACACACACACACACACACAGTGAAAATATTCAACCACACAAGAAAGGTGAAATCGTGCATCAACAACAACATAGATGAACCTAGAGAGTATCATGCACAGTGAAATAAGGCAGACAGAGAAAGCAAACATTGCATATTTTCACTGGTATTTGGTCAGCAGAGGAAGCAAACAAATGGATGAATTAAATAAAACAAAATGAACTTTCATATTATAGTACTGTAATACCAATAAGTGGTTAACTGAAGGCATGGTAGGTATGTAAATGAAGATTGAAATCATAACAATCTCCTCTGACCAGAAAGGTGTCAAACTAGAAATCAACTATAAAACAAAATCTTCTAATACAAGGAGACTTAACAACACACTACTTGAGGTAAAGATATCAAACTATACCTAGACACAAATAACAATGAGGGTAAACCTACTCAGAATTTATGGGACACAGCAAATGTGGTACTAAGAGGGAATTATATAGCAACACAGGCCTACATCATGAAATAAGGAAGAGCTCAAATTAATAATCTTATTTCCCACATAGGGGAACTAGAAAAAGATGAATAAACAAAACCAAAAGCCAGTAGAATAGGGAAAAAATTAAGGTTGAAGTGGAAATAAATGAAATAGAATTTTAAGAGACAATCCAAAAGATCAGTGGAAGCATCGGTTCAAGTGAATAGATGCTAAGAAAGCATTCAATGAGACCCAACATCTGTTTATGATGAAAATTCTCAAAGAAAACTACATAAATGGAACATAGCTTGACATAATAAAAGCCATATATGACAAACTCACAGGTAATATTCTCAATGATGAAAACTGAAAGCTTTTCCACTAAGATCTGGTAAAAGACAAGAATGTCCACTGTCACCACTCCATTCAACATAGTATTGGAAGTTCTACCTAGAGCAAGTAGAAAAGTAAAAGACATAAAAAGAAACCAAATAGGGAAAGAACTAAGGCAATCATTATTTGCAGACAACTTCAAAATATACATAGAAAATCTCCAGTACTCTTTGGAAAACTAATTGGAACAATTAATCAGTTTAACAAAGTGGCAAGGTATAAAACTTTGTCTTCTTATACACAAGGAATGGGTTATAGACAAGGGAGAAATTAAAAGATACCATTAACAAGCATACACAAAAGTTTACCCAACAGTAAACCTAACAAAGGAGGTAAAGCATCTATGCAAAGACTATCAGACATTGTTAGAAGAAACAGAAGACACAGGAAATGGAAAAATATTTCCTTGCTCATAGGTTGGAAGATTCAACATTGTCAAAATGGCCATCCTACCCAAAATGATTTAGATTCAATGCAATCCCAATAAAAATATCAATGGCATTTTTTCAAAGAATAGTAATAAATTCTACTGAAACCCATATGGAATAAAAAAAAAAAAACCCGAATAGCAAAAGTAATCATTACAAAAAAAAAAAAGAAGGGAGGCATCACACATTCAGACTTGAAATTATATTATAAAATTTTAATAACTGAAACTACCAGGAACTCGAACAAAGGCAGACACAGACCAATGAAATAAAATTGAGAACTTAGAAATATACTCATGCCTATATGAAAAATTAAGGAACTAGGAAAACTGGAATAAGAATAGTCTTTTCAATAAATGGTGTTGGCAAAGTTGGACAGCTGAATGCAAAAGAATGAAACTAGACCACTACCTTACACCATACACAAAAATCTATTCAAAATGAATATAAATGTTGGATATAAAACCAGAAACTACACAATACATAGAAGAAAACATAGGCAACATGTTTTATGATAAGCTTCAGTGATGTCTTTAAGGATTCATCCCCAGGAACAAGGAAAACATAACAAACTGGGTCTACATGAAACTTAAAAGCTGTTGCATAGTGAAAGAAACCATACCTAAGATAAAAAGACACTATAATGAATGGGAGAAAATATTTACACGCCATGTATCTGACAAGAAACTGGTATCAAAGATCTACAAAGAATCCATACAGATCAACAAAAATAAAACACATCAGCCAATCAGAAAAAAAAAAAAAAACGGACAGAACTAAATTGGCACTTCTCCTAAGAAGACTTGCAGATACAAATAGGCACATGAAAAACTGTTCATCATCACTTATCATCAGGGAAATGTAAATCAAGACCACAATGAGCTACCATCTTAGCCCTGGGAGAATGACCATACCAAAAAGATCAAAAACAACAAATGTTGTCGAGGATGTGGTGCTAACCCTTTTACACTGCTGGTGGGCACAAAAACTGGTCCAGTCCTATCGAAAGCAGAATGGGGGTGTCTTAAAACATTAACAATGGATCTTCCATACAACCCAGAAATTCCACTCCTAGGAATATACCCCCAAAATTCAAAAACACATTGAAAGGAAACTTGCACTCTCGTGTTTATTGTTGCACTATTTACTATAGCTAAATTATGGTAACAACCTTAGTGCTCCAAACAGATGAACAGATCAAGAAATGGTAAATATACACAATGTAATATTACTCAGCAATGAAAAGAGATAAACGTGTGCTGTTTGTGACAACCTGGTTGGAGCTCAAAGGGATAATGCCAAGTGAAATAAGTCAGAGGGACAAAAATAAATAACAGTTGGTGTCACTAACATGTAGAATATAGAATAGCTAAACTAACAATCAGATAAGAACAAGCTTAAAAACTAACCCTTGAAAGCTGATTATAGAACTGAAGCATCCAGAGATGGAGGGACAGTGGACTTTGTGGTGAACTATGAGTGAGTTGGTGGTGATACATTATTCTGGCATTATCTGATGAGAGTACCCAAAGAGCACCTCAACTGAAAATTAATTAATTAAAAAGAATAACAGTAAATAAATTTTTATTTATAAAAATTAACTGAATAGGCCCTCCCTGGTGGTGCAGCAGGTTAAAACACAGCATTAAGAAGCTAAAGCCACTTCTGCATGAGTTCGATTCCCGCCTGCCCCGGAGGTGACCACATGGCGTGGCAGACCTCTCCTGACCCACCCACTGCTCCCCTCAGCAGTGTACTTCGTCGATCTGCCTGTTCTGCTCCCCACTGTGGTGAAGCCTTTCACCCTCCACATCTCTGGCCTGTACCCCAGTCCTGTATGCACAAATAAATAAATCTTTAAAAAAAATTAACTGAATAATCATTACATTTTAGATGTAAATGACTATTATTTTTAAATTTGAGTATAGATACCACTATGTTATATCCATTTAGCATATGCAGGGATGAGATTTTACATATGTGAATTTTCTATGCAATTATATTATTCCTTTGAGTACTAACCCTTTTTACAAATCTCATGTACTATATATATAAATATATGTATATATAGTAACTAAATATATATATATAGCAACTATATGTAACTATATTTGTACAAACCTCATCTAATATATGTATATATATGTTCTTAAACAGAAGTTAACTGTACCCCACTAATTGTATGCATAAATAAATAAATGAATAAATAAATAAATACTTTTTAAAAGTGCATAGCAGGCCCTCCCTGGTGGCGCAGCGGGTTAAAGCACAGCACTAAGGAGCTAAAGCCACTTCAGCAAGTGTTCGATCCCAGCCAAGGAGGTGATCCACATGGCACTGCAGACCTCTCCTGGCCCACCCGCTGCTCCCCTCAGCAGTGTACTTCATCAGTCGGCCTGTTCTGTTCCCCACTCTGTCTCTGGTGAAGCCTCTCACCGCCCCTGCACCTCTAGTCTGTACCCCAGTTCTGTATGCATAAATAAATAAAGTTTTTTTTAAAAGGTCCATAGCAGTATAATTGTTGATAACTACAAACTAAAAACAAGGTCAATATCTATCAACAGTTGACAGGATAAATTGTAGTACTTTCATACCATAGTGAACTACATAATAAAGAAAATGAACAAACTACTCTATATGCAATATTGATCAATAACAAAACATAGTGGGTTTTGTGGGGAAAACAGAGCTATCAGGCCCTCCCTGGTGGCACAGGGGTTAAAGCGCAGTACTGTGAGGCTGTCTGCAGCCACTGCAGTACTACTTCGATACCCAGTCAAAGAGGTGACCCACACGGTGAGGCAAACCTCTTCTGTCCTGTACGCTGCTCCCCTCAGCAGTGTATTTCAGCCAATCCCCCTATTCTACTCCCACTCTGTCTCTGGTGAATCCTCTTACCACTCACTCCTCTGGCCAATACCCCTGTTCTTATATGCATAAATAAATAAATCTTTTTTTTTAAGCTACAAATGACTGCATATTGTATGGTTCCTTTGATATTATACAACACTCAGAACAGGGAACACTCAACTGTGATTTCTGTAGAATTCTGTAGATTGGTCCAGCCCCTGTGAAAAACAGTATAGAGTTTCTCAAAATATTTAAAATATCTATCATACAATCTAGCAATTCCACTCCTAAGTAACTACACAAAGAATATAAAATCACTGATTTGAAGGGATATATGCACTCCCATCCATGTTCATTCCAACACTATTTACAATATGAATTAGGAAGATGTGATATATATATATATATATATATATATATATATATATATACACACACACACACACACACACACACAATGGAACACTAATCAGCTATAATAAAAGATAAACTCTTGTCATTTGCAATAACATGGATGAAACTGGAGGGGATTTTGCTAAGTGAATTAAGTGAATTAAGTCAGGAGGAGAAAGACAAATACCAAATAATATCACTCATGTGGAATATAGAGGAAACTGCCACAAAAGAACTGACAAAACTAAATCAAATTAAATCTTAGAAATACAACTTCAAAATTGAGGCTACTAGAGAGGGAAGTAGAGTGGGAATGGGAACAAGAGTCTGTGATAAAGGACTATGGGAGCTTGGATGGTGGGGAAGACGTGGCAACACACATCTAAGGTGTGACCCTATTTCTCTAAACCATATAGAGTGTTGTAAACCATGTTACCTCAATAAAGAAAAAAAAAAGAATTTTCTTCCCAGGGCAAATGCAAGAGCAGAGATTGGAGGGGAGGGTGAATGTTCCATAGGAGAATTCTTGACAAGCTTGGTGGTCATGCTTGTCAAGTGCATATATAATGATTTATGCACTTTATTCTACATATACCTCAGTAAAAGCAGCTTACTGAAGTAAACAAATGTTGGTGAGGATGTGGAGAAAAAGGAACTCTCCTACACTGCTGTAGGAATGCAAACTGTTCCAACCACAAGGGAAAGCTTTGTGGAGGTCTCTCAAACTGCTAACAATGAAGCTTCCAGATGATCCAGCAATTCCACTCCTAGGTATGTACCCAAAAGACACAAAAACATTAATTCAGAAGGACATCTGAGTTGCCTTGTGTGTGAACTGAGAGGAGTGGCTAAAGGGTTAGCCATGTGCTGAGAATGCTCAGTTAAAAAGGATGGAAAGGCTAGAAGAACTTTGCCCCATCTGGAAAGTCCCAATACTACTCACATCTTTCTGTAGGGAAACGGCCGCTGCTGTCACTCCTCGCTTCAAGAATCCAAACTTCAGGTCACTCTTCAGGCGCCACTTGTGTATTCTCTAGGAATCCAGAGACCTGGGGTATAGCTGCACAGGACACACCAGGCAGGGGACTGAAAGATAGAGCATGCAGTGAAACTTTATTGAACACATTCTACTTATATGTGCTTTCAGAACAAAAGGCGAATCTGTTCTCACAAGGTTCTCACACAAAGTGTCCTTCAGTACATTAGCAACTTTTTTTTTTTATTAGAATAAGCCTTTGTGCCTGTTTCTCATGAGGAGTAGGAATGTTATGTGCTATACTGATAAGGGAAGAGACCACAGAGACTTCCAAGAACAGCAGCTGCAGGGCATTCCACCTAGCACTAGCACAGCTTCCCATCCTTATGGTGCTAGTGTTCTCAGTGCATGGATAAACCTTTAGCCACTCCTCTGAGGTCACACACACATAGCAACACACCTGTACCCTTATGTTTATTGCTGCACCATTTACAATAAGGAAAATGTGAAATCAACCCAAATGCCCAAAAATAGATGACTGGATCAAGATGATGTGGTGCATATACATATTGGAATATTGCTCAGCAATCAAAAAGATAAACTCATGCCACTTGATGCAACATGGACGGAGCTGGAAAGGATCATGCTTAGTGAAATAAGGCAGAAAGAAAAGGAAAAATACCAGGTGGTTTTACTCATAGCAGGAATGTAAGGGATGAAGACAAAAATAAATACATGTATATAGTAATTGTAATAAAGTAAAAACTAACATCAACAACTATAAACCAGAGAAATTCTATGGGAAAGGAGAGGGGAACAGGAGCAAAACTCAGGCTGGAAGAGCTCATGGGACTATGGTGATGGTACAGGGTGAAGTGGTGGTGGGAAATCCACGGGGATACAACTAAGATGAAAAAATGTACAAAATGAAGAATGATGCAAATATATATAATTAAAAATTAATAAAATTTAAAAATAAAGGAAGATAAATAATTGTGTGGAATAGTCACATTTTAAAAATGTAAAATAGGAGATCAGAAAGTCTCCAAAGAACTTCAGCATGGAGAGTATGATCCAATCTTTATATTCACACTTAGAGTGAAAAACAGACACAGTTCCTACAATTTTAACTTAGCAGTAATTAGAACTGATAGGAGACCATAGAAAGGAAATGACTAGAAATCATGAGTGTAGCTCATTGTGGCCAGGGAACAAATTTCATCAAAGGATGCACTTGGGGATAAAGTGGGAAGCCAGGTAGAGAAAACTTTGTGAAGGACTTGAATGGTGTGCAGTGGAATTGGGATCTATCATTTCAGGTGTAACATGTTGCCATCCTTTGCTATTTGTCTTTGTCAAAATGGGAATTGGTTTTCAGGGGAGAATTATGTTTTATTTTATGATTGGAGAATTAGAAATCTCTGGATCTATCTGTTGAGTAGCACCTGTCTAGACAAGGAAGGAAAAAGACAAGGATGAGAGGTTCTATCATATCTGATATCAATTACAACTTTGTAACACTTTGAAAGTTAGTGATTAATGCTATTTTCCACAATATTTTTCCAAGGTTCTGCACGCAAACTGCACACTTCTACCTCGCAGAACATGTCCATTCATTTGTATAAACACTAATCTCTAGCCTAGGTTAGCCAAATCCCTGCTTTTGAACTGAGTGCTTTGTTACCATAGAAAGCATCTGGAATATAGGAAAATGTCAGAGGTGAGTGAGAGGCCCCACCTGTGAAGGTAGTGCCCTCTGAAGGAATCCTAGAGCACGTCATAACTGAAAGCAACAGTTTTTGTTACCATCAAGAATTTAAAGAGGGGTTTCAACTATGGTTGTATATCAGAACCTTATGTAAATATTTTCTCCTTCCAAGTATTTCTCCACATACCAGAATGGTTGAGGGCTAGGATTTAGCCCAATTATTTTGGTAGCACCTCCAGAAAATAAAACAGCTGACCCCCTTGTCCTAAACAAAGTACTTGAATTATGCCTCGCCAAGCACATGACCAAACCTCCTGAATGACTGGATCTTACAATGGGGTTGTCAGTGCCCACTTGTGGGCCCCCAACCAGTTCTGACATACTGCTAAATGAAGAGGCAGAAAATGAAATCATTCCTGTCTCACCATCTTCCTCCTCATGTCCCATCTATCCTAGCACATTCTGGCTCTAGTTACCCTCAGTGACAGGTTGTTACACAACCTTATTTTGTATTCTCACATCTCTGCACTTTTTTCAGATGCTTATCCCTCACACTAGAATGCCTTATAAACACATCCTAATTCGTCACTTAGAGCTCAACTCCTCCTTGAAGCATGTGCCCCCAATCCAATAGACCTATGACTAAACTGAAATTTATCGCTTGTTTGCATCATACACGAACTGAACCTCCATTAGAGCACCTATTTCCATCCACTTTATATAAAAGTCACTTTTAATAATTAAAGTTAGCCACTCTTTGAAGGACAGATCAAGTGAGAGAAAGTACACATGCTTGAAACTCTGACACACTTAGGTTCAAATCCTGATTTCTACCATTTGTTACTGACTGACTTTGAACAGGTAAATTCACCTCTCTGACCCATCTGTGAAGATATTTCCTTATCTGTAAAATGAGGATCATTAAACTTAGATAACACAGGATTAAATGATTTAATATGGGGAAAACCAAAGAACTAAAAACAATACCGAGTACACAGTAAGTGCTCAGTAACGTTAGCTCTCATTATTACCAACATTGTTTGAACCTACGTAAGAGTTTAAGCTCCATACATTAAAACAGATGTTTGTCCCCTGACACACCTCTACCCAGCACTATGCTTGGTACATGGATGGCTTCTACTCAAAAAACTGCTGCTGAGTGGGTGGATGAATTATTATTATTTTTTGCCTCTCATCCTTAGGGTGAATGAATTAATGAATCCATAAAATAATGCTTATCCTTAGCTTCCTCTGTCGTCTCCACCTCCTCTTCTTCTTCCCCTTCCCTCCTCTCCTCCCCAACCTCTTCCCCTCCCCCCTTCCACTCCCCTCCCCCTTCTACTCCCCCTCGCAATCCTCCTACCTTCCTCCTCCTCCCTGAAACCTCTACTGTCTATTAGCATATGCTTTACACCTCAAAAAGACTTCAAGTAGATCATTAAACATCCCCCCTTCTTTTGAACCCTTTGCTTTATCTCTGTTTACCTCCCCCTTTCTTGAATTCTCTTCTTTAACAATTTTGAGTCCAGCAGCAATCACTTCAGTCACGCCAGCCTGGCAGAGGTAGGGGGCGTGAGTGGGGGACTGGGAGCGGGGCGTTGCCACCACGTCTCAGATCCTGACTGCGCCTGCGTAGGCTGCGGCAAAGCAAAGCTTTCTGACGTTTGTGGTCATTGCTGGCTGGTGCTCGTGTAGAAAGAAGTCTCTCACCAGCTCTCATTAGTGGTCCCCCACAGCTCCGGGTCTCTGCCTTCGGCTTTGTGCCGAGGCGCCAACAAATTTACCATCCGCTCTACGACTGATCGCTGACCTCCCGGTTTCCTGCTCCTGTCTCCTGGAACCATGTCTCTGGTAAGCCAGAATGCGCGCCATGGCAGCGCTGAGACCACTGCAGATTACAGCTACAGCCGGGGTTTGGTACTGGCAACTAATGCCTCTGGGTCTCCCACCTGCGCGCTAGTTTCCAGTGCCCCCCAGGGCTCTCAGGCGCCTATCGACCCTCTGAGTGCCAGTGCTTCCCAGGCTGCGCAGGACCCAAATGACCTGGAGGTCCTGATCGATGAGCAGTCCCGACGTTTGGGGGCGCTCAGGGTCCACGACCCTCTAGAAGACAGGTCTATTGCTTTGGTGAATTTCATGCGAATGAAAAGCCAAACTGAGGGGTCTATCCAACAGACAGAGATGCTGGAGTTTCTCAGAGAATACTCAGATCAGTTCCCTGAGATCCTCAGACGAGCCTCAGCCCACCTGGATCAGGTCTTTGGGTTGAACCTGAGAGTTCTTGATCCCCAGGCTGACATCTATAACTTAATAAGCAAGCGGGGTCTCCAGACCACTGATTGGATAGCAGAATCCCTGGATGTGCCAAAGGCAGGTCTTCTGGCCCTGGTGCTAGGCCATATACTCCTAAATGGCAACAGAGCAAGAGAAGCCTCCATTTGGGACCTACTGCTAAAGGTTGATGTGTTGGATGAGCCCCACCGGATCAACAATGCTTTTGGGAACACAAGGAACCTCCTCACTACTGATTTTGTGCGCATGCGGTTCTTGGAGTATTGGCCAGTATATGGCACCAGTCCTCTGGAATTTGAATTCTTGTGGGGCTCTAGAGCCCACAGGGAAATCACAAAGATGGAAGCCCTGAAGTTTGTGGCGGAGGCCCATGATGAAGAACCCTGGAGCTGGCCAGAAGAATATAACAGGGCCTTGGAGGCTGACAAGGCCAAAGAAAGAAGCCAAGCAGCTGGCCTGGAATTTTGGTCAGAGGACACTATGAATGATAAGGCAAATGATTTGGTCCAGTTGGCCATTAATGTCACTGAGGAGTTGCTGCCTATACATCAAGATGAGCTATTGGCTCATACTGGCAAAGAATTTGAGGACGTGTTCCCAAATATCCTCAGTCGAGCTACCCTGATCCTTGATCTATTTTATGGGTTCTCTCTGATTGAAGTTGACACCAGTGAGCACATCTACCTCCTTGTCCAACAACCAGAATCTGAAGAAGAGCAATTGATGCTAGAGAGCCTGGGGAGACCCACTCAAGAATATGTGATGCCTATCCTGGGCTTGATCTTCCTGATGGGCAACCGTGTCAAAGAGGCCAACATCTGGAACTTGCTTCGGAGGTTTGGTGTGGATGTCGGGAGGAAGCATGCCATCACCTGCAAGCTTATGAGACAGCGCTACTTGGAATGCAGGCCGCTGTCCTACTCTAATCCAGTTGAATATGAGCTTCTATGGGGTCCCCGAGCTCACCTTGAAACCACCAAAATGAAAGCCTTGGAGTACATGGCCAGGCTCTACAAAAAGCGACCACAGGACTGGCCAGAGCAATATAGAGAGGCTGCTGAAGATGAGGAGGCCAGAGCCAGATCTGAGGCCACTTCCATGCTCTTTTTTGGCCCTATGTGAAGTCTGGGGAAAATATATCACTTCAGTTGGGTGGCATCACTTAAAAGGGCTGTGGGAAAGAGCCCCATATTGGAAGCAGGGCAAGATTGGAGTGAATTACAATACTGCTTGCTATTTGTGCTCCATTTCTAATAGTATTTACTTTTTAATATACCCTTGAGTTAGGCTCATAATCAGTGTTTATAAATGAAATAGGTCATTTGCCATCCCTTTCTTGTTTCAATATAAAAGTTCAAAAAGCTGTGTAAAAATGTGTTGGTAATATTTACAACATTCTATGATATGAAAAAGAATATAAAGTTGTTGCTTAACCATTTGAAGTCAGTAAAATAGTATGATACAACAGTTAAATAACACGGTAAACACACACAACAAAAATAAACACAAAATCACTTATCTGTGGATGTACTACCTTTGTGTCTACTGTTGTGTAAAATAAGGGATTGACATTTACCTGTATTTGTTCCAGAGTGTAGTGAAAAATAAAATCGTTATGAATTAGACCACATGCTTAAGCAGCCTTTTATTAAGCCATGCTCTTAGCAGTGTTATGGTTGGAAATATAAAGTTGCAACCCAACTTAGCACCACGACTTACATGGGAGGGGCAGTGAAAGTAAACCAGCAATTATATCATTGCTGTTGCAAGTGGTACTATAAGGGTAAGCTTAGAGTGCTCTGAGAGTCCACAGGAGTAACTCCCAGCTAAACTGTAGGTGCTGGGTGGTGACAACAGAGACAGCAACAGGGTACAGGACCTAAAGAGGAAGGGACAGGGTATCAAGCAAAGGATAAGTGAGGGAGTGTTAGGGGTGATGGAGGAGGTGGTATGGAGGGCTGGGGACAAGTCCCTTAGTAACTTGTATTGAGAGAGCTGACGTTTGGGAGAGGGAAGGAGTGTCGGTAAAGACCCGGCCATTTTAAATGGGGAGATTTAAAATAAGCTCAGAAAGACAATGTGAATTCAAGGGAAGAGTGGAAGAGATAAAACTGATGGAGATGACAGAGACCCATATCCCCAGAGTGGGTCTTGGGAATCAACAGTGGCTCTCCTGAAAACAGCTGGTCTTGGACCTTGGGTCAAACACACAATCCAGCTGGAAACCTGCCTGGCCACTTCTGCCAGCCAGTTTGTTTCTGTTAAGGTGAGTATTAGTGTTCTGGCTCTCTTCATCCTGATCCCACTTGCTGCCTTCTGCCGCTGCTGGTGGCTCTCTTCAGGCCTTCTTGCAGCTAACACTTCCGTAAGGAAGCACTGGCTCAGTAGTGACTGTCATATGAAAGTCATGTATGCCGGGGGTGGGGATGTGGTGAGAAGATGGGAGGGGGGAAGAAAGGAGCTGCTGACCAGTAGTTTCATGCTCCCTCACCAGACACCCACAGCTTTCTGCCCTTTCTTTCATTTAGTCAGTAAGGGCTTACCCCCAATTGCAACCTCCTACCAAATGGGAAAGAGAAGACTTTCCTCGCATTTAAATCAGTCTCAGGAAGATAATGGCAGAACCATCTTGCTAGTGGAGGGGATAGGAAGAAAGGAGATAACACTCTCTTGGTCCCCTAATCAGGCCTCAAGGCAGAAACCAAAATACAGCCGCGGGTTTGGGGAAGCCCCTAAGCCCCTACGCAGGCGCACTCTGTGGTTGCCAGGGAGACTGTCCAGTTGTCTCTTGGTAGCCTCTGTGGTAGTTTTGTAAAGAAAACAAAACACAGATTGGGTAATTTCCGGTAAGAGAAATGAGTAACTGCAGAGTCTGAGCCAGAGGGGCTCTGGGATTTGGGATGGGGGTGGAGTTGTAAGGCAGACAAGTATCCAAAAGCAGATCTGGGGCCTTGAAGTAGGGTGTTGCCTATGCACTAAACAGAATGTCTCATTCGTCTGACTACTAGGACCCATAATCTGTGCGTACTTGTGGGGCTGGGGAGGAAAAACAAGTTGATTAAGGTTCCAAATTTTTCTTTCTCTGATATTTTTTTATTTCTCCAGCATATCAGTTCTTTTGGGGGCACCAGTAGAGAGAAGCCTGCCATTGGAAAGTGTACCATTTGGATAAGCAATAATGTAAAGCTACCTAGTTTTTTTTTAGAACTAAATTTTGGCCCAGGCACTTTAATAGAAGATTCTTTATTTCCTTTAGTGTTAATCTTGCCATCAGTGCTCCAAGAAGCATTTTAATGTCCCTATTTGATGCTCTAGGAAAGTGATGTTTAAGGAATATGGCTTAAGATTTAAGGTCACACAACCAGTAAATGAGACCTGGAATTGGGATGTAAGACTGCATTTGTCTAAGGTTCATACTGTTCTAGTTCATTGCATCGCACGCCCCCTCCAGCTGTTTTCACTTATATTTGTTGACTCTCAATAAAGAACTGCATGCCAGGAAGGGGTAAGATGATAGCTCTCCCAAAGGGGATGAGTGTGAGGTTGAAATTTTCCAGGCTTTTCCTTGGTTCATCTCTCAGGCTCCATGTTAGCTGACTAGGTGTAGAATGTGTGTTTCTGTTTAATATTCCTACTCTGTACTGTGAGCCTTCCCCAGTTTGCTCTCTTCCTACAAGTCTCCAAACTTATCTGCTGGCTTTCACCCAAAGAGAGTAGAACATTAACATTTCTGGACCTCCAGAAGTATTAAGCAATGTTTTTTGCAATATTGAAAGAAAAACTACCTACACAGAGCTCCCACCTTGCCCAAGAAGCTCAGGATGCAAAAACGAGTGGGAAATAGCCCAGTTCAGAGCAGTCACATGCAGTTTCCTGAAAGTGACAAAGGTGAGACTTGTGTGGAGCACAGGCCTATGATGAGGCAAAGACTGCAGGCTCTCTAGCAGGAGCCATTCTTTTGGAGGCCGTGAAGATGTAGGTGCTCTCCTTTCTCCACCCACCAAATTAGAATTAGCAACCCCTAGGAGAAACTCAGGGATGGAAGTGGGTGTCCAATAAATAAGATTTACAAAGGATGTTCCAACATACAGTCCACCATTAACCTTCAGAACACTGGACCAAATATTTCATCTGTGTGAATTAATTTGGAATATGGCACATTCTGAGTTCACTTGCAGACCCTGTGGGCTATCAATACCTACCAAATGTTGAATTTTGGTGAGGTTGGGTCTACAGATTGGGTGTTGGTTAGATATGGGCTCATCATTTTATACATAAAATGCTCTCTACAGTATATCCAGTCCCCTTTGAACTGTGATTGGGATCTTTCCTTGGGAGAAAACATTGAGAATATATTCTCTTTCAATTGCAGAGGCCCAGGAATGTCTTCTCTTGCAGAAGATATGTAGTTAAGGGAGTATTTTTCTGCCCTTTTGTCCAACTGTTTGTATACAAACTCAAGTCATCACAAATAAGAGCGGCTTCCCTCCTTGGGAGGGCTCTAGGCAAAAGAGTTCTCTGGGATGGCCCCAACTTGCATTGCTCTCCTTCTGCAAGACAGTACTGCTGTCCTAGGTGATATTCTTTTTTTTTTTTTTTCAGACAGTAAGAGAGATCGCCCAGAGATCCAGTTTTTTTTTTTTTAAAGATTTATTTGTGCATACAGAACTGGGGTACAGACCAGAGGCTCAGGGGCGGCGAGAGGCTTCGCCGGAGACAGAGTGGGGAGTAGAACAGGCAGATCAACGAAGTACACTGCTGAGGGGAGCAGCGGGTGGGTCTGAGGGGAGCAGCGGGTGGGTCAGGAGAGGTCTGCCACGCCATGTGGTCAGCTTCGGGGCAGGAGGGAATCGAACTCATGGGGAAGTGGCTTTAGCTTCTTGGTGCTGTGCTTTAACCCGCTGCGCCACCAGGGAGGGCCAGAGATCCAGTTTTAAAGGCCAGATGTGGAGATTGGTTGCACACAGAACTGCTCTCTTTTGTCTGGATTGGAGGATGGAGGGAATATAAGGCCTGGGAGAGAAGAAAGGAGATAGTATAGACCCAACTATTAACTATTTAAATAGTAAATATGCCCTGGGCATCTTTATACTTCTCAACTGGGATAATGGCAGTAGCCAGAGACAAAATCATCAGCTCTGATAGGAAACAAACTGCCCTTGACGTCAGTGGCAGAACCAAAGTCTCATGTCTAGCCAGCCCCACAATGGGACAGACTAAACTCAGCCCAATCCTTCGCTAGTTCCACTTAAAGTTATCTTGGCCCCTGAGACATCTACGCTGGAAGAGTCCCTGAATATCAGGTTTGTCTAAAGACAAACTACCCAGTTCAACATAACAAGCAATTGCTGAACACTTGCTATGTGCTAGCCTTGCTGTATTACACCCTGGAACACAGGAATGAATCAGATGTGGCTCCCACCTTATCTGAGTTTCCACTTTGTATTCAACTTCAGTCTGTTCAACTATATGACCAATCTATTTAGGTTTTTAGTTCAATGAGTACATTCTTCATTTCAAAAATTTCAAATTGTTTCTTTTTCAAATACATATTATTTTTTTAAATGAGGACCTTATTCTTTTCTTATGGATTCCAGTCCCTTTTCCATCTCCTTAAACATTTTAAGCAGTTATATTTTAAAATTATATTTGTATTTGTTTATGATTGCTCACTTTTTAGTCATAAATTCTGTCACCCATTAGGTCTACTTAATATCGAATAGTGGTAAGTTTTGTATGTGCCTTGTAACTCATATATGAGGAACTCTAGGGTACTTCTGCTGCTAGCCTCTCCCTCTTGGGAAGGAAGAATGGAGCTATGTGTAGTCTCGTGCAATTATGCCAATCTAGTCCTTCCAGCACAGCCACAGTCTTTTTGATTCTGTCAAAGAAAATACCTCCTGCCCCATTAGGAGTCTTCTCCTGTACATGTCTTTGAGATATTTATTGAAATATCTGCTGTCCTTTGTAACTCATTCATTTTATTGTTTACTGCTTTTGTAAATCTTTGGATTGGACTTTGAAAATAAGGAAGAAAGAGGGATACAGTTTTACATTTGGGTTACAAATGGGTAAAAGATGAGTGAGCCCTAAATTCTCACAGCAAATATTCTGGGTTTAATTCTTAGTAGAATTAGGGACCTTCCTTTCAATGAAACACTATAAAATATTTGGGAATGATGAAGTAGAAGAACAGTAAAGGATAACAGGTGATGCTAAATACATAGTGTTAAATAAAAAATGCAAACTATGATATAATAGTCAATACTGTCTTATAAAAAGTTTGTGTAAATAATGAACCATCAAAGATGCCCAGGTCTGATCCCTCAAACCTGTGACTATGTACCCTACATTGCTAAAGGGACTTTTCAGGTGTTTTTAATTAAGGATATGGAGATAGGGAGATCCAGATAGGCCAAATGTAATCATGATGATCTTTACAAGAGGATGACAGAAGGATCAGAGTTAGTGGTAGGCCATGTAGCAATGGAAGTAAGAATGATGTGATGTGAGGAAGTGATCATAAAATAAGAAATGCAGACAGCTTTTAGAAACTGAAAAAGGCAAGGATTTAAATTGTACCTTCAGAGTATTGAGAAAGAACTAGTTTTGCTGATACTTTTAGTCCAGTGAGATTGACTTTGGACTTCTGACTTCCAGAACTGTCTTAAGCCACAAATTTGTGTTAACTTCTCACAGTAGTAATAGGAAACTAATACAAGCACTTACCACAGGGTAAAGAAATTCAGAGTGATGTAAGTTTCCATTTTTTTGTGATGGTAAGAAAGCACAGAAAAGAAAACACTACATGTACTTATATGTCCCATAAAAATATAAATTGGTAGTAGGTATGTAGGGCACATTAACAATTACACAAACAATTTAGGAAGATTTATTTATTTAGGAAATAAACATTTAAAGAAATATTGATATTCCAAAGAATAAATTTTGAGAAAACATTTTTGAATGTGAATTTATATTTTGGTTGAAAGATTATTCTAGACTTCATTTGAATGGGGGGAAAACTCCAACTAAGGACTTCAACTAAATCTTCAACTGCATCTAATTGATAAGGCATATTAAGGTCTGTCTACGTAATGGAATGACACACAGACATTAGAAATTAAGATGTACAGAAATAGTTAATAGGCCCTCCCTGGTGGCGCAGCGGGTTAAAGCACAGCACTGAGAATCTAAAGCCGCTTCCGTATGAGTTAGATTCCCGCCTGCCCCGGAGGTGACCACATGGTGTGGCAGACCTCTCCTGACCCGCCCGCTGCTCCCCTCAGCAGTGTACTTCGTCCATCTGCCTGTTCTGTTCCCCACTCTGTCTCTGGTGAAGCCTCTCACCGCCCCTGAGCCTCTGGCCTGTACCCCAGTTCTGTATGCACAAATAAATAAATCTTTAAAAAAAATAGTTAATAACAAGAAACTTGGTTAAGAAACTATTAACAATGTGAATGCATTCTATGCAATAAAAAAGGGCTATTTCTCCTGTCACATTATAATCTTACTCATCCTTGGTTAATCGTTTCACAGATGCTATATATATATATATATATATGCCTTTTCTTAGTTACCCACAGTGAATTTACATTTGACTTAATGAACTGAAGAAAACACCAAGGCCTCCTATGATGACATTTATTTTTGTAAGCAAAAAAAGAATCCTAATGTTCTGAATGTGAGTTGAGCTGAGGAAAGTTTTTATGCTATGGTAAGGGTATACGTATGAATAGTCCCTTGTTGGAAGATCCTTTGTCAGCAAAATATCACTTTTGAGGATTTTCTCAAGAAATAATCCAGCAGATAATTATAGATCTGGCTATATGGAGTTTGTAGACATAATTGAACAGGCTAAAATTAGAAATGACTTTTTAAAATAGTATCAGAGTGGGAGGGATTTGGGAAGCAAAGTGGGGAGGGGACACAATGGATTATGGTGGAGAACTGTGGGTGCCTTGGTAGTAGGTATGGGGTGGTAACATACACCTGAAGGGTGTGATTCTATATATCTAAATAATATACAATGTCATAAGCCAGTGTTACCTCAATAAATAAATAAATAAATATATTTTGAGAAAAACAAAAGAGTTCCAGAAAATAGAATTTGCTTATAAAGCTGAATAGAATCTCATCACTTAACAAGGAGGAGCAGAAAAATAGAGACACAAATGCTGGGGAGTATCATTTTGTTATAAAAAGCAAATATTTGTGTGATTACATTTTCAGCATACACACACAAAATTTATACAATGAAAAGATGGAAACAATTTTGGAGGTGGTGGAAGCTACAATAATGTTGGCAATTATAATAACTGATGTTCAAATTCTGAACCCAGGAAAGGAGGAAACTTGGACGCAGAAGGTCTGGCCACTGTGGTAGGGGAGGCCAGTAATTTGCCAAGCCAGGAAAGCCATGTGGCTATAATGGTTCCCTGGCAGCGGCAGTGGCAGACGGTTTTAATTAACTCTGAGGAAACAGAGCTTAGCAGGAGAGGACAGCTCTCCCCATCATGTTACCTTCAAAAATCTGTATCATGTATATATTTAAAATGAAGCTCTTCGTAGCTAGCATATAGTTGGGTGGTGCTTTTTAATCCACAATTCCAATCCTTGCCTTTTAAGTGGTATATATATCAATAGATAATTTGCATTTAATATAATTCTTATATTAAGGTGCAATATAGCTTTTTTTGTTTGTTTTCTGCTTCTCCCTATTTCTGATTTCTTTTTATTTTTTACCCTACTTTACTAGAGATTGTTGGAAAAATTTCAAATTTCATTTTGATTTTTCAAAGTGTTTTGGTGTTTAACTCTATAGTTTTATTAGTGGCTTCTCTAGGTATTATAGGGCATATACATGTACAACTTATCACAGTCTATTGGTATAAAATTTTTAGCAGTTTAAATGAAGTAAGGAAAACACCTCCCTTCACTGCCTTTTACTCTCCCCATTTACAATGTGATTTTTTGTAAATATTTTCAATACATTTATGGTGAACTACATCAGGTAGTGTTATAATATTTATTTGACCTGAAGCAAAATATAGAAAACCCAAGAGAAGGATAATCTACTATATTAACTCATTTTTTCCAATTCATTGCTTTTTCTTCCTTTATAATGTCCTCAGATTCCTTCTTGATCCTTTCCTTTTATAGAACTTTAGTCTTTTGGGGGGTAGGTCCATTAAAGACAAATTCCCCTAGTTTTCTTGAGCATATTATCCATTCCTTCTTCATTATTGAGTAATTTTTTTCACTAGATATAGAATTATGGTTCTATAATTCTCTTTTATGTTTTTATTTGTTTCAAGAATTTTTGTCCCTGCTTCTTGAAGCATTTTTATTGTAACAAAAATTCATATCAGGTAATTCAATATCCAGATAATTTTGGTTTTAGCATCTATATTTGTAGGCAGAAGACAGGACAGGTTTTTGTAATAAGAGGGAAGGGACATGGAGAGCAAGGAGGATAAGCACAATAAGTATGCGTATTGTAAGGAAAGACATCAGAAGGGCCTTCAAAAAAACATTTATTTCACAGCACCTATATTACCTGGCATTTAAATATTTCACCAGTTCACTTTATGCTATCTATTCTGTGTGATATGTGCACAAATGACACAGGTAAAAAGAAAATCATTACACTCAATAAAACACCTTCAATGATATTCATGTTTCAACCCAAACCATTAAATTCCAAATTAGTTTTCTCACCAATTCAAACATTTATCCCTGACAGTGCTTCCTGGAACCACTTGTACTGATTCCCGTTATATTTCTCAATTTAAAATTTCTACAGGCAGTATATATACAAGTTTTTAAATATATATATTTATTTTTATTTACTTATGCATACAAGAACTGGGGTGTAGGGCCCTCCCTGGTGGCACAATGGGTTAAATTGCAGCACTCAGAAGCGAGCCGCAGCCACTGCAGCACGAGTTCCATCCCTGGCCAGAGAGGTGACCCACATGGCATGGCAGACCTCTCCTACCCCACATGCTGCTCCCCTCAGCAGTGTATTTCAGTAGATACGCCTGTTCTGCTCCCCACTATCTCTCTGGTGAATCCTCTTACTGCCCCTGTACCTCTGGCCTGTACCCCAGTTCTGTATGCATAAATAAATAAATCTATTTTTTTTTAAAGAGCTGGGGTGTAGGCCAGTGGTGCAAGAGGTAAGAGGATTCACCAGAGACAGAGTAGAGAGCAGAACAGGTGGATCAACTGAAATACACTGCTGACAGGAGCAGCGGGCAAGACAGGAGGGTTGTGCTGCACCATGTGGGTCAGCTCTCTGCCAGGGATCAAACTCATGCCTGGTGATAGCTTGATAGTGTTGAGACTTTAACTCTTGCGCCACCAGCAATGCCTTATATATACACCAATTTTTATATTCTTCAGAGGCCAAAATAACTAGATACACTACAACATATGGATGTAAACACCCCCTTAGTTTTCATTTAACAGATGTGGAATATCTTATACAGCTTCAAATCACTCATATTTGCAAAGACACTCTGCAGAGAGAGAAAAAGAGAAAAAGAAAAAAAATCAAATTATATGCAGACCCAATACAAAAACATTATACACATCAAAAATTGTAAAATAGAAAATTTAAAGCCAAATCAAAACTATTTTTTTCCATAGAGTCAAAATAAAATTCCCAAAACTGAGAAGTGTCAACAGAAGTCATGTGGTTTCAGATGCCATCCTTCAAACTTTAGACATTGTAAGGGAAAAAAAATTAGAGCAGTTACTACAGAAGACTCATAGTCTTATTCAACATCTCAGGGGTTCCATCATTCATCAGGAAGTAATCCTGCAAGAGAAACTGAAAGAGAAAAAAATATTTAAACTTTTTGCCCTTTTTTTGAAATAAAAGATTTACTTATTTATGCATACTATCTCAAATCTGCAACAGGTTGACAAAACCAAAGGATTTTGGTCTCCAGGTTATTGCCTTCTGGGGAATTTTTACTCTGGTGTGGTGCACACACGTTTTTTATGCCTGCATGTTTCAAAGAAGTGTGAGCAGTTGGCAAAACACCATAAAGACCAAACCATTTCTCTGACAGTTGAAGTTGAGCATCTCCATTCTGCTAGGTCTTGAGTAATATCTTATCACCACATCTCAAAGGATGCAATGGTTCAGCAGGAAGCATAGAGTTCCTAGAGAACAAAGTTGTGCGATAAAGGCTAAAATCCAATCCTCTAGATATGTCTTATGTACTGTTTGACTCTACATTCTTGTTCTGTGTCTAGTACAGTGTTCAACAATGAAGCTTGAAATGGTTTTCCAAACATAATTTCAAAGGGCCTTACATGTAGCCCATTTTAGGAGCTATTCTTATCTGAAGGAGGGTGGTGAACAATACCTGATCCCAACTTGACATTGTTTCACCAAGGTCTTCTTTAGGGTGAGTTCCCTTTGTCAGTTTGTCCTGTAGATTGACAGTCCTCTTTCTGTACCAAGCTAATTTGGAATTCAAGCCCATAGAGGTTGCTCCAGTGTATAACAAACAGTCCATTAAATGGTACTCTACAGTGAGTGTTGGCTTTTTCAGATAGATGGGTGCCCCTGGGCCCCCAATGCATCTGACACTCATTCTGATCCACCATTTGCCTGCTTTCCTCCTTCCTTGCTTCTTCAAACTTTTTACTTTTTATTCCAGCTTGTGACACTTTCTGAATTCTCATTTTGTGCTATTCTGCTTTCTCATTCCTTCTCCCCTTCTTGCTTCCAACCTCCTACCTTGCAATAAACACACTGGTTTGTATCTGAAGGTTAACTTCTCCTCCTTTCTTTCCATGTCCCTTCTGTCTTACACCTAAAATCCTGTCCTATCTTTTCTCTCCGTGAATACATTTGCAGGCCCAGGCCTTCTTTCCTTTCTTGCATTGTGAACTTTAAAGACTATACCCACCAATTTGGAAGGACTCACCTCCATAGCACCTTCAACCTTGGTAAATGTCCTCCTTATATCCAGAGTACTCTGCCCAGTCAATATCTGTCTGAGCATTTTCTAGAATATTCAGATTCATGTCTGTGTAGGTACAGTAAGTTTGAACAATTCTTTCAAGAAATTCAGACAGATCCTCATTCAACTTTTGTTGAAGTTCTAGTATGTTACTGACACACTTTCCCCCTTCCTTAGCCCTGCTAATAAGCACCTCTTACAGTGTTTTAATTTTGTAATTTCCCCATCATTGGGGACCCAGTGGGATTGTTCTTCTAGTTCTATGCATTCTGGATCCTTCTAGTGGAGATAATGAGTCCCTTCAGTAGTCTTCCCTAAAACCATTCTCTGGTAGTCCAATGTTAATAGCATACATGACATAAATTGTATTTCTACCCAGTTAGGCTCCTTGAAGGTAAAAAGAGAATCAAACAAATCAGTCATCCTTTGAGAATCCTGCTCAAATGGAGAGATGGAAGTTCTGCAATTCAAGAAGTCCCTGATAGAAAAGGGTATATGGGATCAATAGTATCTGGCAGGTTCCCCCATTCATCAGTCAAACCATCAGGAATTGTAGGGGAAGGAACGGTTCTAATTCAGGGCACTTCCTTTGCCAACTTTTGTGCCCCCTCTGGTATCAGAAGGAGAAGCTGTCCACTCCTGGGGGAGGTGGTGGCAATGAGACTGAGGAATTGCTAAAATTTCTACAGAAGGGGTGCTGGAGTCTTGGAATGAATTCTACATTGGTGGGTTCATATCCTCCAGCAACTAGCAGTCTCCTCAAATTTCCCCTTCACAATGACATTTGTGCCATCAGATGGACCTAACTTTTTCTAAATCTAATTCATTTGACTTAGCCAGAATTTCTCCAAGCAGACTCTCAACTGAGTTAGAAAACTCACATCCTCTCAAACCAAAGACAAAACTATAGAAAACACACACACACACATACACATGCACATACACACAAAGCCCCCGAGAAGCTAAAATTCTAAGTCAGAGATCGTAAATGAGCCCCAGATTTAAGCCCATAGAATCTCCATTAAGACAAAAACCAACTTCCATACAACAGACCTTATCAGATTTCCCAAACCAAAGCTTAAAGGAGAGTAAGTCGGAGGAGGAGGAGAAAGAAAGAGGGGGAAGAGGTGAAGCAGAGCTACTAAAATTAAAGGCTGAACCATGTCTAGACCAAAACATACCATGCAGGTCCCCAACTGAAAACCAAACTTCTCAATTGGAGACAGAAATTCCTGCCACCTGTCAAGCAATTACGTGCTCTTATGGTGGCCAACACAAGGAAGAGAACTTTTGGGCTGGCCACCACAGGTGTCTGGTCCCACGTCAGATGCCAAAGTGAAACCTGGGTGGAGAAGAAGGTGGTCCAGCTGGTATGGTAGGTCTTCATGCTTATGACTCAAGACATGACTCAAAAACAGACATAAGGGTTTTTTGTTTTTTTTTTTACAAGGAGGCTAAACTGGGGAGAGATGAGAGACAAAGAGAGAGGGAGGATAATAAACCAGTCATAAGATGGTCGACTTCCTCAGCAGAGGAAGCAGCAACTGGATGAGACAGCGAGGAAGAGGCCTGGAGCAAATGCCAAACCCTGTTTTGGTCCTGGGTGCTGGATACTGGTTGGAAACTTACTGGTCCACTGAAGACCATCTGCCTGCTGAAGCCTGAGGCCAAACCTGGGGCTCTTTTTGCAGGATGAAGAGAAAGCAGGGAAGCCCACCTAACAGGAGATCTGAGAGCCCCAGGGTCTGGCCTCATCCATCACCGAAGGGTTGAGCAAGAGAGATGTCTGGGTATCATTACTAAGGTTAATGTCTAAACCTCTATTCCTTGGCCAGCAGGCAGGTTTGGGAGGCTTGCATTGATGAAGGAAATGATAAAGTTGCTATGGGAAACAGGTCATAATAACCGACCATACTGACCATGAATGGTGAAATCAAGTCAGGACACATTCTGGATCAAAAGTTAATGCTCAAGATCAGACATCCCAGCAAATAACTAGCCCAAACTGGCACCCCAAGAAAGCAAGCCCATGAAAGTAGAGTAGAAAAGGATGCCATAAACCCTACTCAGCGTGTAGACCTCTCCTGCCTCACCCCCCTGCTCCCTTGCCTGGCATTTCAGTAAGTCTGCCATTCCTCTTCTCCACTCTGTATCTGGTGAATTCTTTCACACTTGCACCTCTGCCCTCACTCCAGTGTTTCTCCCCACTGCAAGAGAAGATAATCTGGAAGACTACCAACCTACAAAAAGCACAGGGCCGCTTCTCCTCTTCCAGTTTTTGAATGCCTAGAGCTGCATTAATCCTCCTCCTCTGCAACAGTTCCATAGCTCAGTACCTCAGAGGGTAGAGTTTAACCCTTCACCCTAGCAGGAAAACTGTGCTGGCCTATGGCAGGCTGGCTGCTCCAACAATCAGAGACCAAGAAAATGTCATTTCAACTTATACCAAAGAAACAAAAACCTCAGTACTGATTGCTGTTCAGTACCCTAATTAAACAAAGGCCAAAATGCCACTGATCAAAAACAAAAATTTAATTGCTGTATCATTAAGTCCAAGTTGCTTTAACCCTTTGGCATCAAAAATCAACAATTTTCCAATTACATTAGTGCATGCCTCCTGTGTGACAATAATGGAGAAATAAGCCAGCATAGAAGAAGAGCTACATCTGCTGAGACACCCAGAGAACCTAACATAGACTTTACAATATTAGGCAAAAACAACAGAAATAAAACCATACAATATCTACTAGTTCCTTGTATCAGTAGTTTAAGTGGAGGTCACTGATCCACAGTGAAAATTTGGCAGGAAAATGCTGTTGGGTAAAATCTTTAAATCAAAAATACCAGAGAAAAAGTATAAAATTATCAACCCAGTAGCACGCTCCAATGTCCCACAGCTCTGCCATTAGACTAGGTAGAAAATATGAAAATTCAGACTATTTTTTTCTCACAAGGATTCAACAAATTAAATCTTTAATGACTTAAACTATATTACAAGGGAAGAGCCAAAGGATATTATCATCTTAGGATAATACTAGCAGTAAAGAACTATGCTGAACAAGCGGCATATTATTATGAACACACACACACATATATATATTAATATATATATATATATAATAAAAACAATGTATCTATACCTTTATACCTCATTAAAAGTGCTTGATTTCTGGAGACATCGGTTTATTCAAGACAGAATTCAAATAAGAAAATATGCCAACAAAAGGTCAAATTTTCATCAAAACTTTCCAGAAAAAGGTGTCCTCCCCCAATATCTATAAAACACAGGAAACGTAAACTGTGAATGTGCAGTTCAGAAATTGAAGTGTAGAAATTAATGACATTCTGACCAAGAAATTTGGCAAATAGTGAGTATAGTTAGTTTGGAATCAACACAAAAATGTGCTTTAAAAAACTCCTTCAGAAAAGGAAACCTTTCAAACACTGTTGGTCTACAGTGAGGAATCAAAGTGGGAGACAGCCCAGTGGACTATGGTGGAGGAATATGGGTGCTCGGGAGTGAGTATGGTATAGAAAAAAATATCTGAATCATGTGTGGTCAGCAAACCACTATCATCTCCATAAAATATAATTTATTTAAAACATTAGGAAACTTTATCTTAAAGTAGCTTTATATGCATTGAATGTTGTTTGATGTGTGGATTTTCCATGATAATAACAATTGCCACTCTGTAATTGGTTAACTAGACACATGATAAAAATATACAAAATGAATAAGTAAAATGCTTCCATATATAACATAAATGAATGAAAATGGCTACACAAAGAAAAGTATAAATGAAATAAAGGAAGGACAGAAAATTTCTAATATTGTAGTTTTTAGAGTGAACTTATGAGATATCAAAAGAGAACAGAATCACAGGCTTCCTACACTTTAGTAAGCGCCAGAAGTGTATTCCTCGGACAGCACCTATGTTCACTCAAGGGTGCCTGTCGGTAGCAAAGTGGGGGCTGAGCTATCTGGAGCCTAGTAGTGCTCCAGGAGCCAGGGCAAAGCTCACACAGTCTGGTCCAACACTGGCCCTGGTCCCCACAGGGAGCAAAGGCAGCTCTGGCTACCTCTGCCCCTGGCACAGGGCTTGGGCCACAGAGGAGCCTCTCAGCCACTTTTCTGCAGCTGACAGGCAATGATGTTCCCTTCCAAAAGTCAATCCCTCTCTAAAAGACACTGTGCTAATAAGCTTTGGCATCAAATGACTGCCTACCCTCTTCCTGTGCCTGACTTCTGGTTACTATGGTGATGTGGACAGGACCTCTACTCCCTCAGGGCAATTGAATGGAAGTTGGTGAATATAGATGGGGATAAAGAGAGGGAGGAGAAGTCTTGCAGGTGAGAAAAACCTACCAGACTCAGCGCCTTTGGTGACCAACAGCCTCATGCAACCCTCACTGTGTCCCACCCCCAAGCAGTACCACCCCCACCACCAGAAGGCAGAGCATCCAGACTGTGCACACTTAAGTCAGAAGGCATAGGCTCTTCACTAGACCCGTGGTCCAGACAAATCCAGGGGGTTAAGAAGTCTGGGCTTGTTTCCATTCCAAGGTCTTCCTGCTGTGCTCTCTCTCCTAGTGCCCTGTCCAGGGGGACTGCTGGGCAGCCAACACCAAGAGCATCTGTGTGCCAGGTAACCTGTCAGCAAGTAAGGCTACCCAGTGGGGGGCATACTACAGGTGGGGGTTGGGGACTGGCAGAGGGTAGCCCAGGGCTAGGTGCTTCAGTCAACCCCAGGCTGCATCCTGAGTAGGGGCAGTCCCCTCTCCCTCCTGCCTCTCTGCTTCTCCCTCCCTAAAGAGGAGCACAGGCAGAGATGGTTGGCTGGTGCCCTGAGGAACTAGCCTGCCCCTCATCAGCAGCTGAGGGGCTCTTTGTCTTCCTTCCAGCAGTCTGGCTCTGCCACCCAAGCTTCCAGATCCATTATCAGCTCTGAGTGGCAGTGTGCAGATCCTCAATGGCCTAATCAGCCTGGTAGTTTGGTTGCCATGGCAACCCTGCCAAGAGCTTTCCTCACTAAATAAAAGGAAAAGGGAGCTGGAAAGGTGGAAGGCCAGCCTGGTGAGGAGGGGAGAAGTGTAACTTGAATACCTGAATTGCACTAATTGATAGCCTTTTGTGATGAAAAACCCAAGAAAGGAGGCCAGGGCAGCAGGGGCCTTGATTGGGGAAAGGCAGCTTCAGATCAGGGGAAAGAAAGCCATCTGTGTTTTCAGTCTTCCTTTTGTGTTCTACCAGGCAACACTGGTCTGAGAAGCAACAGTGTATTGCTGTGTGTTTCAGAGGCACAAGCTCACACTTGTTCCAGAGCCTGGCCACACGCCATGCCCACCACCAGAGTACCATGACCGTCCACCCGTGGTCCCGCAGACCCTCTGCCCTTTGCTCCCACCCCAGTCCCTGCTCCTCTGGTAACTGCCTGTTGGTAGATTCCAAAGATTTCTTCTCTTCTGTGTCTGCCTTCCACATATGGGTGAAACAAGGGGTATTTGTGTTTCTCCTTTTGACATCTCCCTTAGCCTGGTTCCTCAAGTTCCATCCATGTTGTCCCGTTAGAAAAGGCTTTCCTCACTTGTGAAATTGCCAGAGTATCTGAAGGAACGGAGTGCCACTGATCAGACCGCAGGGGGATTTCAGTCCTTGACTCTGTTACTCTGAGTACAATTTAAAAATGCAGAGGGAGATTTCCTGAGTCTGGGGCACAGGCAGAGGGGTGTGAAGAATCCCTTTCCTGATGGGGGAAGGGGGAAGGGGCCTGGTCACCCCCTGGCCAGGCCTCCTGGCTGAAGGCACTTGCCAGGGTATTCACAGGAGTTTCACGTGGTGTTCAGGGGGGCAGGACCCCAGAGGAGGGCTGGCTTGCAGCCCCCAACCCTCAGCCACCCATTCCAGCCACATAAGACCTGCTCCTTTGCCTTCCTGTCAGCCTCTCTCCTCCACCCACTATTCTGGACTCTATCACCAGCTCCCAGATGCCTCTGGGAGAGACATCCCCCAGGCACATTCCTGAGGGCCCTGGTGTCCTCCCAACACCCTACTGTGGGACGAGCCACCTGGCTCCAATGAGCATCTTCTTCCATTGAAATACCTACCCTGGGCAGCAGGCGAAACCGTGCCTGCTTTCAGAAATGACAGAAACAGGGAAAAGCAGGCTCCGATGGGAATGAAGGGCCCGCAGTGGATTCAGCTGATGTGTGTAAAGAAGCGAAAGGTTTCACTGGGATTTCCTTGTGGCCCTGCTGGGAACGGTGGGATTGGGACCATTTCGCCACGTGGGTTGAGAGTGAGGATGCTGACCAGGGAGAAGGAAGTGCTAGGAAAGAGGGGAGTCATTAATCGAGGGCTCTGCAAGGTTTGAATACTGGGGTCTGGGTGGGGCCAGAGGGTGAAGTCCTAAGACTGAACTGTGAGAATACAGAGAGAGCTGTTAAAAGTGAAATGATCAAAGGAGAGAGGGAGTGAGGAAGACAGAAGGAAGAAAAGACGAAAATGGAGGAGAGAGAGCAGGGGGCTGGGGGAGGATGAAGGGAGGGGAGATGCACAGGACAGACTGCACCAAAGTTTGTCTACTGTTGTTTGTGGAAGCCAAGCGCACAGCACTGCTCACCCTCACAGCAGCGATGGCTCATTTGCAGCTGTGGGTGTGCCCACAAGCGCCCCACAAACACACCGATGTGTATCAGCCCAGGTTAAAGGCAGGAGCTGAGAGAGACTTCCAGGAGCCCGATGCCCTGGCCTTCATATCCATCCTGGAGAAGTCGCCTTTTCTGCCCTCCCCACGCCCACTCCTGCCCCAGTTTGTACAGCTTCTCTCTAGAAATGCCCCCAAGTTCTTGGCTTGTCCTCCTCGTACACAATCCTGCTGAGTTCTAACACAGACCGGTCACACTGAGAAGCAGTTCTGGGCACCAGGATATAAGCCTGGATCCCACAGATGTGGGAGGGGCATCGCTGGGGCGGGGCCCTGGGGCAGGCAGGGCTGGGCTGATGACCTTAGACCAGAGCTGCCTCCCTGCTCCTGGGCACAGCTGAATGCCTCCCTCCCCCAAGCAGGAAACATTCACTTGGGCCATGCCTTTTTCTGGGAAAGGCCATGACATCCCAGCTGGTACCTGGTGACAGGGATGCCCCCTCTGCCTTGTCAGTGGAGGGCAGCAGTGTTGGCTATTCAAATGAGGCCGAGGAGGGATGGTCCAAGGGGCCCTAGAAAATCCTAACCACAGGCCTTACACAGGCCCCTGGGTTACAGCACTGCCATCATCCACGCCAGCCCAGCCCTGTCCTGCCCAGCTGATATTTCATCTGCCCAGAGCTCTGGGGGGTGTCGGCTTTCCCGAGATCCACGGGTGGGGCTTTGCATCACCACCTGTGCAGCCAGGAGTGACAGTCTGCTCCTCAAGGTCAGTTCCTGACTCTGGTCCAGGAGGACGTGAGGAAACTGTCCTGCAGACCGGGGCTCAGCTCCCTTTGCTGCAAGAGCCCCCGCCAGGTCCTCTGACCTCCAGGGTGGAGGTGGAGGCTCTCGCAGGGGCAGGAGTGAGGGATCACACAGAAACAATCGTGCCTCTTGTCACCTGGAGCAAACCTTGCACATCACTCTTACGTCTATCTATGCCTTTGCCCCGGAACAGCAGCTGGCTAGCAGCATCTGCTGTGGGTCCGAGGACACAGCCGTTGCCTCCCAGAGAAGCTGAGTGTGTGTGTGCAGCTCATGGCCCCTGGACACACGACTCATAGCCCAGCGCCGGGCCTGCACAGGAAACAAGGAGTAGCTTCTCAGAGAAAACCGGAGCATCTTCTAATCAAGGCCAGTGAGAGCGCATGATGGGACAACCAGAGGAACGACCTCAGGTGGTTCCAACACACAGCTGGCAGCAAACTGCAATACAGGAGCTGCCCTCACTGCATTAGAGAACAGGGACTATGCAGCTCCCAGGAGATCAAATCTTGCAGGCCAGTAAGACTGGATACACTGAGTGTGGTTTGATTAAAAAACCCTGCTCCTGCCACTAACCTTACTCCCCCGCTCCCAGAATTTGTTTCTGGAACACTCTTGGCCCGGTAACAGAGAACACCTTCACAAGTACACAGTAATACTCACTACAAACACATAGCATAGTGAATATGAGAAATGCAAAATCAGGCGCCGATCACATTTTACATAGAGGTGAAACTACAACGGAACAGCCAGGCAACTTGAACACCTATGAGAGCATTTAATACATGGTATGAATCCACAGCACATCACTGACAGTGGCACCACTGTGCGTGACGGGTGTGACACAGACGAAAACTCTGAATGAATCCATAAGGGGGTACGAGGTCCCCAACAAATACTCAAAAAGAGGTTCCCGCACAACCGACTGAAGGAAATCCTTTATCTAAGAAATGTAGGAACGTCAATTTCATGAGGAGCGACAGACCAACGTTCACAAGAGATTTATACTTTCAAGGAGTGTGCCATGCTGTAGGCAATGGGAAGCCTCTTGTTTTTCTGTTGTCCCGAGGACAAGCAGTTTCACAGAGAGCTCCCCTTTCTCCTCCCTCACCACTGTGCCAAAGCTCAGCCCTGCCATCAGCTGGGATCCCCCACTTCTTCATTGCCTATACACACTGACTGCCCGTGTGAGAGTTTCACGCCCTTGCAGCCTCTTGCAATTGCCACGGGGGTGGAGGAAATGAAAACACAGGCCTGGGTTGGGCAGACATTCTGGGACCCTGGGGTTTTTATACTCAGTGTGTCTAAATGAGGGAACTGGCATCAGTCAAGAAAAACACACGGAGGTGCAGAGCTGGGAGACTC